>NC_071391.1:24973711-25279726 GCF_022682495.2 Desmodus rotundus | reverse complement strand
GGAAGTCATATCAAACAATAGCTACAACAAAAATGCAGAAAGATAATGATTTCAAGTAAATCTATTTCTAGAGGGCATAGAATAGATCTACGGAGCCAGATAGTCTAGTTACTGTGCTGTATGCATCCTTTATATATTGGGAATAATGTCCGTGAAAATAAAAATAAACATGTTGCGATATTCCATAAAACAGGAAAATTAACCCTTCCCGGGAAGGAAACCCTGTATTTCCTTAAACTATGGGATGTTTCAGAGATTAGCCCTAATACCACTGTGGTAATATGGTATAAAAATCCAATTTAGAGTTCAAAGAAAGGTTTTTCACTCCTTAAGTCTCACCACTTCTCCCAAACACATGGGAATTATACACTTTCACTACACTTCAAGAAGTCTCTTCCAATGCCTTAGACCATTCATTTCCCTTATCTTTTGCCAGAATAAAGGAAGAATATGAACACAATGACATATAAACATATGGTAATCTACTATGGATAATATTAATCTACTTATTTTAAAACAAATATAATTCTTTGGCTCAGCACTGGTATGACTTCAGTTAATATTCACAGGGTATATTTAACTGCTTCAACTGGTTTAAAACATGATAGACCCTTCAATAGCCAGTAGCTTAAGAACCTATGGATAAAAATGCCTTCATGCTCTCTGACTTCAAAAATATGCCCCTGGACTACAGAATCATAAGAAAATCCACATAATGCCAATAACTTGAAAAATAGGCATATTTTCCATATTTTTAGTTATTCCTATTTAATTACTATTAAAACCAATGATAAGGTAACTTGGCATTTCTATCATTTTTCACAGAAATGTTAACTTGTATATTGATTCAGTTACTTACTCCACTACAATAGTTACCTCTTGGTTATTACTACTAACGGTGATGAGCCATGACAAAGGTCACCCCTCATATTTCCTTCTGATATATGTGACACATTGATTTGAACAACACACTTGGCTTCCCAGTTAGGTTTCCCTTAGCTTTCCAGTTTTAGTGTATGTGCTGTTTCTTTGTGCTGTATTGTTTTCTTTTTGTAATATTACATTTTCTAGACTGGCTGTTTCATGGGAGACAACAGTTCTGTGCCTGAATAAAGCCAACTTAAGATGAGGCACTACTTGTCAGAAATCTATACAACAAATAATTTGCAGGTCAAGAAGCAAAAGTGGACTGTGGATCAACTATCAGAATCATTGCACTCTGGGTACTCTGGATGCAAATCTTCCTTCCAAGGCACCAGTAACAGCAGATGGGCCAGATGCTGAACTGCATGTCAACACCACCACGATCAGTAAGTGTGGGAATACCTTTTCCTAAACAAAAGCGAGACACCTTACTTAGCACGTTATTTGCTTTATACATCTAGTTCTATACCAATCACCCACTGTCTGAAAGGGGGTGCTAGGGTTTCACTTAGAGCCATTCTCATTAAATATATGCTATGTTCTTCAAAGCACCGAATTCATGTCTTGGCATTAAGTTATTTACCCATAAATAAAGCAACCATATCTTCTGGACCTCATATTGGGCCACATGGTTTAATACGTATTAATATTCTTTTTGTGAAGAAGATATTGTAAGAAATTGGGACTGTTATGGAAACAGAAAACCAAGTCAGAAATAAAACTCCTATCACTGTCCTAAACTTAATTTACATTTCAGACGTACATATCCCCATTCAATGCACAAACAGCTCTGCTTCCTTCAATCCTAAACACAAACCACTCCATCCACCTTCTTTCAAATAGGGATGCTGATCACACTAGAAGGTACGATTGTCTTCTAACCTGTACTGGTTACATTGGTCTGGAAGGCCTGTGCTTTGAGTCAAGTTTCTTTGCAGGCAGGAAGACCAAGAGGTACCTTTTGTCCACATCAAATGTTCCTTGCAGAATTCAGAATGACTTTTGGGTCAGGAAGATTTCCTGGATCAGGCCCCTTTGTCACTGAATGACAACCCGTAATCACTCTAAACTGTATCAATGAAAAAAAAAAACATATAAAGAGGGATGTTATACTCTGTACCGTGCACATGAGCATATCACATGTTCACTTAAAAACATGTAAACCACACCTAAGTGTCATTTCTCACTTTATCCAGAAATAGCTGCAATATTAGTGGCTGAAGATGCATCACGGTCCTAAAAACCAAGAGTGGAGAACACCATTTCTGACTCTCTTGGCATAGGGGGGCACTAGTCTTTATGACTCCAGTACAAATAAAAATAATTTTCCACTGGTTAATTGTTGGCTTTCTAAAAAATGGAAGAAATATATATATCTTAACTTAGCTGTTTCTTATTCATATACTGGATTCTATTTCAACCCCTGCTTAATGAAAAGATTTTTCACAAAGCTTCAGCCATCCTGTTTAAAACAAATTTGACAGAGAAAGCAGTAGCACTTGTGAAACACTACGTGTGTATAAGCGTTAAATGAGTTTCCCAGCACAGGCTGGGACTCTGTTTACTGACAGGACTGTACTATAACAAAGGCAGAAATCAAAATGTTTACTTACCAACTTTCAGCACTTGTATTCAAATGGATATTGTGGAGTCATTTTTTTTTTTTATTAAGTGAATCCCTTCCCTTTAGAAGTTGTTAGAATAAAGAGCTTCAAAGTTCATCCTATTCATTCAGTTTAGTTTGCATGATAAAAACTCAGTCCTGTATCTCCTGGTGCTGCATTTAACCTAAGAGTAGGGCTTTAAAACTGTTTTGTTCTTGTTACTTAACTACACAATTAAGGCTGGTATGACTTGAGGGGTACTTAGAAAATAGGAGGAATCTAGTGATAATGTAGCCCAGCAGTCTGATTTTACACTGAACAAAGACAAACTGAGAATTGAGGAGTGAAAAGATGTGCCCACGGCCAACAAGCCAGCTCTGGACTCCTAGACCAGCTCTCATTCCTCTGGCATCGAAGAGCACCTTTTCTCAGAAGTTAAAGGGGTATTTGGTCCTCCTCTCTTCTCCATAACTGTTATGCATAATCATTTCCTTTTCAAGCAATTTTAAGAGAAAACAATGCATCCACCCCTGAAAAGATTTTGGTTAAAAATTACCCTCAAATATGGTACTTTTGGTATCATTTATTACCATTGGAAAGCAACTAAAGGATCCCAGATTCCAAGAATTCATCTCTAAATGGCTCTCTTCTTTTTTATCTTATAACCAGACATGTATGGTGGCCTCTAAGGAGATGAAGTTGCCTAAATTACTTACAAATAGCCCCTGGAAGCATGCACCTCAGTATAAAATAATCACAAATAGTGCTGACACATTTTGCCTAGCTCTGATTTGGAAAAATGCTATTAATCCATAACTGCACTGAGGATTCTACCTTCACACACTCTCTGTTATAGAAGTGTTCTGTACACAAGCGCCCCTACACCCATCTTGAGAGCTTCAGTGCTTCCTTCTCTGGGAGGAATCAAGATCCAGACATTCTAAAGTCAATGCATCTTACAAGAAAAACAACAAATGTACATTTAGTGATAACCTAATATTTGGTTTGAAAGCCCATGACTGTCACTTCTTGACTCTTCTGCGCTTAAGAAAACCATGTAAGATGAAGGATAACCCCAGGATCCCCAAATGACTATATTTCCTGCACCGTCAGAATTATTAATTCTAAAACAAGTCCATTAAAGGTAATGTAACTTTTCAGGTTTAAAAAGGTGTTATAGAAACAATGAAATACAATACATTTCCCCTTCCAAACATAGCCGAGCCATTACTATTGCTATTATAGAACATTCAGGAAACATCCAATGCTGGAAAGCACGCATTTAATCTATTTTAAGACATAATCTGACCTAGTTGGGTACAGCAAAAGAGAGGTGGTACCTTGTCCACAGGGTCGACTTTTACTGCAGCAGCAGTCACTTAATGACAGGCTAAGTTGTGTGCCTGGCAGTCAAGTTCTTGTAAACAGCCCCAAATCAAAGAAATCAGCCATGATTCTCACAATAGCCTAATAAAGCTGTTGTAACTCACGGGTTCTACATCCCCTTTCTCCTCGAGGAAGACTAAGCAATTTAGACATAAGATCAGGCATTTACATGGAACTTATTTCAGAGTTTTCACGTGTGCTCATTTGCTTTTCCAGAACAACTAATGGAACATACGCTTTACGTGCCCTTTTATACTCTTGAGAAAACCAGGGTGCAGAGATCAACAGGTTGACTTTGCCAAATGAATGGTGACCAATGTAAACAGCCTATAGCTAGTCTAATGCTTATTACATTTCGACTCCTAACCCAAAATATAATGCTATTTTGAAGTCTTGTTATAAGATGGCACTTCCTTGTTTTATCACTCTCTATTGTCAGCTAGAGATGTTTGGGGGTGCCCAATCCGTGGCCTACGGGCCACGTGTGGGTCAGGACAGCTATAAATGTGGTCCAACACAAAATCTTAAATTTACTTAAAGCATTATGAGATTTTTTGTGTGATTACATGTCACAGTGTATTCAATGTGTGGCCCAGGACAACTCTTCTTCCAGTGCGGCCCAGAGACACCAACAGGTTGGATACCCCTGGCATGTTCAATCAACTCTTCTGCTTGCTGTTTTTCATTGTCCTTTTCATTCTCCAAACGTGTTCTTAAGAGTTGTTTCTCTATGAGTGGTGGGGAGGGGATGGGAAGAAGAATGGAACTTTGCTTTTAAACCTAATATTGGATTAACTTTGAATTTCAAATATCATTAAAAGAGAGGGACAATTTATATTATTACCAAATGATGGCCTGGGATAAAAAAAAAAGCTTGAGAAAAGCTATTTCTAGGCCTTTTTTTTCAAAGTTCACAGTTGTCAGAATTTATTCTGTACTTAAGGTACCCTAGATAATATCTTTTCCCCAAACCCCAGGACACCCACTTTATAAAGAATAGAAGTCGAAGAAACATTGGAGAGAATAAGGCCTATTATCTATTCTGAGTTTGCTAACCTATGTCCCATTATAACTTAATAGTGCAAGTCCAACCACTAGCTGTTACCTCACATTCTAGAACACCCTGTCATGAGTTAAATGCTTATATGTGCCATAAAATTCCTTTAGCAAATATAATAATGATGATGATGTTGAATCCAAATGTTTTGACACAATTCTGTCTTAAACCGATGTTAGCAAATTGAATGCCAAATTCTGAGGTGATTCCCCACATTCTGCACAAAGAAATAAACTTAGTTAAACCTAGCACTTACGTTGCACATTTAATAGAAAGCTCTTAAGCCATAATCACTGTAGCTGCTGAGCATGTTACTTCTTCAAGAATTCTTTCAGTGCATGCATTAGCTTTGGTTAAATTATTCTGGATTTAAAGGCAGAATATTTAAAATAGGATGGTTTCAGAAGCATCATTGTAACAGACCGATTTCAAAAGACTCAGTTGCTAAACTTGACCTCATAGCCCCTTTGCAGATCAATTATTTAGATTTTAAAAAAGAAGGGAATCTTATGCTGTTATCTGCCGTGGCATTTAGTCTCACACAAAGAAAAGAAGAGAACAATAAAATAAGACTAAGAAATCATTGTTCCAATGATTGTCATTGAACTGTTACATTAGTAAACATTCACAGTATGAAGTCTCTCTCAATCTCCAGCATATAAAGTAGTAAAAAAAAACAAATTCCAGTCCCAGTATCTGCAAACAAAACTTGTTACATTTTTCTCTGATGTCATTGCTTGCATAATGTTAGGCATTTGCTCTCACAACCTCCCAAAATTAATAATAAAATATAATCAATTTCTAAAGGCCCCTGCAGCCTTTTTAAAAGTTAATTTCCAGTTAAAAATAAACTTTAATTAAATCCAAGATAAAATTGTGACCTACATTCTATTAAATAATTCACTTTCTTTTTTTCTACACAGTAATTCTTACAATTTTTAAAAAACAACTCTGGAATCCAAAGACATGAGATGCTATTAAAGCACTCGTAAATGACTGTTCAAATTCATTAGTTCTTACATAGTAAATACTTCAAAATGCCAACTTTCCCATCACTGCACGATTACTAACAATGTTGACAATTTACTTACACGCACACACAGCACACACACAAACACACACATCCTCTCTGTGGAACCATCTCTACCTTTAACGTCTTTCCCAGTTAATGTGCAAAATTCTTGCATTCTAATAAAAAATATAAAGATCAATTTGCTCCTATTTAAGCCTCCCTCTTCTCCAAGATATATCATTTATTTGATATGTAATACAAGTTTAGTAACAATTATGCCACGTATAACCATTAAATGGTGTACTACTGTATGCATTGGATTCATTTGCATATTTCATTTTCGTAACTGCACTCCTGATGCATAAATATATTTGGAGATGCTGGGGTAGGGGCGAGGGGGCAGTGGCAGACGGAGAGCTAGATTCACACATCGGTCTCCACAGCCTTCGCGTTAGAACAGTTGTTTTTATCTGTCTCGCTGTCATCCCCCTTTCCCTGACATTTCTCCTTTGCACAGAGAGACTCCTTAACTCCCTCTTCCATCTCTAGATACTCTGACTTGTCTCCCAGGGAGGAAGAAGTAGAGCTCCGAAATTTCTTCAGCAAATTAGAAGGGAGGTATGGACAGCTGACCGCATTTTGTGTCAGCTGTGTCTGTTCCTCATTTTCAGTCTCTCTGTGGTAGAAATAGTTAAAGTTAGAGACAATCACTGGCACTGGCAAAGCAATGGTTAAGACACCCGCTATGGCACACAGGGACCCCACGATCTTGCCCCCCACAGTGATGGGCTTCATGTCCCCATAGCCCACAGTTGTCATGGTCACCACAGCCCACCAAAATGCATCTGGGATGCTTTGGAAATGGGTAGTAGGCTCATCCGCCTCCGCAAAATACACAGCGCTGGAAAACAGGATGACCCCAATGAAGAGGAAGAAGATGAGAAGGCCCAGTTCCCGCATGCTGGCTCTGAGGGTGTGGCCCAGGATCTGCAGGCCTTTGGAGTGCCGGGAGAGCTTGAAGATCCGGAACACTCGGACCAAACGGATGATCCTGAGGATGGCAAAGGACATGGCCTGCTGCTGCTGACCGCTGCCACCCCCCTGCTGCTGGGCCAGGTCGGTGCCCAGCGTGATGAAGTAAGGCAGAATGGAGACAATGTCAATGATGTTCATGATGTTTTTGAAGAAGAGCGCTTGGCTGGGACAAGCAAAGCAGCGAACCACGAACTCAAAGGAAAACCAGACAATGCAGACCGTCTCCACGATGAAGAAGGGGTCGTTGAATATCGTGTGCCCTGAGTTCTCCAGGGGGGGTGCTGACGTGTCATTCAACAACCCACCGTGCCCACCCGCACTCAGAGCCATGATGAGATCCCTGTCATCCCGAAATTCAGGCAATGTTTCCAGGCAGAAAATGACGATGGAGATCAAGATGACCAGGACGGAGACGATGGCTATGCCCCTTGCTGGACTGGAGCTCTCCGGGTACTCAAAGAGAAGCCAAATCTGCTTCTTAAATTCATTCTCGGGCAAGGCCCTGTCTTCCTCCTCTCTCACAAAGCCCTCGTCCTCCCGGAACTTGAGCAGGGCCTCCTCTCCCAGCTGATAGAACTTCACCTCCTCAGTGAAGATATCACAGGGGACGTTGACTGGCCTCTTCAGGCGGCCTCCCGATTGATAGTAATACAAGATGGCATCAAAGCTAGGCCTGTTCCTGTCAAAAAAATACTCATTACGCAAAGGGTCAAAGTACTGAGTCCTCTTCTCAGGGTCCCCCAACAAGGTCTCTGGAAACTGGGCCAGAGTTTTCATCTGAGTCTCAAAGCGCAGGCCCGACACATTTATCACCACGCGTTCACAGCAGTCACTGTAGCGGACTGAACTGTAGCCGCCGCCGCCCCCCTCGTCCTGCGGCAGCAAGTCCGTGTAGGAACACTCATCCCCATGGTCATCTTCGCTATAGTAAAACCTTCCCTCTTCTTCCTCCTCCTCCTCCAACTCCTCCTCTTCCTCGTCTTCCTCACTCAGCTCCCTCAGGATCTTCTCCTCAGAGCCACTGGGCATCAAGTCGGTGCAATGAGGAAAGCTGCTCTGGCGGTGGTGGGCCTTCTTCTTCTCAGGCTGCTGTCGCCTCCTCTTCCGACTACGTCGGCTGCTCTGCGGGTCATGGGAGGTGCAGGCCCCACGAGACTGGTGGTGGTGGTGGGAGCCCCCTCCAGAGCCCCCGCTGCCTTCCACAGCAGCTGTGGCGGCTGCAACAGCCGCTGCTGCCGCAGCCCTTGAGTGAGCGAGCCTCTCCCGCTCCCTGGCCCGGGCCTGGGCCGCGTAACCGTAAGGCATGTGACTGTTGCACCCTGAGCTCTCCGCACTCACCATTGCAACCTCCATGGTGGTGGTTTTCGGAAATGGCTGGTTCCAGTTGTGGCAGGAGAAAGAAAAATAGGGCAGCTTCTTTTCTCACCAAATTAAGGTAAGTTTGGAACACTTAAGCAGATTGCTTGGAAGACTAAGGATATTTTCAGTCCAACTTTGCATTTTCTGTTTTTAAATCAGCACGCCCCATGCTCTGTCTTCCCAGGGATTCAGCATTGCTCTCCAGAGCTTGGTTGGTCTAGATAAAGAGTCTAGCACTCTCAAGCCTAAGTCAGATAATGTTGGGGTCTCCCAAACACCTGTTTCGGGGTGGATGTTCAAATCTGGAAATACATGTAGGATGTGGTTGGTGAGGATGCTGCTAGATTCAAAGGCAGCACGTCTCTGACAGCTAGCAGTTGTGCCTAGAAAATGGAAGATATTTTTCTGCCATGGAAACTGTCCAAAGCTCAGTCCATCAAATTTAAATAAAATGCAAATAAGCCTTTAGTCTCAGCACTTGCCTTCCAGTGACTGCTTGACCCATGTTAACATGAGACTTGAAGTATGTCCAGCCATTGCTGCTCAAACCTATCAGATGATTCTCCAGGCTCCCCCCTTAAGTTGCTCACAGGCTTCCTGGACCCAAGGGCAATGCCAAGCTATAGATAGAGGCAAAGACCTTGGGAGGTAGAGAAGGTGCAAGATGAGGTGTCAGCAGGGGCAAACCCAGCTCTGAGGTCTCCATAGAAATCAAGGAAATGCAGAGCATCCTTCAGCTAAAATCATGCAGAAGAAGCACTTCACCTGAAAAAGGAAGGAAAACAAGCATAGAAGAAAAATAAAAAGAAGAATCAAATCATAAAAAAGCAAACTGAGCATTTCCTTCACATACATTTCTTTCTGTTGTCTCGAGCAAACCATACAAAACACCAAGCAACCCTAAATTTCCAAGGAGAATGGGGCAGTTTGTTAAATCACCTTCTGCCTAAACATTCTTCTTTCCTTCCTCTTTAGGTATCATTTCAGCCCAGTCTATTTTCATGTCACTCTCATCATTCCACAATAATAATGCTGTCACTTTACAGCTCCTTCTATCATACGCTGATCTTAATGTATTTTTAAAAATTTCCACACGTAAAATATTTCTGAATTTAGTGTCCTTCCACCCCTCTCTATCTTGATTCAGGATTTAAAAAATCAGAAAAAAAAACATTTTCTTTAATCCGGGCTCCAGCACTTCAACAAGCTTCAGTCACCTCATCTATAAACTATAGAAAATGTAGCCTCCCTATCCCACCTTTGTAAGGATTAAATGAGATAGTGGATATTGATAGAATAACACGTTGACTTGGACATAATGAGTATCAAAAAATCCTGGTAGTTATTAAGAACATGACAGTAGTTTAACCTTTCATTAGCTATCTACCTACCCCCTAATCTGTATGTTCTTATACAGCTGTCTGGAGTAGGGGAAGGGCAGAATGTGAGGCCATCCAGGACATTTTGAGACCATCAATGGCCTGTGTTAAGTTGGCACTTCCTGACTCCCTGAAGCATGTCCTTGTTATTGTTTTCTGTTCCTGAGACTGGAGAACACTCCCTGCCACCCACAGCCAAGGAGCTAATCCCAGTTTCCACTTCTCTAATAACCATTTTCTCTCCTTGCAGTTCCTCCATGTTCATCTCAATGTTTCCTCCTACACTCCTCTCAAGGGACTATCTCCTTATGTTTTTTTTTAAATCCCAGTTTGTGTGGACTTTGTTTTCAGCCTGCCTTACCCCCACCCCCGCCTTCATTTAATCAACAGCTCCCATCCCCTACCTTCCCCCCTCTTCTCTCTCTCTCCCACCTTTAGGTTAAGTCTCCTGCTTCCCGATGACATCTTCCTTGCAGCCTGCTCTGTCCCCATTGTCACTTAGTATTCCTGGCCTGTATTCTTCCTTAGCTTAGCTCTCCATAGGTCCAGCTAATTCATCTCTTCCACCAGGACCTGTAAAAGCTCCTGCCCCGATCATCTGTCTACTCTTGCTTCTTCCATTCACTCTGTCCAACAGGACTTCCAAGAACGGAGAAGAGTGGCCCAGAGAATTGGGGGGGATAATGACAGAATCCGGGGCATCTACTAGCTTCTATTACTGGCAGCACTTGAGCAGCATAAGAAAAATGGTTTTCTGGAGCCATTAATGGGATTCAGCTCTTGACCACCTGCTGCTTGCTCCTTGCTGAATCGTGTCAGCCTAGAAGCTTAAACACACTGAGTTTTATGAAGTGAGAAGCAGGCAAGTGGCAAAAATATATCCCTTCTCAATCATGCACATTCTCCTAAGGTAAGAGGTGAGCTTGAGTGGGACACAAAACCCAGAAAATACACCTGTGAAGAAGGGTTCTCAATTGACATCCCTCTTCCTTTGCCTGACTCCTAACCTCATCTCCTACTCTAAAATGCTTACCCTCAGGAGGTCCCTACATCTCTATTTTCACCCGTGGAGGGTCAGGCTGACATCCTTTAAATTCTCTCACAGGCCAAATAGTTTGAGAGTTTGCTCAGTTACTTCCCCAACTCCCTCAAAGCTGTTAAAATACACCATCTAAATAAAGCCTCAGTGTAACCGAAGTGCCTGTAAATTTGTATACTATGTACACCCTTGTCCTGTCCAACTGACTCCCAGAAGGCCATGAATTAGAGGGTCTTCTAATTCACCATCAGTCAGCAGGAGACCTAGACCTGGCCTGTTTTTGCTCTACACCAAATAATTTCTTATTTATTTAGGTTTGCTAGTTTTGATTCATCCAACTCCCCCAACCTACAAAAAACACACTACCTTCCTTTTACTTGGCCACCAGCTACCTCACTATTCTCTAATCTTCAAGGAAAAAAAAGAAAGAAAGAAAACACAGGAGGAGGAGGAGGAGGAAGAGTTGGAGGTGGAGGAGGAGGCAAGAAAAAGGAAAAGAAAAAAAGAAAAAAGAAAAAAATCCTCCCAACAAATCAGGCTGGTTTAAAAATCTCTCTTCCTTCTCAAGGTATTCATGTTAAAAGAATCCATTCAAGCCAACTCCCAGGAGCCTTTATAGGGTAGACCTTTGCAGGGAAATATTTCCCTTCCTCTTTAACACCATCAAACTAATAGGATTTTGCAGACTGCCAATTCCTGAGTCCTGCTCCCCCAAACAACAGCTATACCTCCCACCCCTCCTCCTCCCACCCCGCAACAACAAGCTGTTTTCATTTCTCAGAGCTAATTTCCACAACTGTGTTAGGGTGGTACATGAACCTTATCAGAGGGAGAGAATGAGAAAGAAGCAAAAGACTGAGAGAGAGAATCAGAAAGGCTAACACCGGTGAGATTTATACACTTCAACACACGCCATTTAAACAGTCCCTATGTGTTGCTCAAATGCTCAGAAAATGCACGCAAATCCAAATGTTGGGAGAAGCAGCAATTCAAACCCGTTCACCAGCTGTTCCCAAAGGAACGGAACCAGTTAGTCCGGGGTGAGGCAAAACGATGCTAAATCTAAACCCCACCTCGTTGGGAAACGACATCTTTAATCACACCCTCGCCTCAGACCTGGGTTCCCGCTCGGGCACATTAAGCAGGGCGCACGCACCCATCCATGGGGTTGGGAAAATAACAACTGTTGGCCCCCCGGAGCGCCACGCATCATCTGCACCTCCCTTCTCCCACCTCCTGGTTTATTTTTAACCGCCTTCCATTCATGCCCTTCTGTCACATTCCCGATATTATTTGTCTCTCAAATGTCCACTGTTTCTTAACAGCCAAAGGAAAAGAGCATAAGATAAGAGAGGCATCATACTTACCGTTCCCAGGAGGGGTGCAAAGTAAAAATAAGGTTGGTTTTGATTTTCCCCCCTCAAGCTGCAACAGCTGGAGGAGGGGAAGAACGATCTTGGGGATGGAAGGAATCACGCTTGTGTGGCAGGTGGAAGCTCCAAAATATCCACGGAAGAAGTTCCGTTGCCTAGCCAGGGGGGCACAGAGTCCTCGCTGCTGGAGCCCAGGTGTGGGGATCCGGGCTGCCCCAGGGAAGACCCCCAAGACTTCTGGTTCCTCTGGAGTTCAGCACAGGAGGCTCGACTGGAAAAGGAAGTCAAGGTTCCCCAGAAAAAGAGCAAAATCCTAGACAGCAGCGATCACTTGTTAAGACCGAATTCCTCCAACATCCATCCCTCTCCCTCTCGCTCTGGCTGCAGAAGCAGCACACGCCTCCCCTGGCCGAGAACGCGCGCCGGCCGGGGGCGGGGCGAGGGCCGTGCCGAGGGCGTGGCGTTCACCGCGGTCGCCCGGGGCGCCTCCCGCGCGGCGAGGCGGGCGCAGTCGAGGCTGAGACTGCTCGCCCAGGGTCAGGCCCCCAAATGCCGAGGATCAGGGGAACCACTGGGAATCATTCCAGGAGCCCCTGGCTGTCACCCTCGGCAGCGAGAAAACAATCACGGAGAAATGTCCCCTTTGGACCTGAAATGTGGGTCCCGACGGCAGATCCGGAGCCTCAAAAGAGGCTGGGGGGGAGGGGCGATTGACCTCGACGAGGGTCTAGCCTTGACAACAGGGTGCCCCTGGGCATCTTTTCCTCTCCCTGTCCCGCTGTCTCTTCAGTTCCTCTGGCACCCCTACCTTATAACGAGTTTGTGGGGTTGGGTACCCGGGTGCAACTCTGGAGGGGCCGCGGGTCTGCAGCCCTGGAGTCACCTGCGACCGTCCCCGGAGCTCTCGGTCTCTGCCTCCCGTGCAGTTTGTTTGCCTCAAATAGAGGGTCGGGCCTCCAGGGCACAGATGGACTTTAAATGTGTTGCACCCAGAGGGGTGGGCCACAGAAACTGGAATCGGGACCAAGCTAAGGGCTGCGCACGGGAGGCACAAATCCGAGTGGGAAAAAGTCGAGGGCTCTGAGCAGGTCGCAAGTCTGACTTGGGGGCGGGGCGAGGCGAGGCGAGGGTTGGAGGAAGGAGGCCTTCTTAAACCTGTTGCTGCAAAAAGAAAAATGACTCCGCCAGAGGTTTGGATTCCGGGAGGTCTCCATCTGGAGGTCTCTATGGCCGTGGTAAAAAAACGTACTACCCCGTAGGCAGGCGAGTGCGCCCACAGCGGCGTCCTCACCTCAGGATGGATTTCCAGGTTACTTATTAGATGTATGAAATGCTCTGAACGCAGGTAAAATATACAATTCCCAGGAATATACCAAAAGAAAGGATGGCGGTGGTAAGTGCGAATGAATGTACAGGCGCACAGCCAGAACCTCGGGCTGCGACCGAGCCCCGCACCTCTCCTCACTCGCCCCACACCCACACTGTGGGCCAAGCAAGCGCTGGTGGCACCCGCCGGGCCTGTTGAAGAAAATCCGACCGCGGGCGGGTCATTTGGCACCGAGACGGTCTCTGGAGTCGTCAGCTGGCAGCTTTGTTCGAGGGCCTTATTGGGCCTCTTCCTTTTGTGGTGCTCGATTAATTATTAAGAGAAATATTCCTGAGCTGAATTATAGATATGCCCTGCGCTCATTCACCGAACCGCCGCTGGCTCCATGAAGGACACCTGGAAGACTGCTTTTCGTTGCTGTTTGGGTTTTTTTAATTAAATAACTAAAATATTCTCATTGTAATCAGTGAAAAGAAAAAATATAAAAAGAAGAAAGAAAAAAAAAAAAAACCCTGAGGTGTGACCTTGCTTCTCCTAACGTCTTCCAGCAAGTTCAGCTTAAGTTTTTGTCCACAGATTTACTTGTGACCCCCTGGTCTTAATCAGGGTTGCGGGACTGAGAGAAAGGTTCCTCCAAGCTGGCTCGAGAGAGAGAGGCTTTTTGGCTCAGTTCATTCACCATCATTGTTCATTCCAGCAGCAAGGAGGGCAGGTTTCTCCCAAAGTGAAAATGACCATAGGCACCGGCCCAAACCCTCTGTAGCTCCACAACCGTGGTGTAGGCTCTGTGCAGTTTCATACCTACCAAAAGCAGGTAACTGAGTTCCTGGGTGTCTCATCAGAATGATGTTTCTCGGGATGACAGAAGGCGGGGTGCAGGGCACAGGATCTCGGGACTAGCTTCTCAAAAGCAATTTGTGAGACCACTCCTGAGCAACTTGGACTGCTCAGGGAGACGAAAGGAGATTGAATGATGTACAAAAGATGGCAGTTATATTGAAGCTTGGACATTTTAACGGGATCATGTTAAAACTTTATGAAATATGCTTCCGTGAGTCATTTATCGTTTGTTCCTTTCACAGTCCAGAGAATTTTAAAGTTTAAAATGCCTGAGGACTTTATAAATGTTTGCCCTTCTTAGGCATAGAGAATCTGAGTTGCTGAAGCACAAGGAGAATGCAGTCAAGTGCAGCTGAAGAGAAATCACTCTTAGGGAGATATTCAGGTCATATAACAAATGTTTATTGAGAATTTGATCAAGGCAAGTAACACCTGTTGAGTGTCTTCCTAGTACCCAGCTCTGTGCTAAGTTCTTTGCATGCATATTGTCTAATTTTATCTGAATAACTAAATACTTTATGTAGTAGGTTCTATTATTATCACTATTTTACAGAGAAAGAAATTGAGGCTTACAATGGTTCACTAACTTGCCCCAAAGTTATATAGCTACTCATGTAGCAGAACTGGGCCTTAAACATTCTGACTCTCTGCAATGTGGACAGACCCCAGGCTAGTGATGATAATGCTGTGTAGTCTCTGTCCATTCATCCGCATAAACTAGTGACTGTAACGGATGCAGTGATGGGTTATGAAATAAGGGGATGCGTGCTATGGTGGGAATGTGAGAATAGTGTTCCTAGGGAGCGAAGAATGGAACAGAACCTGTCTTGGGAGAGGCAAGCATGGATTGACAGGGGAAGGAGAGATGTGTCTGAAGAATGGTGAGAATTGGAGCGGCTGCCATGGAGACACATGGGCACATGGCACTGGGGTGGACCAAGAGTGACTGGAACCTGAGATGTAGGTAGAATCCAACTGAGAAGAATATGTTCTGCCCCCAGCCTCCCTCTCCTATCCCATACCACACACACACACACACACACACACACACACACACACACACACTTCTTTGCCCTTTTAAATAATTATAAAGCAAATGAGAAGCATTACCTTTCTCTCCCTGAAATTCTCTCAAGGATTCCTAGAAACCCACACAAATAAACAATAGTAGAAAGATGCTTTGCATGTGAGCAACGAGAATCTACCTTGTGTTCATGATCCCAAAATTCTGTTCTCCCGAGAAAGCAAGAATATTTTTTTTGCCTTAGTCATCGACTAGTTGAAATTCTTCAAGCTGCCTACCCCCAAATACACCTATCACAACAACGAGTTTCTCCCTGGCTTTGCATTCTCTCAGTGGTGGCGCAAATGTTCCAGACTGCACCATGGAGCCTTTGTTTACATAGAAAGGGCCAAGGGGCAGCAGATCTTCTGTCCTACAAAGCAGCTAGGAGGCCCTGTGGGATATAAACGAAGACCATTCTAAATGCTTTTGTTCTCTTTGGGGACCATGGTCCCCAGTGAATTGCAATGTTCTGTTTACTCCTCCTCTCTCCCCCTCAAGAACCCTGCGACACCTTCCTGAAAATAGGCACTGTATCCCAAGCAACCAGTGCAGTACCTGACCCAGAGGAGGCACTTGATAAGAACGTAGTGAAATGAATGTATAATGGAAGAGGCTTCCATTTGCCAAGAAAGTTCAGCGCATGTGGTGGGAGAAAACTAAGAGGAGACCACATTTTTTTCCTGCTTACCTGAGCCTCTCAACTATCTGACTTAAAGTTCTGAAGGGATATGAGGGTGAGGGTCCTGGGGAACTTGATTCCATGCTTCCCAGTCCCAAATTTATTCATGCAGGTATTCTCAGCAGTCCAAAACTCCGTATAAATGTGAGTCACCCAGCTAGTTTTTTCTTGTACCTGGATTTTTGAATGACTGTTCACCACGGGTTCCCATTCCATTTTATGCATACCAGTATTGGTCCAGTCTTTAGACAGCAGAAAAGCACATTTACCTCTTATTAAAGTGAGAACACGTCAACCGTGGAGAGAAAGACTGACTACTCACTTGCTTCCTGAGTGATCAGAGCACTGAGACAGGCAAAATAGGGAATAAGGCAGCTGCTGTTGACCCTGGGTGGACCCCCACAGTCTAGAGGGTGGGAATTGAGTTAACACACTTGTGTGGTAAGGGTCTGACAGAAGTCAGACTGGGGCAGAGGGAAGTAGCAGTTAATTGAGTCTGGAGAGAAAGTTTCTCAAGGCAGAAGGAGCCACATGACAAAGGGTTAGGGAACGAGAATGGCAGATATGAGGATAAGCAAAGGTAAGCAGAGCATCCGATATGAAATTGAGAAGGGTAACAGCGAGATGGGCTTAGATATGCATGCTCAAGAGTGCGAGCTAGAGTTTATGATAAAACACGGCCTGAAAGGATGCTCAACCTTTTCCCACCTCTACATTCCGGACAGATGTAACTCACACACACAACATGCTCCCTTGGGCAAATCCAGATTAGCAGCTGTGCCATCCACTGAAAAGACTGAATTACAGGCATTCCCGGACTTCCTGGCTAGACGGCATCCCTTTCTCCTCCACCTATGGCTGCATCTCAGAAGCCAAGTGAGTGAAATTGAGTTGGCATAACCATAATTAGATTTAGTTTTCTAAATGCAAATCAATAAAAAAAGTTATTTAATTGACATAACTTCTTATTTGCAATGCACTTCACCTTGAACAGTGTTAGACCAATGTGCGGTGGCACTGCTTCCTGCCAGATCCACACTAAAAAGATGACACAGAATCATGCTACTAGCTCTTTGTTCTGCTTTGCTTATAAGTGGCCATGAAATAGGGCACTGGAGGAGGCTCACCTAAAATGAAATAGCAACTGAGGTGCAGATAAAAAGTAACCACAGTCTTGTCTGCTGGCAGAAATCAATCAGGAGCAAACTTGAGGCAGGAATGAACCAAGGAAGGTTTAGGTATGGAATGGTGTTTCAGTTCTTACAGAAACTACCACCACCATGCCTTCTGGAATTACTCCTAAGAGTGTGTGCCAAAGAGCTTTTCCCATATACCTGAATGGGGGCCTTTTTATGAAAATAACAGGCATAGTATACTTCCTGCCAAAAATGGGTTCTAACTCTCTGAAGGCTGCTTCACATATGGGCAATGATCACAGGACAGGCCAAATTCTATTCTCTTAAGACCTGGTTCCTTCTCCCTTGCCCCCATTTTGATTTTGACCCATACCTTTCACCCCCTAAGACATGTATCGCCATGGCTACCAGTGGACCTCTGCTGTGCAGCGTAAGAATGTTTGCATGCCTCCTCCAGGTTGCCAGTGCCCATCACAGTGCTGGCTGCCCCTCCCTCACCAGACCGACACACTTCCTGATTTGGATAAGTGTCAGAAAGACCATGTGCAATGCATGCTTTCCGAAACCATAACTATAGTTGTTGGATGGATGTTTTCACATAGAAGACATTTCTACTAGGTTCAAATAAGTTAAGAAATCTACACAAAATTATTTCTGCTCTTTGCTCACTGGCTAAAGATGGAAACACAATTCTGGGGACTGGCCAACTGGTATATTTTAGAACAAAAAGCCAAACCAAACAAAGCTGAGAGCATGAGTGTCGTAAGGATGCTAACTTGTAGTTTCTCGTCACTGGCTGCTGAGAACAATGCAACACCTGTCAGGTTCTATATACACCAGAAGCCCCTCTAATTTACCTCTCTGTTGACCTCACAAATTGGCTCTTATTCTGAATAAGCACAAAATCATAGACGAACCGTTTCCTTTAGATGGTTTTCAGAAAGAGTCCCTTTTAAAATTCTTATATATGTTTATACCTGAAAGTAAATTTAACATTATATTTACAGTGAAATTCTAATGATTTACAAAGCCCTTGGGGAAAAAAATGAGCATTTGACTAAAGCAATGACTCTTGGATTGCTTGAGGGGCTAGAGCAGTATTAATTGTTCATTTATTCAACAAAATTTTATTGAGCATATCTTTTGTCGCTTAGAAAGATATGGTTCCTGCTCTTAAACAGACAAGATTATATTGTAGATGTAGACAAGAAAGAGGCCACATACTAAACCTGACAAGCTCAGGGAAGGCCTGCATGGCCAGCCTTTCAAACTCAGAGAGCGACAGTAACCACCTAGGATGGTCTGAAATTAAAACTTCCCAACTAAAAGCGAGTCACGGTGGGTAGTCATATATTAGGTATTTTCCCAGACAAAGGTAAGATCTTTACCTTAACTGAGCCTGTATATTGTATTTTTGCATCTACAATAACATACCTGTGAAATGTCAGAGTAATGCCTCTTTTCCAGACCTCTCAGGGCACAGTCTCCCACCAGAAGGAGCTCACAGAACCCCTCATTGTTATTTTGTTTCCTGAATACCATCTCTATGTGCTGTAAATGTTCATTGTTAACTATCCGTGCTTAGTCACTCTTCTAAGTGCCTGGGAATGGGATAGGAGGGGCTCTCTTGAAGAATGGGGAGATAGTCCTGGACAGACTGAAGTATTCACAGTTCTACATCTGAATACCACTCACATTTACATAAAAGGCCATGATGATTGCTATTCTCAGGAGTCCTGATTTATAAATGTACTTCTCCTTGTTCTGGCCCAGCCCATTCTTCCAAAAGGCAGGATGTGCTGAGCTCTGTTACAACTTCTGTTTCATTAAGGGGTCTTTTGTAGCAAGCAATAGAAAGCACTTCAAGCCAGCTCATATACAACAATGGGCTGAAAGTAAGGGTATTGTCAGACCCTACGAGAGTCCAGAAAAGAGATGAAGAACCAAGATTTAGAAAAACAGAGAATTAGTCATACATAGTCTTTCTCAGTAATGAGTTTCTGCTTTCCTACAACATCCCCATGCACGTGGCCCCATAACTTAGCCCCCATAACTCAGCGGCTAACTTAGCCCCGCTGTTACATGGTCTTTCAATTTAAAGGTCCCTCACATACTTTAAAATTTCTAAAAGAAATCTGATTGATTTAACTCATCTCTTTAAACCAGGCTCCTCAAGTTACCAGCTTAACTGGTCAAGTCACGTATGTCTTCCAAAGGGAAGGTACTCGTCTGAGTCTGAGTGGAATGAGATGTTCCAAACAGGGACACACAGAAGTCCCATGTGCTAATTCTAACAGCAATATGCCAAGTGGTTTTAAGATCTTAGGAAATCCACACTACTCTTACTTATAGAATATCTTCTCAGCATCCTATCTAGTATATTTAAAATATTCTTCATATATTCCACATTAGAGGTTATGTAAACTATTCTACAATTGAGTTGCAGCTGACTAGGAGATAATGTTACACTGAAATTTTGTAATATGTTCTGGCTGTGTTTTTGCTCTATATTTCACAGCTAATAATTTCATTTTCAGAGTATAAGCATTTCCTAGCCTCCTATAAAGCTTACAGGCACATAAGCATGGCCCAGAAACAAGCCATTATCCCTGAACAAAGAAGTCGCTCCTTGATTTATGTCAAGTACTTGAGATTCTCGGGTTTTGAGAAATAATTAAATAATCTCAGCGATAAACACTGGATGAGAGGTATCCGCCGCACCTGTGTATTTGTCCGCTTGTGAATAGGTGCTGACCCATGTGAATGAGTCCCGTGTTAACGTTGTCTTCTGTGTTGTGTGTAATAATGGGAAAACTATTTACTCAGCTCTGCAAAATGCACCCAGAGGCTACTGTGAGAAATGCCTCAAAAAATATATGTATCTAAAAATAGCTAGGTAATAAATAACCATTTGCAGAGGGGAATTGTTCGTGCAGTTTTCTAAACCACAGCAGGTTTCTTTAAGACATTATGGCTTTCCCCACACTTACTAGAGACACTGAATCTTCCATACTTAAAAGCAGATCATTTAAATAAGGGTGCAGCAAGATTGACTGGATCCAAATTAAAGTTATTTTTAAGGCAATATCAAACCACTCCTTTCACCTCAGAATAGCTACGTGTGCAAATGTTATGTAAAAGCTCCAGAAGAGCAACGTCTGGGAGGCAGAGCATCCCGGCGAACATTTTGGAAAACTACATGGCCAGCAATGCAGTACTCTTCAAAGTAACATCTTCATTGCTTACCGTTTTATTTGTTCCGGTTCCCTCAGAGGAAAACAGACATTAAATTGTGGACTAAACCAGAGATTAAAAGTTCATTGTGGCCTAGGAGTATGTTGGAGAAATATTTAGATAAGAAAGCTACAGAGTTTGCAAAGAGATACTTACTGAAAAATGCAAGGGAACTAGGGTTTCTTAGCAGGGGTAACACACCAAACTTTATAAACAATTAAAATTATGTTAAATAATAACCATAATTTAAAATCAATATAGAGAGGAGTGGGTTTGCTATGTGATAATCTAAGATAGTTTCTTCTTATCCAGGGCCCAATCAAAGTATTTGGTACAATCTTTCAAGGTATCTCCAATTCATAGGGTCTTCTGCCACCACTAAAGTACACGTAGTCATTGATCTGGTTGTGTGCTTCAAACTTAGCTCCAGAGTCCCTGTACTAATAATATATTTAATACTACAATTAATTTCTCCTGCTCAAAAGAGTGATGAACTTTGGCTCTGGTCTTAAGCTTAAAGAAAACTATAGCATACTCTCCTCTCCAACTCAAGGAAAGCTTTTTAAATATTTCATTCCTAAATTGAATGAAATGTACACAAAGAATGATTTGACTTGTTTAGGGTGACATATAGAATACAAGTTAAGAGTAAAGCCTCCAAAATCAGCAAATATCCACCCACTACTAGATATATGGTCTTGACTAAGTTTCTTAAGTCTTCTGAATATAATGTTCTCATTGGAAAATGAGAATGTGGATACTACTTTATTAGGCTGTTGTGAGAATTGGACAAGTTATGTGAAAGACAAAATTCACAGGGTAATTGAGTAGAAGATTTTATTTGAGCACTATGATAGGGCAAACGTGTATTAACATGGAAAGTCTCAAACAAAGGAAGGGTGCTGTGGTCTTATGGAGGCAGATAAGCAAAGAACTCATCGTAGAAACCAACGGGAGCCATGCGGAAAGATGGAGGTGAGTATTACCTTGGAATACGCAATACAATGCACTTAATGCCTATAAATCAGAGAAAGCATAGCCGTTTTCCTTAAATCAAAAATATTAAACAACTCTGTTTGTCAAAGATTTACCTAAATTATGTGAGCTTGAAATTGTAAAATAAAACATTTGTAATTTGGCTTTTGAAGGATACTCTTAAAATCTAGCACACTGAAAGTCTTAGTAGTTCAATTTCCTTAAGTTCTGATAATTTTAGAAATATTCAATTTATGCATGCAATAATTTACCTGTAAGCCAATTGGAATACAACACTTAAAGAGATCTTCATAATCAGATTTGGTCATGCCACTCAGAGGCAGGGAAACTCTCATACATTCACGCAATGAGAAGCAAGGCTTGTCAATGACAGAAACCTACAGACAAAGAGAGAAACTGTATACCTTCAATTCCAAAGCTCCTATCACAGGACAAGCATAAACACAGAAATACAAAACTCACTGTCTACCTCATGTCTTCCTAGTGGGTACAAGTACTTAATTGATTTCTATTCAAAATAGACAGACTGACAAATAGAAAATACTAATGAACCAGAACATCTGTAGTCTTCCACCTGACAGAGACAAGATCTCCACAAATCAATTCCTTCACAGAGACCACCAAATGGTCAGACCACCCGCCTCCAAAAAAAATGCTGGAACTGGAAATCCAGCGTGTATCCAGAAAGTATAAAAATCAAACACTAACATGGTACCAATGGACAAGAGTCCATAGCACAGGACCCGGAGTCAGACTCACCACTGAGTCATCAGTCACTACTCAGGAACGGAGCACAGAGGGCTCCATGGCCTCGGTGCCTGGGTGGAGTGGACAGGGATCCAGGGGGAGGTGTGGTTCTGGCCAAGTTACAGCACCAACCTGTGAAAGACAAACACACCAGATGAGGAGGTTATTTTATGTAAACTCTCAGAAGAGGAAGAATATTTATCAATGAAGAATTCTCAAGGAACAGGGAAAGGGCCTGTGGCTTTTTAAAGGCAAGTGAGCAAGAAAGTCATCCTGGAATTTCTGAGAGTAGGAAAGACGAAAGTGGGTCTTATCTCAAAATACTCCAGCATGGAGTGGTCCTTAAACAGTAGGAGGATTTCTTAACCATCATTGCTTTTCAGGAGCAAAGGGCTCGGATAACATTCAGCATGATCATATTGCCAGTTTTATAAAAGTTTATTCATAAAGTGTTAGCAATTATTGTTGGAGACGTCAGTACATTTAGCAGTGCGCTTTACTGGCTACATGACTTTGGGGAAATTATATAACTTCTCTGATTTTTTAAATTTTCTTAATAGTTCATGGGACATGAAAGTAGTGGCTTCTTCATAAAACTGTTGTGAAGGCCAAATAAGAAAAAGATAAAAAATTCTGAGACCTGCTTCTCACCTGGTGAGCTCTCACAAACAATGATTGCCTATTGTTATCACCATTTAAAAATGAATGACTACCGTAGGAAAGTAGGTCATTGTTTTATTTCTAAAATCTACATGACAAAGTAAACATTTCTAGAACACAAGAATTCACTTTTTGATTTGCCACGTTGGTTTGGTAATTTTAACAGAAGCTTTTAATATTTCTTCATGTAATATTTAAGCACTTTCATCATTTCATTGACATAAGGAGAAATTTTTTTCTTAAAAAATTCTGTTATTGTACAGGAAAAAGAATACAAATTGTCCCTAAATAAACTGAATATTAACCAATTAAGCAAAAATCAAAGTTGGAAAAAACTGAATGATGTTTTTCTGTGTTGTGTTAAAATCTATAACTCTGCTGTTTTCTAGCTGAACTGATGTAAACTAGAAAACTGATTGAGGATGTTTTGAGGAAAAGAAACAGTTGTTTTTAATACTGTCATCTTCTTTTCCTTTTAATGAGTGAAATTAACAGCAAGGAAATCTTACCAGATTATAGTTTTTGCGGACGTGGTTCTGGAAGGACAGAGGTTGTGTTGTTGAAGGATAGCAGATAAAGCAGCCCTGGAAATTCTTGCATGACCCTTAATTCTCTCCCTGAATTTAGAGCTGGGAGAGGTTGTCACACGGTTCAGAGTCTATATCTCATTCCATGCTCAGCCTTCTACTGATGCTATTAATGCTACCTCATGTAATGACCTTTACACTATCGAGAAAGAAAATAATTTGTGTTCATGTTTGTGACTCCCTACCTGTGATGAGGACAGACTTAAAAAGGGGGGCCAGTGGTGTGGAGAAAGGACCAATAAAATGGCATTGGTCTGATTGAGATAGCATAAAGTATATAAAACAAAGTGGAGTCACTCATGTCAACCAAGATAGCTGCCAGTCAGCCATGACACCTTGGTTCAAGAGGGAAACCATCTACGTCAGAGCAGACACATCTAACAAGGAGACATGCCTAAGATATCTGCACATGAGATCAGAATAGCCGTGTCTACAGAACAGGACCACCCATAGATAGGCTCCCGGGAAAATTCCCCACTTGCCATCAAGGGTGCCTAGACACTTATCAGAAGGACCCAGAAGAGTGGAGTCCACCACTTTCAAGGTACAACTGAGGCAGGGCCAGACCACTGCTGAGACAGCCGAGCTCCAGCACCAGAGTGCTTCTCCAAGCCAGGCTGATCTCCCTTGACATCAGCCGCTGGAGGCTCTGTCCTGCTGGGTGGAGGACTTCGTCTGCCCTGATGCCCACCTGGCTCTGGAGGTCCTTCCTTGAAAGATGCTGACAACTTCCTTGCCCACAATGCTGTCTCCAAGACCTGCAGACTGAGCCTCTGGGACTTGGGTTCATTATCCCCCAATGATTGCTCTGTGTGTGTGTGTGTGTGTGTGTGTGTTATATTTCTCTTAGACTGTTAGAGTGTGAGTAGGATATTAATGTATGTGGATGTTCTACTTTGCATTCAATAAAAGTTGAGTGAATACCATAGTTACTGTGTGTGGCTTTGTCTATTCCTTGGTGCCGGGCTGCTCAGCTGGCAGCTAGCCGAGCAGTTCCCCAGCTGACTTATAGGAAAAACTATATCACAAACATACACTTATGACAAGAGGTGAGATGAGGGAGTAGCTTTTGCATTTTGAGCTGAATCTCTCAACCAGTTTACATCTGCATTGCAACGGACTTTAGAGATATTACCTGCTTGCTAAGGGGACCAAACTTATAGCCCCTGACTAGAGAACTCTTTAAAATCATAGTATGTTCAAAAACAAGACATGACAAAACTTTTATTTCAAGGACTCAGCATCATAATAGACAATTATAGAAAGCAGAAGTATGGCCTTAAGAAGCTCCAAGTCTATCTAAAAGCATGGGAAATTAAGGCCGACCCCTACAAGATATAGCAGAAAATACAGAAGATATATACATTTTTGTGGTTTCTGAAGTAAGATAATTTTGGTTCCAATTCTGATTTCATCACCTATAGACCATGGACAATTAACTGTAAATTTTTTTTTTGTTCATCTGAAAAGTGAGAATAAAGGCAGTACACATATTGAAAAATTGCTTTGAGGATTCAAAGTGATCATTTGAGTACATAGCTCAGCTCCTGCCCCATGGTAAGTATTCTAATAAACATTAGCCTTAGTAGTAGTGGTAGTAGTAAAACAGCACATACATGGTATGTATTATAAAGAATTTATATATAGGCTACACGCGTAGCCTACAATTAATATATCTGACAGTATATAATTAAATAGTATTTATGGTGGTACAGATATAAATGTTATAACAAGTCAAAAGAAGAAAGAACACTGAGTTATCAGTAGAGAAATTAATGTTCTTTGTACTATGCCTGGCAAGTTGAAAGCTCTTGATAAATGTTAGGTACTTCTATTATCTACACTACTGTTCATAGCAGGCTTTGTAGAGGAGGCTAAACTTGAGCTGAACTTTAAGAGAGAGGTAAGATAGGAGAGCAAGAGTCTCTCAAATGAGCACAACAGCAGGAGTGAAGCCACTGATGGGGGAAGTAGCATGACATGGTCCACTAAGGTAAAGACACCGGTCTGAAGAGCTCTCTGTCAGCAAGTCATTATCCTTATTATCCTCATTATTAATAGCTGCTTTTCCTTGTATTGCTTAGGCGCCAGATCCTCAGAGTCTATAAGTACTAGCTTGTTTGGAAAAAAGGTCTTTGCGTATGTAATTAGCTAAGAGTCAAGCATCCTGGATCATTCAATGATAAGTGTCCTATAAGAGAAACACGCGAGAGACCCACAGACAAACGAAGGCACAAGGGCCATGGAGGCAGCCATTGGAGTGACGTGGTCTCAAGCCTAGGATTGCCAACAGCCACCAAAAGCTGGGAGAAGCAAGGAACGAATCGCCCATAGAGGCAAGGCATATTGATTTTGAACTTCTGACCTCCGCAACTGTGAAAGAATAAATTTTGTTTATTGGTTGAATCACCAAAATTGTGGTATTTTTTTATAGCAGCCACAGAAAACTAATCACTATACTGATCTTTTTCTGTTTAACCTAAGCCTTTTGTAATCTTCTAACATACGGTTAAGTCTATTGTCACCATTTATAGGAGCTACAGAAATACTCAATAGACACATCTAACCTAGCCTAAAGGATGGGTGAGGAAAGGCTTCTTAAAGGAAGAAATGTCTAAAAGTGTGATCAGGTGGGTGGGTAGGAAGTACCGCAGACAAGAGGTGAGAGGTGTGACAAGCAGGCAGAGGGAGGGCCTAGACGCACACAGAACAGAGTGAACGAAGTTCGCAGAGTCTGGGAGCACTGGGGAGCATGAGGAAGAGCACCTTGGATGCAGCAGTAGGGCCTGACCCAAGCTGCCCGAGCATGGGTGCATTCCCAACAAACAGAATGACACTGGGCACAGGAGAGGACACATAGGAGACTTTACTAAACCAGCAGAGGTCAGACTTCATTATTCAACAAATCCACTAGCCTTTTGATAAATAATAGATAGGCCTGTTTTATTTTAAACCCTGTAGGTAGGGGTGGGATAAAGGGGGAGAAAAGGAGATCAAATGCACATGGAAATTAGCACATGCTCTCCAGGGTGTTGCAGCAACCAGGTGGTAGCCCCAAAAGAAAATCAATAACCACTGCTTCTATTTGTGGCTCTGTTTCCACAGAAACGTGTTTGTGGGTGAATTTGGAAGGCAGATTTGCAATGCCAAAACCACCAGTCCAAAAAAGAGAAAAATTCTGTTCAAGTAAACTTTTAACTGTAGTAACAAATGCTTGCTTTTACTAATATTTTTCCATTTAACTAGCTGCATTTGGGGATTAAAAAATAAATTCAGCTTTGCTCCTATAGACTCAGTGACACTGAAATCTGGGAGCACTTTAGCTTCAGAATAAGCAGAATACATGGAAGGTGGTAGGGTAAGGTTTGACTGGCCTGACAAGTTGAACCTATTTGCAAAAATAATATAGCCAAACTTCAGGGCACTGTGCTAAGTGAGGATAACACTAATTACAAGAAAGAAAAAAAAACCCTCACTTTTTCTTTTTTCTTTTCTAAATCCTAAATGTTGTACCATGCATGTTGCAGGCACATTATAGAAATGGTTTTGAAATGATCTGCAAAGAGCAATTTATACATAACCCCTTATCGCAAATAAAATAAAATTCTTCCTAAGACCCATTCTTTAGCAAAATGAGTACGTTTTACTATTTTGGTTTGTATCAACCCCAAAACACTAAAAGTGCTCAGAAATTTTATCATTAAAATACAGAGTTGTGATAGTTCATTTTTAAGATGTTTTTGGCATAGTTTTAGATTTAAACAAAATTAAGAGGGAGGTACAGACATTTTCCACATGTCCCCAGCTGTCACACATGCAGAGGCTCCCTGTTGTCAACATTGCTGACCAGAGTGGTATGTTTTATACCGAGGATGAACCTACACTGATACATCACCCAAACTCCATAGTTTACATAGGGCCCATTCTTGCTGTTACACACTCTATGGGTTTGGACAAATATATAGTGCCATATATCCATCATTATAATAGCATGCAGATGGTTTTCGTTGCCCTCGAAATCCTCTGTGTTCTGCCTGTCCATCTCTCTCCCTCCTTCCCCTGGCAATCACCGATCCTTTTATTGTCTCTATAGTTTCACCTTTTCTAGAATGTCATGTAGTTGGTGTCATACAGTATGTAGCCTTTTCAGACTGGTTTTCTTTCATTTAGTGCTTGCCTGTTTGTTTCAAACAGTCCTTGCCTGTTTGTTCATGGCTTAATAGTTCATTTCTTTTAAGTGCTAAATTATATTCTATTATGTGGATGATAGGTCATTTTTAAACATCAATCTTTCCCGACCTCTAAAGAAAATATGAGCATCACTTACTAAAAGTGTGCTTTAGCATCGAGTCACAGATTAGATCTTCTGAGGTCCTCACTTCTAAGTTGCCTTAGACCCTGGGTTGTGGTGACCCTGCAACAGGGGTAGGGGAAAGGGCAGAAGAATGAAAATAATGCCATTGGCCTCAGCTGTGACATCTGTACGACACTCAGACGAAAATGAAATAGGGAGGGAGGGGGAAGGAAGGAAGGAAGAAAGGAAGGGAGGGAGGGAGGGAGGGAGGAAGGAAGGGATCTACTTAGTAATTCTCATTGTACTCCATCTATGAGTAACCAATATACATTCTTAGACTTACACCAGGCCAACTATCTGAAGAATGTGGAACTAGATTAGTACCACAATGGAATACTACGCAGCAGAGAGAAAGAAGGAGCTCCTACCCTGTGCAACAGCATGGATAGAACTGGAGAGCATTATGCTAAGTGAAATAAGCCAGGCAGTGATGGACAAATACCATGTGATCTCACCTTTAACTGGAACATAATCAACAAAAGATAAAAGCAAACAAAATATAACCAGAGACATTGAAATTAAGAACAATCTAACAACAACCAGAGGGGAGGGCGGAGGGGACAATGGGGGAAAGAGTTTTCAGGAACTACTATAAAGGACTCATGGACAAAACTGGGGGGGTGGGTAGAGAGGGGTGGAAGCAAGGGAGGGAGGTGGGTTTGGCTGGGGTGGAGGGAAGTGGTGGGAGGAAAATGCAGACAACTGTAATTGAACAACAATAAAGTAATTTTTAAAATGAAGAAAAAATACAATGAGATGAACTAAAACATTTAAAAACACATTATTTAATAGATTTACTAATGGCATAACCTATTTCTAACTGTTGCACTGGCTTTCTTCAACTTTGTATCCTAATTGGATAGAATTGTTCATAAGTAAAGTAATTGGATACTTAAAAAAAGTAGCATGAACTTTTTAGCGGAATGATTGGGGATAATCTTTGTGCCAAACATCCTAGGTTCAAATATTGGCTCTTTTTTTAAATAGCAAATTATATTTCTTTTTTAAAGATTTTATTTATTTATTTTCAGAGATAGGGTAAGGGAGAGAGAGAGGGAGAGAAACATCAATGAGTGAGAGAAACATCAATTGGTTGCCTCTCACACACCCCCAACTAGGGACCTGGCCCACATCCTAGGCATGTGCCCTGACCGAGAATTGAACTGGTGACCTTTTGGTTCACAGGCCAGCACTCAATCCACAGAGTCACATCAGCCAGAGCCAAATATTGGCTCTTGTACTTACCAGAGGTTTAAGGTATAAACCTTAAGCATTTACCTAACATTTCTGGGCTTAGTTTTCTCTCCTGTACAATGGGGCTAATGGTAGCCCCTGCCCCCTCCCCAGTAGAGCTAGGATTAGACGAATGGATGCCAGATTGCTAAACATAATTCATCTGGCATATCTCAACAATTATTGCAGTGTTTTATTTTATACCTTATTAGTATCAACAATTTTTCTAAATAGGCTCTTGGCTCTCCATTTTAGTCAGGAGAAATGAATGAGACACCCAACATTGGTCCACTGGCAATCCTTTCTACTATGCTTTCTAAGCCTTGGCGGTATATTCTTTAATAATGACAGTAGCACTTTTCTTCAACTGCCAGCCAGCGTGCCTGTTAGATCTTTATTTCCTTTCCATAAAACTCTCTTTTATCACAGCTTCCCATATTCATCTGATTTGGTCTCTGCTCTATGTGGCTGCCAATATGTGAGATCTGTTTGATCCTGATGGAACTATAGGAGAAGGGATGGACATTTAACAGGATCCCACAGACACTGTTCTTTTCCCCCTCCAGTTGGGTTGGGTGTCTTAGAGATAAAAATAAAGAAGTGTTATTTCCAGGCTGATTCCTAAGGAAAGTTTCGTGTGAACTCAACAACCACTAAAATGCACATAATGGACTACAAGACCTCTCAATTATAAATACGTATTTGAGAAAAGTTGATGAATAAAATGTAACAAAAAAGGTAGATGGGGACAGAGGCAGAGAATAAATGACCTAATCGTTCCTGAATTCTTAGAGCAAGCCACTTATGCTTCCTACAGTATGGAATTTGGGAGACAAAATATAAAGGGTCATATTAAACCAAAGTGATGAATTTGATTAAGTTCTAGTTTTACAATTCCATACTTGCCTGGTGTTTTTGAGGTCTGTGTTTATAAGCTTAACACAGCCTATCATGCAATGAGGCATAAACAAGGGGGTAAAAAATGTTTCCCATGATACACTAAGGCCAAGAAAAGAAAGAAAGAAGGAAGGAAATGCAATTCACAGAAAAGTTAATTCTCTTAGAACACAAAAAAAGCATAATTTTTCATTGCAATATGTGAGTCTTCCCCATAAGTGTGTTATAATTGTAAATCTTTCGGCCACAATCTGGGCATAAGCTACGGATATGTCATGCAATCATAGGACAGCCTATTTGGGAATTCAGACTCAGATTCAAAGAACATTTGCTCTATGCCCAGTGCTGTGCTAGGCACCGCCTCACATCATCTCCCCCATTTCTCACAATTACATAATTCTGAGAGGGCATAGCCGTCAGCTTTTGTCATATGAGAAAGCAGATGCTCAGAGAAGTTAATTCACTTGTGCTTAGTGGCACAGCTTAAAATGGCAGCTTTGAGGCTCACACTTGGATCTTTGGATGTCAAGTGGTCTGACAGACAGACTTCGAATTATCGTGGAAGAGACATTAATACTGGAGAGCGGGGGGCCAGGATATATGGTCAAAGAAGAGAGGTTGTAGACAGAAGTAAGGCTATGAGGTTTAAAACAAAATTCTCAGAGAAACAGAAGGGGGATTAAAAGAGTTCCTAACCCTGAAAAAACTAGCAGACATTTCACCATGTAGCTTGCTCTGCTGCCTGAACTTATCATCAGGTCCCTACGTGTGGGTGGTCCCCAGGCTCCACCCTCAGCTCCTCCCTTTACTTCCTTTCTCAAGGGTATTATCTACTCTACAGGCCACCTCTATGCAGACAGTTCCCAGATTGATGCCTCTACCCTTGACCTCTCTCAAGAGCTCCAATCATATCTTTTTAAAAGGGTTGGCTGGATGTTTTCAACGGGATATTATAACCTCCTCTCAAACTCAATATTTGTAAAGGAAAGAATGGCTCTTCTTCCCCAACACCACCCAGACTTCTTCATCCTGCTTCTCCTATGTCAGTTTATGAGAAATCAGCCACGCAGGCCCCCTGGCACAGACTTCAACAGCATCTTTATCTTTTCCCTCTCTCTTGACGCCCATATTTGACACTAGGTCATATCAATTCTACTGTTTCAAACTCTTAGAGTTATACCTTTTTCCTGTCATGGGTATTAAAGGGTAATTTAAAAATAAAACTAAAATCAAGACTCATGTAAAGATAAAATGAACATATGTCAAATATTATATTAACTCATTAATTAACAGGGAACTGGTAAGATGTTCCAATCATTAAAAAAAAACCCCATGTATATGTATAAGTAATACCAAATACTAAAATGAATTTATACAGAGGTATAAATAATTTATAAGTAGATATAAAACTGGCTTACTACAAGAATGGAGGGAGAAAGGAAAATGAATTGTTCCCACAGTAGACAGCTCTCATTTGCATGTCTATGAAAAAGATTCACTTGAATTGCTACCAGTTAATTACAATTTACGTTGAAAACCTTGTAAAATATCTCATAGACAATTAAAGGCACAAACCCCATAGTGTCAGATAACCAGGGACGGTGTACACTAGAAAACACCTACTTTTCCACCAAAAGAACTTAGTGATCTTTTCAAAGTCTTTCACAAATTATTCCAATTCAGGTAATAGTCCCTCAGTTTGGTGTCAGAACCTAACATTTATTGAATAGACTATCTTTACCCTGTTGTATGTTTTCACTTCCTTTGTCAAACATAGTTGACCATAAAGCTGGGGGTTTATTCCTGGAGTCTCTATTCTGTTCCATTTATCTAATGATATTCGCCTATTTTTATGCCAGTGTTATGCTGTTCTGATTGTTATGGCCTTGTAGTATAGTTTGACATCAGGTAGCATGATTCCTCCAACTTTGTTCTTCTTTCTCAAGATTGCTGTGACTATCTGGCTATTTTGTGGTTCCATAGAAATTTTTAGGGTATTTGTTCTAGTCCCATGAAACATGCCATTGGTCTATAGATTGTTTTGGGTAGTATGGACACTTTCCTGTCTGGAAGATCTATCCATTGATGTCAACGGGGTGTTAAAGTCCCCACTATGACTGTATTACTGTCAATCTCTCCCGTTACGTCCATCAAGACTTGCTTTATATATTAAGTGCTCCTAGGTTGGGTGCATAAATGCTTACAAGGGTTATACCCTCTTGTTGGATTGCTCCTTTTATTGTTATTTAGTGTCCTTCTTTATCTCTCACTATAGACTCTGTTCTAAAGTCTATTTTGTCAGATGTAAGTATTGCCACCACAGCTTTTCCTTTTTATTTCTTTTTGCATAGAGTATCTTCTTCTATTCCTTAACTTTTACTCTATTTGTATATTTTGTTTGTGGTGGGCCTCTTGTAGTAGACAGCATATATGTGAGTCTTGTTTTCTTCTCCATTCTGTTACCTTATGTCCTTTAATTGGACATTTAAGCCATTTACATATAGAGTGATTGTTGATAGGTACATATTTATTACCATTTTATCCTTTATAAAGGATATATATGTTCCTCTCTGCTTCCTCCTCAGTCTTCTTGCAAAAGATCCTTTAACATTTCTTATAATACTGATTTGGTGGTAACAATCTCCTTTAGCTTTTTCTTGTCTGGGAAGCTCTTTATTTATCCTTCAATTCTAAATGATACATTTGATGGATAAACTAGTCTTGATTGTAGTCTTCTTGTTTTTCATCACTTTGAATATTTCATGCCACTCCCTTCTGGCCTGAAATGTTGAAAGATTATCTGATCTTCTTATGGGAGCTTCCTTGTAGGTAACTGTCTTTCTCTTGATGTTTTTAAGATTCTCTGTTTGTCTTTAACCTTGTCATTTTAATTATGCTGTGTCTTGGTGTGGGCCTCTTTGGGTTCATCTTGTTTGGGGACTCTCTGTACTTCCTGGACTTGTGTATCTTATTCCCTCACCAGTGAGAGAAGTTTTCAGTTATTATTACTTCATATAGGTCTGGATCCCTTGCTCTCAGTCTCTTCTGATTCCAGTACACTATGATGTGGATGTTGTTATACTTCGTGTTGTCCCAAAGGTCTCTTAAACTATCCTTTTTTAAAATTCTTTTCTCTTTTTGATGCTCTAATTGGGTGTTTTCTGCTACCTTGTCTTCCAAATTGCTGATTTGATCTTCTGCTTTCTCCAACCTACTATTTATTCCTTCTAGTGTATTCTTCATTTCAGATATTATATTCTTAATTTCTGATTAGTTCTTTTTTATGATTTCTATGTCCTTTTTAATGCTGTTGCAGTTATTACTAAATTCTTTGAGCATCCTTGAAACCATTTTTTAAACTCTGTATCTGTTAAAAATTGCGTGCTTCCATTTCATTTAACTCTTTTTCTGGCATTTTCTGCTGTTGTTTTATTTGGATCGTGTTTCTTTGTCTTTCTGCATTTGGGCTGAATCTTTGTATTTCTTTCTATGTAAGTAGATAGGCTAGGACTCCCAATCTTGGTAGGGTGGCCTTATGTAGTAGGTGTCCTGTGGGACCTAGTGCCACAGTCTCCTTGACCACATGATCACCTGAGCTGTGTGCTCCGATAATGTCCCTTGCGTGGGTTATGCGGGCCCTCTCCTGTTGTAATTGAATTTTGGTTGTTATTGGCTCACAGTGCGTGCAGTCGCTCCTCAGGCTGGCTGACTGTAAGGATTTACTCTGACCGCAGTGCACAAGCTGCTGTGCAGGTGCCGACCACATGACGCAGGACTCACCCCAGCAGGGTCTGGTGCTGCTGAGACCTCCCTTTGGATGTGCCTCTTATGAAGCTAATTGGATCCTGCTCTGCTGTTTTTTGAAGCTGCTTACTGGATGTGTTGGGTCTGGGGCCTCTTAAGAGGGACTTTGGGGAAGGCCAATTTCAGACATTGCTTACAACCAGGCCTGAGCAACCTGTTTGGTGCTACAAAGCAATCCACAGTTTGTGGCTGCCTCTGCTGGACCTGAGTGTGTGTGGGAAGAACTAAGCTGTGTGCCAAGGCTGGCTTTTAGCAGCACCAGGTCCAGGAGCAGGTCAGCAAAAATCCCAAGGAGCCCTGAGATCTACCTCCATCTGCCTCCGCCTGCTGGCTGCCAGTCACTGAAAGAGCCTCTGGTGGTACTTGATGCAATCACTCATCCAACAAGCCCAGTACATGAATCAAATGTTTATCTCTCTCAAGTGAAAGAACCCAGAGCATTGGCAACATTTCTGAGCAGATAGTACAGCCCTTCATTATCTAGGCTTAGTGTACTGTTACATAACATTCTGTGACTTAACAATGCATTTTATCTTCAACAGACAGAAACTTCTTCTGGTTACAACTGTAAATTGATACATAGTGATTATCTTCTATGAAAGCCATTATGGGTTCACAGCAGCCTTCTTCATGGAAATAATTCCTGTTTCGGAATTACAAAACTTGCAGATGAGCGGAGCAAATTCCATTCTGTTTTCACAGAATGATCCCTACTGGACACTTTTAATAGCAAACAAGGTTAGACATGGCTACTGAGAGATATGGCTGATGTTCATAGTGCTAAAAGTATAACACTATCCTTTCATAGTATAACACGCTATTACCATGACCAGCCCTTTTGTTACAAATATTCTGAATTTTTGAAGGAATTCAGGAATTCCTTAAAAAGGAATCCGTATTTTACCTTATAAATTAGTTATTCCCTATAATTTCTGTATAAATCGGAGACTTTTGAAAACAGGTGACAGAAGCTCAACTCAAAAAAAAAAAAAAAGAACTTTAAAAAAAGGGGAAGAGGTCATTTATGTTGACTAATGTACTTAAGAAATCCAGGGGACTCTAAACTAACCTAAGCCAATTTAGACACTCAAATGTCTTTTTAGATGAATTCTCCTCATATGGTACCAAAAATGGCAACTGTCCATTCCAGGCTTATTCGCCGTTAAAGCTAGAGATGCTACTATAAAGCTATTTCTTGAACTTTCCAATTGATGTTCTTGATTTTGTGGTTATCCTTGAACTAATCTGAAACTAAGCCACATGGCAGATTTCCTAGCATTAAATTTGTAACAGCAAAGAATCAATATGTGAATCCTCTGCTTTTACTATATATGTTCAAAGATCTGGGAAGGTTCCCAGAAAGTACGTGGGTTAGCTGAAGTCCAAATAGTATGCGAGAGAAAACTGTGCTGTGAAGAATTGTTTAGCAACAAAGCTAAGAAAATAGTGTCATTTCAAAGCTGAGACAATAAAGTCACTAGTTCTTTCAAATGGGCCTGCTTGATGACCAGACCCTGACTTCTAAAACCCTTAAGATTTCTCTAAAATTTAGAGCAATGAAGGTCTTTTTTAAGTAGAAAATAATCCTAGAGGAGAAATTAAGGGAGCGAATTAGGGATTCTTCAAAGTCTTTTTGGCCTTATTCAGTTTCTGCCATAAGTTTTAAATTTTGAATCTAAACCCCACACAAAGATGTTCCTGCAGCGCCGTGTAGCTGAAACTGAAGGCTGGCAGGATGGAGTTGGAAGCCCGCTCTCTCTGGTGCCTCTGGGTAAGGCACGTAACCTCAAGTGAGGTGCTTCTTGCTTTCCTCGTCTGCAAAGTCAGGGTAAGAATGATCACTTTCTTACCATCATAGTAGGGCTTTTGTAAAAATCAAATTACATAGTAAAGATAACAGTACTTGGTAAAACTTCAAAATAAATTCAAGTTACTAGTTATTGTCATTGTCATGGTTGTTATTCTTACACTCATTAAGTCAGGTCCCTGGTGTGAAGATTCATCTGGAAGGAGTTTGTGAAAGCTGAGTTGAATACATCCTCACTTAAGGAAGCCAGCTCATAAGGGCTTTTGCAATGCCTTGGGTCGGCACACCCAACCGAATTCGCTGGATGAAGTTGCCATTCGTATCTGCTACATATCGGGCTCCTTTGCTATTGTACCTATGTTTTCTGTAGAGTTTCCCTAAATGCTTTTTGCCTGTCATTTTATTTTACTCCATGGGAAAGGTATATAAAGTACATTATTCTCTCCTTTTCATAGATAATTTGTAATAGGATAAGTGGGGCTTTGTCTGTTGCTCCTAAATAAATTACTAGAACATAAATTTCTGAAAATACATAAGAATCTCTCTGAAATAATGCAAAGCAGGCAATATGCCCCCATCGAGTTTGATTAGGAAGCCATCTAACTCAATCCGATACCCTCAGAGTTTCACCTAAGGCCTCCTAACCCCTACGCCACCTGATCCCTTCAGCTTATATCAGAAGAAGACTGCAAGAATCATACGAGTATGAGATCACAGGAAATCCATCTAAAGGAAAATGCTGAGGCTCTCCCCTTAACTTTCCATGAAAGAGCTGACAAGTATGCACCCCCATCCCCCAAACAAATGTCTGTGTGTGTGTGTGGGGGGCATGGGGGACGGGGCTAAGAAAACCACAAAGAGATATTGGGCATGCCTGGTAGGAAGAGAGAAAAGCACCTCCTGCCCTTTTGGATGCACCTGTGCAGGTAGTACAATGGCTGTTCCGCCCTCTGCCCCATTTAGACAGGGCGGCAAAGGATTGCAGCAAGAAGGCAGAGCAGAGAGTAGGAGCAACACAAAAGCAGCCTCTTCTCTTTGCCTTTGGCATGGCAAGAATGTGTGACTTTTACATGAGACAAGTGGAAATAGTAGAAAGCAGTTATTAAAGAGACACCTCGCCCCAGCCCCACCAGTCATAATCACATTATTCCATTTGTCTATGTGTCTTTCTCTTACCATCAGGGCTCAACTTTCTATCTGCCAAGGCCTAGAGCAAGGTCTGATACATGGTAAATGTTCGACTACTGTCTGTCTAATTGATTAATACACAGTGACTTGGCCCCTTGTTCTAGGCTCTATCTGCTGTAATTTCCTGGTCTCCCAACTTTCAACTTGACAGCACTGATTAATCTGGTGGGGTTTTTCCTGTATTTTAAAAATAGGACTTCTCTTTAATGTCTAGGTTATCAAATTATAACAGAAATTGATCTCATTACATTTTTGTTTTTATTCTATTTCTTAATTCCTCCATTTTTTTCTCAAAGTAGTTGGTCCCCAAAACAGAGAACTTTGTTTAATCAATTGACCTATATTGTAATGCATAAAATCAATCTTAAGATGGATTCCAACATTTGGTCTCACATGGTATAACCCTCACTTGGCAGGGAAAAGACAGTAGAATTTACTTCCGAGAATGGTGTTGGTTTCATCTCTGTTGTTGCCTTGGCCGCTGGCCACGGGGGTAACAGGAAAGGGAAAATGCAAGTAAACATCAAAGGAGTTCAGTGTTTCAAAAACTCAGAAGGACCATTTCCTGAGTGATTGCTCATCTCCATCCAACCACTGATGTCTGTGCAGATTTTAAATAAAGTCATGCTGTTTACTACAAGTTTTACCTTAAACTTGAAAAATGCAATTCATGCATAGAACTGGGCTGAAACCCTGAAAATGAGGCAGTCAGTCCAGGCCTTGCGAAACTTTAAGCAGGGCTCCCAAACCTGACTTGCTGCTGTGATGCACGGTCCATCCTAATGGACAGAGGCAATAATCTCATTAGGGAAAATTTGCAACCTCCCCTCCCCATCCGTGCTGACGTGGGCCGTGGCTTCCTTCTCACTGGCATTCCTGAGCTCTAAGACCCAGCAGCACCCTTCGCCTGCACTGTGGCCTGAACTTCTCCCACTAGTCTCCACTATGGGGTCTATTTTTTTAAGTTGATGTTTTTATTACCTTGAAAGATGGAGAGAACAGACACTGGGAGATATAAAACAATCTTTGCTTCAGCGTGTCCCTCATCACCGAAATAGTCCTGTGTTCTTTACACATATAACACACTTCCTGCCTCCCGAAAGGAGGCAAGCCCGAAGTCCTAACCAGTTACTGCACATGAGCCAAAGTCCAGGAGCATTTTTCATGCTCTTCTCCAGGTCTGGATGGTGTTTTGCTTTCTTTTTTTTTAATTTTTTTTTTTCTATTTTAGTATAGTTGCTATGCAGTCTTACATTGGTTATATTAGTTTCAGGTGGACATTTTTATACCTTGCAATGTGATCACCCCACAAATTCTAGTAATCAGCTGTTACATTGTTAACTTATCACAATATTATTGACTAAATTCTATGGGGTCTTCTTGACCCAAGACAGACATATGGCAGGCATGTTGGTTCTCAACACCTGTGGGTTTCACACCTCACATAGGTATGTGGGGACTGTTCCTGCTTAGCCTTCATTCACTAATAGGCTGCATGCACTCTGCTTTCAGGATGTTACAATTCTTCCCCAACTCCTTTCTGCATTTTCCCCAATATATATCTTAATAAACACATATATCCTGCCTATTTTGGGGGGTTCACCTGAATCTGGCATAACCACTCAGGAAATCTTGTTAAATAAGACTCAAGTTCCAATTACATTCAAAAGAAAGAAAGAAAGAAAGAAAGAAAGAAAGAAAGAAAGAAAGAAAGAAAGAAAGAAAGAAAGAAAGAAAGAAAGAAAGAAAGAAAGAGAGAGAAAGGGAGGGAGGGAGGGAGAAAGAAAGAGAGGAAGGAAGGAAGGAAGGAAGGAAGGAAGGAAGGAAGGAAGGAAGGAAGGAAGGAAGGAAGGTAGGAAGGAAGGAAGGAAGGAAGAGGGGAGGAAGGGGGGCAGGAAGGAAGGGGGGAGGAAGAAAAAGAGTAAGCATCTTTTTAGATGTTGAGGGAGAGGTTGCTTTGGAGAAGATTGTATGATGCTCAAAATGAGCCCATGGTATTCTGCTCCTCTAACTAAATGACTCTTACTAATGACAGAATTCTATTAGTCACCCTCTCTCACTAACAGATATTTATCACATTGATTTCTCCTTTGAGACAGCCTCTGTCAGTGCCATTTGGTAGGGGGTTTGGCCATGGGAGGGCTCAGTTGGTCCTCAGTGGTGACGGGAAAAACTATAACCCAAAACCACCCTGTTTGCTTTGTTGTGTCCTACAGGGAAGCAAAAATAGAAGTGTACTTGGTGGGAGGCTGGCCTGGTGGGTGCCTGGGTACCTTTGAGCTAATAAAGCAGAGGGAGGTCATGACCATAATATGTGAGTAAAAGTACATGTTTCTTTCCCTTAAGAGAAAAGGTTCAAAATAGAATCCCTCTTTACTTATCCTTTATAAAATTTTGTGTGTTTCTAATGAAAATTTTTCATTAGAAACACACACGTTTCTCCATGAAAACTGATATACTCCTGCTCTGTTATTGTATTACAATTCTGTTCTGATCTGAGAAAAATGTTCAACGTCAGCCCAGAATTGAGCTTTCTAAATCATTTGAATCATCCCACAGTAGCTTGCAACTCTGTGGGCGCTGTTAAAAATTTTTTTAAAAACCAACTTTGTTGACTAATGCTCCTCTTGAAAAAAGACCATATAGTAATTATCTTCTCCCTTTTACAAGTGGAATAACAGTTACCTTTGTAGATCTATTGCACCTACAGAGTTTAAAACATTCTCCAAACAACTTGAAAATTTTATTACAATCCTAATCAGAAATAAATATAACAATGTTCCCACTTCACAGGTATGAAAATGAGACATGGGGAAGAAAAGAGATTGCAAGTCATTCAAATATAATAACTAATATTTACTGAATTTAGTATGGGCCAAGCACTGTTCTAGATATTTTATGTACAAAGCTTACCTAACCCGTATCACAATCCTAGGAGGTTAGTACTATTATTAGTCACACTTTACAGATGCCCACGCAGGTACAAAAGCAGTTGGGTGACTTACTTAAGGTCCCACAGACAATATGGTTGGAACCCAGGCAGCCCGCAACCGTGGTCAATATCTTTAACCCTACACTCCATGACTTTTTCTCCAGCCTTATTGAGATATAATTGACAGATAAAATCATAAGATATTTAAAGTGTACAATGTGATGATTTGATATACATATACCTTGTGAAATGATTCCCATAGTCAAGTTAATTAACACATCCTTCACCTCACAGTTATCTCTGTTTACGAGAACACCTAAGATCTATTCTTTTAGCCAATTTCAAGTGTACAGTACAGCATTATTAACTAGTCACCATGCTATACATTAGATTATCTTATAACTAAAAATGTGAATCCTTTGACCTACATCTTTCTATTTCCTTTGCCCATAGCCCCTGGCAACAACCATTCTACTCTTGTCTCTATGAGCTCAACTTTTTTTTTTATTCCATAGATATAATTCAATGATTCCATACAGTATTTGTCCTTGACTTATTTCACTTGGCATAGTGCCCTCCAGGTACATCAATGTTGTCTTAAATGGCAGGAATTCCTTAGCCCTTACTTTTTATGGGCAAATATTATTTGTGTGTGTACGCCACATTTTCTTTATCCATTCATCCATCAACAACAGGCACTTAGGTTGTTTCTGTAATTTAGCCATAATGACTAATGAATATGGGAGAGCACATATCTCCTTGACGTAGTGATTTCAGTCCCAGGGTGGGATTGCCAGATCATATGGTAATTCTCTTTTTAATTTTTTGAGGAAGCCATTTTCCATAATAGCTGTGCCAATTTACATCTCCATCCAGAGTGCACGAGCCTCCCTTTCCTCCACATCCTCGCCAGTATTTTACCTCCTGTTTTGAAAACAGACATCCTAACAAGAGTGAGGTGATATTTCATTGTGGTTTTTATTTGCATTTTCATGATGATTAGGGATGTTGAGTATCTTTTTTATATAGTGATTGGCTATCTGTATGTCTCCTTTAAAAAATGTCTATTCAGGTCCTTTGCCCATTTTTAACTGGTTTATTTGCTTTTTGGTTTTGCTATTGAGATGTAAGAGTGGCTCACATATTTTGGATATTAACCCCTTCCAGAACATACAGTTTGAAATATTTTCTCCCATTCCATAGGTTGTCTTTTCATATTTTTTGTTTCCTTTGCTGTGATGAAAGTTTTTAGTTTGCTGTAGCAGTCTCAGTTATTTTTGCCTTTGTCACCTGTGCTTTTGGTGACATATCAAAAAATCATTGTCAAGGAGATTCCAACCCCTCCTTTCAGATATTTTACAGTTATGGGTCCTATATTTAAGTCTTTAATCCACACTAAGTTGATTTTTGTGTGTGGTATAAAATAAACATTCAATGTTTTTCTTTTCATGTGGATATCCAGTTTTCTCAACACCATTTTTTGAGACTATCCTTTCCATATTATATATTCTTGGCACCCTTATGAAAATTAGTTGACCATATATGTGTAAGCTTATTTCTTGGCTCTCTTCTCTGTTCCATTGACCTATGTACCTGCTTTTATGCCAGTATCATACTGTTTTGATTACTACAGCTTTGTAATACAGTTTGAAATCAGGGAGTGTGAAATCCCTAGCATTTTTCTTCTTGCTCAAGATTTCTTTAGCTAATTGGGGTCTTTTATGGTTCCATCCAAATTTTAGAATTGTTTTCTCTATTTCTGTAAAAAATGTCATTAGAATTTTGATAGGGATTGTATTGAATCTGTAGATAACTTTGGACAGCATAAATGTTTTAATAATACTAATTTTTCCAATCCATGAACATGGGTATCTCTTCATTAGCGTGTGTCTTCTTCAATTTCTTTCATCAATGTTATAATTTTCAGTTTATACATCTTTCATCTCCTTGGTTAAATTTATTGATTAGTATTTTATTCTTTTTGTTATTATTATAAATGGGATGATTTTCTTAACTTCTTTTTTGGATAGTTCATTGTTAGCATGATGCATTTTTATACATACATAGTGAAACTTCATCACTTACCAAATTGGAACTCAGCTCTAATGTTAAGTTATTATGTAACCTTAGCAGGATATTGAACCTCTTTGTGCTTCAGTTTCCTCCCCTCTAAAACAGGATTATATTGTAATAATATCTATCTCACAGGAGAAAGGGAAAGATGTAAGCGAGATACCATAAGAGAAATACTTGGAATAGCCCCCGGTAAAAGTAACATATGTGAGTTTTTGCACTCAGTGTATATTAGTTTTTATATACAGATAGGATTACTATGTCCATTTTATAGATAAAAAGAACTGTGGCCTCAATTTAAATGACTTGCCTATTAAGGTGGAATCCAAATTCACTTGTTCACAATCTGTTTCCTTCTCACTGTACCAGCTTGTATTATGAAAAAATGTAGGCTTTGCTGAATTCTATTGAAGTTGGAGAATTATAGAGAAGGGTTCTAAATCAGGTGTCCATCTGTGGACTTTAGAGTTTCTAAAAACCCATTAAAATAGTACAGAAAATGTGTTTGGGTACATTTGTCTAGAAAAGGGTACATAATTTTCATCAGATTTATGAAAGAGGTCCAAAACTCATAAACATGAGGGGCCACTGATGGTGAGTACAGCAATACATTTAAGGCCCAAGGTTTTAAAATTGCCTGGGTTCAAATCATGTCTAAGATGAGATTACGAAAGATAGAAGTTTATATGCTGAATGTTCTCTCTCTCACTTGGACTGCCCTGGGGAGGGCCAACTGCCACATTGTCAGGCAGCCCGTGGAGGGGTTCGTGTGAGAAGGAACTGAAGGAGGACTCGGGTCAACAGTCAGCGAGGAAACGAGGCCCTCGGTCTAACAGTCCTGAGGAACAGAGGCCCACATGAGTGAGCCTGAAAGCAAGCCACTCTCCAGTCAGGTCTTCAGACACGACTTCAGACCCTGCCAACAGCTCGGTGGCACCCTCCCGAGGGAACTGAAGCAGAGGCACCCAGCTAAGCTGGGCCCAGATTCCCAACCCACAGAAACAGTGAGATGATAAATACAGTATTTATTGTCTGAATCCACTAAGTTTGATAGTAAGTTTTATGCAGCAATAGATAATATACATATGCAAATACTTTATAGATGTTGTCTCATTTGGAACTCACAATCACCCTATGATGTAGTATTGTTGGACTGATTTACAGAGGAAGCCTGAAGAAATCAAATGACTAACCCAAACTGGTAGTGAATTTTGCCTGACTCCAAAGCCCAGGCTCTTTCTTCGCTAGGATATTAATATCCTTTTTTAAAATTAAGGTACAGTTGAACACACAACATTATATTAGTTTCAGGTGTACAATATAGTCACTTGACATTTATATACCTTATGAGGTGATCACTAGAATAAGTCTAGTACCACCTGTCACCGTGCAAAGTTATCACACTATTATTGACTAGACTCCCTGTGCTGCACGTTATGTCCCTGTGACTGGCACATAACTGAAAGCTTGTACTTCCTAATCTTCTTCACCTTCTTAACCCACCCCACAGCCCCCTTCCCTCTGGAAACCATCAGTTTGGCCTCTTTGTTGACTCATTTTAAAATTATGTCTGACTCTGTGTAGGCATTGTTTTTAATAATTAAAATAAGAATTACTGAATTTATTCAGAAATTGACTTCAATCTGGTTTTGAAATTTATTATTGGCCTTTATTTTAACCAGAACTCAGAAGTCTGAATAACTCACAGTCTGAATAACAGCAAAACACTAGGTTTTGCCAACATTGTGCTGTAGGGAATAGGGCCTAAGATTTTTATAAATATTAAGTTATATATCCTAAGTCAGGCTCTTCATAATAACCTCTACATCATTATTGTTATCCATTTTTAGAACATAGCCCTTTAAAAATTACTTATATTTAATGTAATTAATGACTTTGAGTCAGACAAGCAGTTATCCATTGTCCACTGACTGCCAACCTCAGGTAAAATTTCCCTCACTACATCAGGGGTCTCTTGAGCCTGCATCCTTGACTCTCAGCCCAACAGTCTTCTGGGCCCTTTTCTGGTTTCCTCCTGCAGAAAATACTTCAAGTCCTGGGACAGTTAAGGACCCACGCCAAACCTTTAGAAAAGGCTATAGGACCCTTTTGAACTTAGTCAGATTTGAAGAAGGACATTAAAGAAGAGATATTTATGACTTCAGGTTGCCAATTCTTGACAGAATCCTTTCCCTCTGCCTTTTTGAAATAATTCGTGACTTCAGCTCAGAAGAATATTAAAATTTGATCTCTGGTTATTGTCACAAATTGAAAACAAAATGGAAGTCATTAATCCTAGAGACAAAGATGTCTCAGGTACAGAGACACTCCAGTGGAATATGTTATAAAAATGATTTAATATATTTTTATGTTTCAGACACCTATATTTTTCATCTATTTGTCTATCAGTTGATCTGTCAATCATCTATGTTAGAATCAACCTCTCAATATTGAAACTATACCTAATTTCAAAATAGACACACTTGGAAATAAATGCTTCCTGGGTCACTGGTGCCCTAAAAAGTAACCTAATCATAGTTTTTAGAGGTTGAGTTATTTGAGTGTTTAAAGCACTGTGAACATAGAGTATAAAAATAAGTTAGAAATGAAAATCTAGTTTTTGATACTGCGTATACTATCAAGGATTTTTTAAAATTTAGTTTCATCATTTTCACAATACATTAAGATACATCCTGGTTGGCTTTACTCCGAGTGTGGCTGAAGGCCAAATTGTGTGTATATAGAGAGCATGCACCTCTGTGGATGTAGTGAATAAATGCTTCAGTTAGTCATAAAAATTAGACTCAGAAATTGATAGTAATAAAATCATCAAGGTTGACAATGCTCATTGCTTTTGCTGTGCTGACCTCCTCATTTATTTTAGATGGCTCTAAACCAGGAACTGGCATAATCATTGATACAATCTCAACATTATATTTTTTTAAATATACATTATGTTGTATGGGGTGTAGTAGTAGAAAGAGAAACAGGCTTAGGATCAAGAGAAAAGGGATTTTGATTTTGTTTTGTTACCATGTGACTTATAATGCAACTTTGGGAGAGTTGTCTTACCTCTCTGAGATTAATCCTCCTATCTATAAAGATTGATATTTAAGATCCCTCCCAACATTAATATTCCAGACTAAATAATTATGACCCAAAGTGCCTCAAAATATTTAAATAACTCAACTTCTAAAAAATATGGCTAGGTTACTCCTTTAGGGCATCCAATAAGCACTTATTTCAAAGTAAAATGGGTCCTCATTATTCACAGGTGTTGTACTTGTGAATTCAGCTACTCACTAAAATGCATGTATATCCCCAACTCAATACTTGCATCGCTTTCATGGTTTTTCACAGATATGCACAGTGTGGTAAAAAACTTGAGTCACACAACGTATACATTCCCAGATGAGGTCAAATACGGCAAAATTCTGCCTTGTTTCAGCTCTCATACTATAAACAGTGTCTTTTACAGTCCATTCAGTGCCATGTTATTTGCGTGTCTTACTTTTTGCTGGTGACTTTGCTGTTGAAGATGGCCCCTAAGGGTAGTGTGAATGTTGCGAAGTCCAGGAAGGCTGTGACGTGCCTTATGGAGAAAACACGTGTGTTGGGTAAACTTTGTTCAGGCATGAGTTACAGTGCTGTTGGCCATGAGTTCAATATTAAGAAGTCAAAAATATGTATTAAGTAAGGCATCTTTAAACAGAAGTATACATAAACGAAGGTCATATATTGATTGGTTGATGAAACTGTTGTGACTGGAGACTCACAGAAACCTAATACTGTATTTTCCCCAGGGGCCTACAAAAATATCTTCTTTCTAAAAATCATCTCTAAATAAATTCTTTAGTAAACATATAATAGAATTTTATTTTCATACAGTGTCTCAGGTGCTCACCGAAGTATTTGATGTGATAATCACAGTGTAAGGTACAGCTAAATATTTAAGATTCTATCATTTCCTTTCTGTTAATAAGTTCCTCTCTGCTATTACTACATTTGTCAACTTATTTCCACTTGAGTTGTATCTGAAGAGTCCAAGATTTCATTTGATATTATAACTCTTCAAAAACTTTATTTTACAGGGTCTCTTCCTTCCTATCACTCAATGGAACACTTACCTTGAGTTCACATTCAGCCTGTTCAACATTCTATCTCTGGGAATGTAGCAGCATCATTTTGACAGCATGTCCTAATACACTGGAGAACATACATAGGACACGGGAGACAGGTGTGAGAGCAGTGCAGTTTCAAAGAGCATACTTGCCTTTCCAATAAAAAATTGAAACCCTGTGTGATCTGAACCATCCGAGGGCACTCTGATAAACAGATACAGAGAAAGGGTGGGGAGAAAAAGGTTGTTCTTGCTATTTCACACCTTGTGTTAACAACAGATTGCTGGAAATACTACTTTTGAATTCTGCAAATACTGAAACTCATTTCAAACCAATACAGGAAATTGGTTCTATAATAGCTTGAACTGCAAGTTAAATAGGAAGAAATAAACCCCACTTAATGTAGAGCCATCTGTGTGTGGTAGAATAATATATTAGAATATTAATTTGCACTTTATTCTCACTGATGAAAATAGTTGACACCTCTTTGTCTAAAGAAGGCAGCAATATTTTGCCTTTGTTTTCCCCAGAAATAGGAAATAAACCACAAGCATACCCAAAAGAACACTTCCAAATAGGACATTGTTTTTCAAAGTCTAGGGTATAAGAGAATATGGAATTAGATTATCTGATGAAAGGGATTTCAGGGTTGGATAAGGTGATGAGTCAGCCCTTAGAGGAGAAGGGCCTTGAGAGAGCTTTCCAGAGAGTGGAGGAGTAGGAGTCTGGGGAGTTCAGACGCAATGGGGAATGATGGGCTGGTCTGGATTCTACAACCAGAGAAATGAGGGTGTCAGATGCACACACCTCTAGGGTACACCTGGGAAGGTCGGGAACTAATCCTGCTGTTCTCAGCCCCAGCAAAGATCTAAACATCCCTTTGATGAAGGCAGAGAACATGCACATAACAGTGATAACCAGTAGAACGTGTGGACCAGAAGGCAATTCTTCAAATGTTTTTCAAATACTGTAATTCTTACATGGCCCTAGGCTCCCTACAGAGACACAAATTTTAATCTTTAATCAGGTAGGGATGAGTTCTGAGTACACTCATTTTTTTAAAAGAAAAATAAGATCATGTTTGTTGACTGGATCATAGACAAAATTCATGCCCACACTGTGGTATTAGTACTATTAAATCCAATTTACAGATGTGCAAAGTGAGGCACAGCAAAGTCAAGTACCTTGCCCAGTGTCACAGCAACAGCAGAGGTGGGACTCGCGTAGCCTGGCTAGCCACTCTGTGCTCCTGAACACTCTGCTCTTCTGCCTGTCCTGTTACGTCAACGCCAGACCACTTAACTTTTTCAAAAAGTGGTCTGCCACAAATAACATGCCCAGGCTTTACTTCTGTTTAGTTCCCTGTGGACTGGTTTGTTTCTCGTTCTTTATGTTTCCTATAGTGACTGACACTGACCCTGGAAAAAACATGTTACGCTTACATGAATGTGTAAAAATTAAACTTGTTCACAAACCAGATCTGAATACACATGTGTGCAAGCAAAGACACCAACATGTGCATATATAGTCTTTTAAACATAGATGGACAGTCAGGATTGATCAAATTTGATTCAATAAATACCTATATTAAAATTTTCAAATCATGTTAATTATGTATTAAGGTACATTTCCATCACAGAATGCATTGTTATTTTTCATTATCTATTTGATTTCATGACAATAGAGTATACCATAAAAATGGTAATTAGATGCATTTTTAAAGGAGATAGTAAACTAACTCTGAACTTTATTTTGAATGGCATTTCAGAACTATTTTGAACAAGAACATATGATTTTTAATGAGCATGCTGCAGCTAATGGGGTGGGTTCTGTTATACACACTCAAATCCCTCTTCATACCCGAAGACCTTTTGTTCCATACCCCCCCAAAAAAACAACCAACGGCGAGTGCAGCCAACCCCCAGTGCTAAGAGCTGAGTCCTCCCCAGAAATCATGCTCAGCTGGGAAAAGCTGCCTCCACCAGGGTTATACCTGCATTCAATTACAGGCCAATATGAATATGGAAAGGATGGCTCTCCTAGTCACAAGTTGTGACCACTTTGGCGGGCCACCATAACTTCAGAGCTCCCTGCAGGGGTCAGCTGCCGCTTTCTTGAGACTATCAAGTCTCAATTTCTCCCTCTGCCCAATCCTGCTTTCTTCCCTTTCCTTCTGCAAATGATCACAAGAATTCTCCAAATAAACTTCATTATGCTAATCTTCATGTCAGTGTGTGCTTCTTGTGGAAATCAAGCTGAGACATCTCATGCACCCAAATGGATGGTGCATGGTCAACTGGCATCAGCCTTGTTTCCTTGTAGGCATGCTCAACGCATTTCTTCCGGCTGAAGCCTTTATGTAATTTAACCTAATGGAAGTAGGTAAGCCATGTCCAAAGAGTCAAGAAGTTTATCTGGCCCCGCTGTGATTCCCAACATTAAAATGAGAAGTCCCCCTTCTAAACAGTTAGATCCTCCTGTGAGAGCATCCATGGATTGTCACTAGTTGCTAACACTGAGTGCTTATTAGGTGTCAGGCACTGTGGTAAATGCTTTGCAAGTATTATTTCATGTAGACCTTACTAAAACCTTCTGAGGTAGACACTATTATCGACTCATTTCACAGTAAAACTCACAGTAGTCAACTTTCTCAAGATTGCATGGTGACATATCTTTCTGTCTACAGCCACTTATACTGCTATATGGCTCCACCGAAATACAAAATGACAAAGAGCTATAGAGAATTCAGTTATGCATTTAAATTGCTTTCTATTTTATTCACCATAGAACAGCACCTGAATTTTATTCAGCCTGCAGACAATTTGGGGGATGCATATGCATTTGAAAACATATTTCAAAAACTGCACCTACATGGGGTCCTCTACTCCTGACTCAAAGGTAAGTGACTATTGTCCTAAAGAATTTATATGCCACTCCCATTCAGTGCTCCTGATGTTACAGTCACAGATGCTCTCCACCAACACCTGAAAAATATACATAAAATAGCAAAAAGAAAACAAAAGGAGAAACATTCAAAAGTGGTAAATGCTACACTACATTTTGAAAAGCAGTGGGAAAGTAGGAAATGTTAGTATGACTTAGTACAAACTTTAACATTTACTACCATTATTGTCCCTTGAGAGGCAACTTGGGGAAAGAAGATGACCACTCCAAGTCTTCAGATTTTCATTAATAATTTTAACTTTCAGAGAACTGGACTAAATGGACAAGTAGGAATACAGGAAAAACTGTTAAGGCAAATTCTGAAGAGTAAGTGCCATGCTCGACAATGGGTGAGCAGGAGTGAAAAAATGCCATCAGGGACATGCTTTTCCAAAGCTGCACTTTGTACTGGCTGAACTCACTGGAAGTTTATTCCTTTCTAACTGGAAAAAATAGGATATTCCTGCAACCAAGTGAAATAAACCATAGTCCAGGATATTTGACAACATCTCAAAAGAGAGAGCAAATTCCAAGTGTTTTAGTTTTTTATCAAAGCAAACTGCAGTACCAGGAGCTGAACTCTTCCTCTTTTTTTTGCCTCTGCTCATACTTCAAGTCAGAAAACAAAAGAAGAGACAAAGAGGGAGAGGGAGACTGGGAAGGAGAGAAAAAGAGAGAGGGAGAGAGAGGGAATCATAAAGGCTGACAAAAGGCTGGCAGGCTCAAAACAGTGCTTGGAATCTATAAATTTCAATAAATGTCAGCCGCTGATTTTTTAAAAAGAATGTTATGTAAATATCACCAATTTTGACAAAACACATATATTAGTATAAATAACCAACATAAGGATGTGAGGGGAAATGGAGGGGGAGGACTGTAAATCTAATTTTTTCCTATTTTCTAGAGCAGGCAGGCATTCAGTACCATAGAAATTTAAATTGAAAGTTCCAAAAAGTGGCTTGCACATCTTATTTTTTTCACACTACTTTTACTTAACTTTAGGGCAATATAATAGGAACTAATACATGTTTTCAGAAGAAATAGTTATTGCATGCATATCTGTTTATTTTCATTTGGTATAACAAAGTAACTTAATGTACTTAATTGAAAACAGAATTCATTATAAGATGCCATTTTATAAAATCATTTTCATTCATCTATTTATCCATTTATTCTTCAATCTACCTGTCTGTCCATCCGTAGACACTGAAGAATATCTGCTATTAGGTTTACTCAATGGTGATGGTGGTTATTTCTAGGTGAGATTATCCTTCCCTCCTGCATCACTTGAGATTTTAAATAATGATTGTGTTTCCTTTTAATAAATACTAAAGATTTTCTTGTGAGGAAATACAAAAACCATCGAAATAAGAAAAAGAAATAAAATAATTCATAATAATGGGCAGTCACTTAAAAATGATTGGAATGTAATTCCAGCCTTAGAAGCATGAAACAACGAAAGAAGCAATGTTCTAAACATCTGATGAATTGTAATAGGGGCTTAAATGATATCCAAAGTGAACAAAAATAGGCCTAAATCTGAATAAAAACTATCCGTAGACAAGATGGGGATCCAGTTCTGTTAAGAATCAAAGCTATTTTTTATGTGTACTTTTCATCAGAAATAGGAATGGCCTCATCATGATCAAATCAAATGTAATGTAAACTAAACTCAGTATACAAACATAACCAGAGTACTGAGTTCAGATCACTTACTTTTTGTATAGCAACATAACTATTCCAACTGGAAATAGAAAAAATAATCAAGAACGTTAAGTTAAAAATGTAAAAATGTCCTTTTACAGTGTTGCTCAGGATTAAAAGATTAAATGTATTCCTGAGATTATCCCTTTCTCATACTTAAGATGCAATGATTTACTATTCATGATTTTTCCCATTTTAGAGATGAAAAAAACAAGGTTTGGTCAATTACCCCCAAGTCACACAAGTCCCTCTCACTCCCTGTGTTGGATATTATATTGCACCTGACATCAAATGGCAGTGTTTCTTAGGAACAGATAAGATGAATAGGAGATATATTTTAATGTTCCCCAATGTTTGTAACCCAGGAATATTTTCTTAAAGTTGTAGGAAGAACCCAAAAGCTAAGAATAATCCATATTGATAAAAACAAAAACCATGAGTTGGGACTAACTGGTCTCCACATCACTCTGCCAATCTCTGAAGCCCCCCAGCAGAACCCCAATAACAGTTTAAGAATAATTCACATTATTTGATGTATTGCTGTCATTGTTATTTATCTAGCTGTTATAAGCAAGAGACAAAAATACAGTCTGTCCAGAAAAAGTCCAACCATTGTTAATATAATGAGAATGGTTTGCACAACATTGATGTAACCTGGTAGCCAAGGAGAGTGGACTGGAATGAGTGTGAATAATGACAACTTCACTGTACTAGTCAGTGGGGGAGGTAGACACTGTTCAGTGAGCATGTGTACTGTGTGGCTGTTGCACTCAAAATGACTGAGCAAGTAGAGCAATGAATCTGCAACCAATTTTGCATTAAGCTTGAACATTCCTCCATGGAAACTCTGGATGACTCAGAAGGCTGCAGCTATAGGAAACTGGTGATTGGTAGCTTTATCACCACAATTCACCCACATGCATCACGTCTCATGCAGAGTTTTTTGGTGAAACATCAAATCACCCAGGTGACTCAGACCCACTATAGCCCAGATTTGGTGCCCTGTTACTTCTGGTTTTTCCCAAAACTAAAATCACCTTTGAAAGGGAAGAAATTTCAGACTATTGATGAGATTCAGGAAAATACAATGGGGCAGTTGATGGTGATTGGAAGAACTGTGCGAGGTCCCAAGGTGCCTACTTTGAAGGGGACTGAGGTGTCATTGTCCTGTGTACAACGTTTCTTGTATCTTGTATCTTCTTCACTAAATGTCTCTAGTTTTCATAGTATATGACTGGATACCTTCTGGACAGACCTTGTGTAAAGATGAAAAACAGGTATTTTTTAAAAGTAGAATTCTGATCCACAATTTGCAGCAACCCAGCCCAGAAACCAACTCATTATTTATAGTAACTGTCCAGAGAAGCCAGCCTACTATCTATAAGCTAGGCTTATAGGAAGTCAGACTATCATCTCTAGCAACCAGCTCAGAACACCAAACAATAACTCATGGAACAATCAGCCCCCAAATGATCAAGACTTGATTAATAACTGATAGCTTCCCTATTTTTTTGTCACCATTTTCAGGTTCGGACCAGACAGAGAAAGCCAAATATGCACCCCCAACCAATCATATAGGATGCCTCACTTCTGGTAAGCCCGCCTCCAGCTTCCACATGCTGCCAGCCCCCAGACAGGGCATAGCTGAAGCCTTCTGTTCTGTTCACTATAAGCTAAATATTATGAATTGCCTATGTATTACTTTTACATTTTAAAAAGCATTAAGGAAAAACAATGAAAAATGAGTTTCATGACATAAATACCTTGTATTTAGATCATTATTCTGTTCAAAGCAGGCACATTTCACATACAATGACAGGTCTGCTTTCTCCTGGGATAGGAAAGGAGACAAAAGCAGGGTAGAGTCCAACTGACAGAGAATGGTCTTGAGAATTAGAAATGCAACCAAGGGCTTAGACTAGGCAAAGTAAACCATGAAGGAAAATTACCACATCCAAAATCACTTGATTTTGTCTTTACCATAAACTACTTCAAATATTCTACCCTTTTCATACTTTCTTACTGTGGTCATTTTTGTAATGAGTATATTACAAAATTATTTGGTTGTTATTCATTAACAAAGGGAAAATTCATTCTCCATATATTTGTCTTGCTTATTAAGAACCCCATTAGCCACAGACATTTGAGTGGGTAACAAAGCCTCCAAATATTGACAGCCCACTGGCTGATTTCTTTTGCTATTATCCAATGCAGCACATCCCCTTGGTATGCAGGTGCTCCAGCTGCTAAGTGCACTGAAATGGGCTGAATTAATCAAGTGTGACTGATTGCCTTAATTGATGGGGGAGACACAGGAACCTTTTTCTGAGAGCAACTACATCATGTAATTACAGAGGAAACTGTATAGTTTTTGTTAGTTGGACTAGACACCTCTAGTGACATTAGCCAAGCAAAGGGTATTATTATCTCCCATTTTAGAGATTTAAAAAACTGAGAGTAATATCAGTTAAGTAGGTAACAGCTCCAAGGTCATACAAAAGAATAAAGAGAAAATTTAGACTCCAAGTCTGTTTATCCCTAAACTCTATGTAGTAAGCACTATAATCACAACTGATGGGTTGGGTTATAACGTATGTAAGTATAAATAAAGTATTTCTAGCTGGATTCAACTCATACATTCATGGGGCTGCATGTTAACCCTTCATTTGTCTTGAGTCTTTACTTTCTTGGGATTGAAGTATTTGTCTTGTACCTCCAGATTTCAGAAAAATTCTCTTATAGGATGAGTCTCAAAAGTATACCTCACACACTCACCTTAAAATCCGATCTTCTTCAACCAGATTTCTAAGACTGAACTAGATATTCAGTGCTTTGATTTTCCTCCCAATTTGTGGCAGGTGTCCTCTCAATCCAGCAGAGCTTTCAGGAAGTATGGGATATCACTTTGCCTCATACACGTTGATCATAAGTATTGATTTTCCAACAGGAAACCTATTGGGTCCTTCACATAACTGAAACCCTCAATGGCCTGCCTCCTCCCCCAAATCCTTATTTCTTAGAGTTCCCAAAGGAAGATGCAAAAGCAGGCCATGCTGGGGCCCCTTGCTACATGTAAAAGGAAACTTCCATCTCTTCCATTTAGCAAGTGGTTACTGTCCAAATGCTTCACTTAATGCCCTTCCCCTCTTCCCTATTTCAGTTTCATCGAATACCTAATGCCTGTCTCTAAATGGAGATTCTGAGAGACAGAAGATTCCTTGCCCAAATCATATTTTTGTTCCTGGATCTAAGACTCCTCATTTGTAAAATTAGAGGAGGTTGAACAGTCTTATTCTCCATAGACTCTCTATTTCGTAATAATTCCAAGAATTTCTTCCTATGGAAGAGAACACTCAAGAAAAATAATTCACATCCTCCACTTTCAAGGAACATAGAAAACATTTAAATTATAATATGTTTCTGAAATACAATAGCATATATATATATTCACTGTACATACATATATATGACATAAAATCACTTATTTTTCAGGCCTTATAACAGAAAGTCAGTTTTATTTAGTGAGAGTAGTGGCCTAGTATGGAGAAAGGAGAGGGAGTTTTAATCTTAAAGACTTGGATTTGATATCCAGCTCTAATATTTACTCTCCGCAACACTGGTCGTATTACTTTACCTCCCCTGCTTTACACGTCCGTATAATAGGAAAAATGATGCTGAGTTTATAGGATATTATGAAGATTAATGAGATAATATAAAAGCATCTAGTAGAGTGCATGATGGATATTAATAAAGATCACAATGCTAGCAATAATATTAATATTGATAGGAGTTTATAAAAACTTTGAATGCCATCATATCTTTCCTGAGACCATACAGCGTAGCTCAACTGTGTGTGCAAATCTGCATTATCGGTAAGGGTCAGTTGAGGCTGCACAGTGGGTGGAGAGAGCTGACCTCCCTGGAAAGCTTTTCCATATCTCTCCCTTCATGGCCATCCTCATATTCAAAAAAAGGAAATGAAAACATAGAAATGTCAAAGAGAAAATAATAGTTTTTTCCTCTTGTCAGTTTCCATGTGCAGCATTCTTTCAAAATTAAAGAGTCAGCATTCAGTATATGTGTTCGATTTCTAATGACCCCGTGGCAAAAATGATGTTCTCTGTTCGTGAAGTGAATGTTCGTCTTGACAAGATTATGAGCATCCTCCTAGATCACAGTTTTATATTAACTCTTTATGGCTTCTAATAAAACAAGGTTATTTTGACTAGTTCTACATTATAAAATCTATTTTATAATAGAAGATTTTTATTAGCTGGTTGTGAGCAAAATATTCATTCCTTTTACTATTACTTTCACAGATTGTTATTTGCTTTATGATCAATGAAACTGTTAAGGGTTATGGATTAAATTTCTTGGGAAGAACTGTTTTCATTGAGGTGCAGTTACAAAAGAAAACCACGCTAGGTCTCATAAACAGATGAAATTGATTCCAGAAACTGATTACCAGGTGATGAAGGAGCTTAAAAAATAACTAGGGGACAATGAGGCAATCAATCCATAGATTAGCCACAGCAGGAAGCCACTACCCCTCCTAGGACTCGAAGAACAAGTAGATTGCAGGAGGCAGGCCCACCCACGGAGCCAGAATCAAAGCAAGGGCTGCCCTGAGCTGGAACCCAGAGGAGATGCCATTGCTACAGGAGAAGCTACCAGAAGCACAGGTGGCAAAGGTCAGAAGCTCCCCTCTTCCTTCCACTTTCCAACCTCTCCCTAGTGTTGTCCATTGGCCAAACCTACCATCCTAGGGAAATGCAGTTCTCTGAAAAACAGTAGAGTAAAGAAAGGTATGGGGACAGATCTGAGAACAAAAAGGGACTTAGCTGATCAGCCGAAGAACCACATTTTAATCAAAGGTGTAAGCTCCTGTAGGACAGGAACTGCATCCGGTTTCCCAGTATATACCACCATTGATTCACCACCATATATAAGATGTTTAATGTTTACTAAGCGAATCTGTATGTAAGTTGTTGGTATCAGACACCTCATAGTCTCAAACCAGATCCTCTTGGCAACCTCTGCCTCTGGAGTCCTTGGCGCTAGTTTTACCCCAGCTCCCTCAACAATGACTTCGGTAGGCACAACCTAACTAACAATGTGTCTTGTCCCCCATCGCCCACTCCAGAGGAGTGAATTGCATACCCACATATGTGCAACCTGGAGATTAATGCTGCATTGGAGACTGCAACTGGCAAATACATTTGCCTCCCTTCTTCCAACCAGTGGACTCTCCTGAAGTGCTATTTTTATAAGCTTCCCCAGAAAATGATCCCATGATGTCAAGCAGCAGTCAGTTGCCCTGGATACCAAAAGGTGGTATATTGGTAACACACTCTTGTAATTGCACTTCCTCTCCTTTGCCTCCTTCCCCATTCCCCTTTCTTCTGCTTCCCAGGGATAGCACTCCCTCATAATGTAGTAGCACGTAACCTTTTGCCCTGGGAAAGCTGAGAAGCACAGACTTAGAAGTCAAGGGTTATAGGTTCAACTTGCAGCTCCACCTTGCATTAGCTGTACAACCTTTAGAAATTGTTTAGTCGCTCAAGACCTAGTTTTTACTTCCTTTCTCATGAACATTTACTGAATAGGTGCTCTGAGTAAAGCATTGTACTTAGTGCTAGAACATATTGTAAATTTGAAAAGAACATGATCTTGGCTTTCAAGGGCTTCAGATATTAAGGAATGATAGAGATGTAAATAAATAATATTTGTTGTCATCTGTAATGTAAAAAGCATCTACAGATCAACAAGTCAATAATTCAAAATCCACTTGGGATATTGCATTAAGTGTCCAAAAAATGTATTACTTTCAAAGATCTGATACTTCAATCTTGAGCTGAATAATATGTATGTATATATAATGTCTTGTCATTATATAGACCAACTTGAATACTAAATACCAATTATCTTCAAAATATATATTTTCCTATAATATTTCAAATGATAAAATTCCATGTTGTGTCTAAAGCAACCACACTTGGTAATCTACCTTAATGAAATAATTAGGGATATACACAGAGACACATGGATATGGACGTTTGTAACAGTACAGTTGGTAAATAAAAGACATTGGAAGCAACATTAATGTGCAATACAGGCTAAGTGAATTATATAACAGTCCTAGGATAGAGTACCAACTATCTCTAAAATGCATGTAGATTTTTATAGATGGCATTGAAAGAATGTTGTAGAGATTCTTAAGTGGAAAAAGTTTACATTTTAAGTAATAGGCAAAATGTCTTATTTCTATAAACATATTACATATATTCACACTAATCTAGAAGAAAATGTTAGCATAATTATCTCTGGATGATGGTTTATTGTATAATTTTTCTACTGTAAAGATGTTTTTCAGCAGAAAGGCATAACAGTTCTTAAATAAAGATATCGAAGAAATCACTCAGGCACCCCTACAAAGGAAGTAACAGATTATTATTTTTTTAATACCATATCCTCCCATTAATGTACTTTAAAATACCGGTGATATTAAAAACTTTATCTACATAAAAAATTAATAAACAAAGAGAAATTCCCCTCTGTATCATTTTATATTAAACCTCCATTTCTATGAGGGGTGCTTTAAGCTTGGAGATCATTCAACTGGGATTCTCCCTAAACAGTAAATTAACTTTCAGTGAATTATAACCTGAGATAGGAGAAGGGAGCACACTAGTACAAGAATCCATTGTCAAATCCTAGCTCTTCACCACTAGTTGTATGAACTCGTATTTCAGCTTCTTCACATGGATAAAAAAGGGAGTAAGACCTGGTAAATAATTTGTGAAGCTAACATGAGGTCATGTCTGGGAAAGGCACGCCATTGGGCCTGGCACAGAGAGATTCTACCAGCAAAAGTTAGTTCCTTTTCCTCTTTGACCACTCCAAAGTCAAAAATAGCTAAAATAAAAGGAGAGTATAGATTATACATTAGAATTTATCCTACCTTCCTAGTTCCCTGGATCCTTTTAATATTTTGAAATATGGGAGTTGGAGGGAGGAGTTAAAATACCAGTGGAAGGGTAGAATGTCATTATGCCCACAAATATTGCAAAGTTATATTCAAAGTTTTCTCTGAAGGTCCCAATTTAAAACAAATATTTGCTTCATCTTTTTACCAATTGAAGCAGATTATTTATATATTTTTTATTTAGACAAGGAAAATGCAATCTTTTAGAAGAACAACTTTACTGTAATGTACTTTTTGTGTCAGAAAATTCACTTTTAGAATTTCTCACGTTGCCGCTAAAATACACAGCTAAATGGTTCTCAAGACACTATGATGCATGAAATTCTACCAAAATGAGTCTCACAAGTATAAAAATTAAATCTCTTTCCTGCCATGTTCACATCATTAAGCTATGTTGAACATTTTAAAAAATAAAAAAGGAAAAAAGACAGCTCTGTTTTTCAATAAAAGTTCAAAGTGCCCCAGAGAAATGAATTGGTTTTGTCAGAACTTTTATGCACATTGACAATTTATCCTGTAAAAAATAAGCAATTAGATGAACATCAGAATAGAAGTTGATATGAACACAGACAGATATAGTCTAAATTGGTTTTCTTAGGGAGTATTAAAGAATGTTTTCCTTTTGAAGTGGCCAATCTGACTCTACTCTGGATTTTCACATGTCATCTCCTCATGTTCAGAAGGTGCCTTAGTGCCTTCCTTAGAGCAACAAAACAGCTCTTCTTCATGGCCTGGAACCATAGCCACAGGGAAATTTCAACCTCTGGCTGGAGACCAACGTGTGGAGACCTGGGAGGGAGGGACTGAGATGTATAATAACAAAAGCAAAACAAAGATTTTGACAATCTTTAGTTGATCCACCCTATTCCTTTCCAGAAACATAAGAGAGCTAATGAAAGAGCAACATGTTCCAGAGTCTCTCTCTGAAGTCCAGAGTGAACTGAAGCTAATAAATAAATAGCAATTTATTTATGAGCTAATAAATAGCAATGCCAACTGAATGGCTTGTAACTCATTAACATCCCAGGGTCTTTGCAGGGAAGCCTCTGAGGAGAAACATATTATCAGGTTGAGAGAAATAGAACTGGGTATGATATTGGGTCTTGGTTCCTTGAGCTACAGGCTATATATTTTTTTTCTTGGCATTTAGGAGAGTAACACATTTTTAAAATGAATTTCACATTTCCTCACTTTTCTTGTGTAAGGAGCATTTTGGACTGACCAAGCTCCTAATCATCAGTCCTATCTCCATTTTCACAATCAGAAGCTTCAAAGCATCTTAGGAAGTGCATTCGATTATTTAGACTTCTGTCAAATGACAAGGTAGGGAAGCTATAAAAGTTAAACCTCTTTCGCTTCTCCAGCAGGACAGCGTTTCTGTGTTTTCTGACCTGGAGAAAACCAAAAGGACATTTGAGAGCAAGAGCGCAGAGAAGAGAGTGACAGCATGGGCTCCCGGGCACAATTCCCTATCACACAAAGCAAGTGGTGAGCAGGGAGGACCGAGGGGTTGAGGAGTAGAGTGAGCAGGAATATAGGTCAGAATATTGATGAAACAACAATTCACTATCACCTCCAAAGAATGGAAGGCAGAGCCGGCTGATCTCCAAATAAACACAGAAAAACAAGTGTCTTTTCACAGAAGGTGAGTGGGGGCTCAGAAATGACAATGATTCGGCTTAAGAAACAGTAGTGATACCAGGCCAGGATAGGCCATTCAGAAAAATCTGTCACAAAGCAAGGCAAGGCAGGGCAGGCAGGGACGCCTGGAATTCACAAAGGATGAAAACACAAACGCAGTCGCTCCCCATCTCAGCTGGTGGAAGTGGAGGGTGGGATTTTGCCTGGGATTCTCCAGTGTCCTGAGGCAAATGGAAGAAGCTCACAGACGCCAGTTAAAGGGAGCAGGACAACAACAGTGTCTCTTCATAAGAGGCCAGTTCCAGCCTTGCTTAGATGTCTCTGAAATTTATTCCACAGCACCCCTTACATGTCCTCCTTTTCTTTAGAAAAGCTACTCTATGCTCTTTTTCTCTTGCTCAGTATCTTAAACTTCTGGCTTCACCCCTTAGGATCCTGACGCGCTGACAACTCAGCCTCCACCTAACACTTCCAGTCAAATGCAGTCTTACCCTCCAGCCGCTCTAACATCCCTCCAGGGTCAGGACCTCAGACCTGACTCAATCCTCCTTTGTTCATACCTGCTGCCCTCTACAAGCCCCAACCACAAAGACTGGCCAGGGGACAGACAGTCTTTTGGTAAAATCCTTAAAGTAAACCTTTGAATGGGAGCAGACAAAATTTATTTCCACACTCCACTGCTCAGGGGGTTCAAGTGTCCTCCTACGCATTTCTCAAGTCTGTTCTCTGTTCTCCTTCCCCACTCCATAGCCCAAGCCCCATAATATCAGGCCATTATTTGCACAACGTTCCCATAAATCTATTTTATACAACATGGTGAGATAACGTTCCTGAAAGAAAACCAGACCACATTAATGCACTGCCAAAGATTCATCAGCCACTTATTTTCCCAGTAAACTCTAAGCTCCATGAGGGCAGGGATCACTTCTGTCTAGCAAAGTGCCTCACATGATGCAAATGATTAACACATTTTTGTGAAGAGACAGAGAAAGAGGAAAGGAGAGAGAATGCCTAGCTGTGTTGATTATACTCCTGGAAGAGACAGGGTTGCTTATACGTCAGTTGCTTCTCAGTCTGAAGAAGAGGGCTGGAGCTGCTGCAAGTCAAGGGTGACACAGAGTGCACCCGAGTCAAGCTGCTCCTCTTTCACAACTTCCCCAGGGCCAAAGTAAACAAGCCCTGTCTCACATCTGCCTTCACCCAGAGGGATGGCACACACTGAACTCAGCATCACCTAATTGTTATTCTTCTAACTTAGGTATCTGAGGAAAAAGTTGCAGGTGGTGCCACGGCTGGAAGGTGCCACAGCGAGAAGGTTATCAGGTGGGGTATGTGCCCATCTTCCCAGGATTTATCTGACACATGATGACTTCCGACATCTGCAACACAGTGTTAGGAATATACCTTTGAATACAACATTTATATTATGAGCTTTAGAGATTTCAGTCTCCACCACAGAGGGATTTGTCAGGGAGAGGAATGGACTGATCTCAACAAGGACAGTTTTGATGGAATGCTGAAAATGAAATCCTAATTGGAAAATATTTTAGAGAGAATAGCAGAAGAGGAATTGGAAATGTGATTATGGTATGATTCTAGCATTATAAGGTGTTATAGGACAAGGAAAGAATTATTTTGAAGGGAGAGGGGACAAACCACAGTAGGAAAGAAAAATCCATGAACTTAAGGAACATTTCCAAAGGGTAAAGACCAGAGGCACTCGTGGTGCCCTCTGCTGCTAGAGCCTGCTATGCCGAGATCACACAAATCGAAGCATTTCATTGGCCTCACGTGTATGTGGCAGCCTCACAGCTGACCTCTGAGGAAACTGGCACCCACCTCACCACTGGGAGATGCAGAACCCCACCTGCCAAGTCTAGTCGCCCCTGCTCCTGGGCTCAGCCCTCCATGGCTAACCTCACCTGATATTTCTTTCCAACTTTTTCCCTAAGATTCCACTCTGTCTTTACTGCAGCTCTCTAGGACTGACTCTTTTCTCACTCACAGACCTTCTTAGTTGAGGCAAACGCACTCACTCCCCCAGTTCACTTGATTTTGCCCTTGATGGACCTCCTGGCTGAATTTTAGAGAATCTGGACCAGTGCCAACCAAGACTGGCCCACGGGTCATGTTTCAGCTGCTCTCAGGCCAAGCCGTAGTCTGGATCCAAACATTTAAGGTGTGGTGTAAAGAAAAAGAGCCTTCGATGTGAAGTCAGAGAGACGACAATTCAAGCTGCCACTCTGCCACTTACTGTCTGTGTGATCTCAGCAGGTTCTTTGACCTGAGGTTCAGTTCCCTTATTTACAGAATGGAGAGAATAATTCTTACCCTGAAGGGGCTGATAAGATTGAATGGGATAATATATATGTTAGGATATATATTAGGATAATATATATGTTAGGATAATATATATGTTAGGATAAAATTGTGGAGACAATTTTATCTTTTTAGCAGCCAGTAAGGGAGAGAATTACAGTATAGGAAGAAGATTTCTACGTTGAGAAGGTGGCTCTTGATAAACTTGTGATACACAGAGGTTGAGCAGAAGAAAAGCCCATTGTTGCGGAATTGAAGAAAATGGGTAGGAGGTGCAGTGGCAGGGTGCATCGGGGGCTCCTCAATGCGGGTTTTTCAAGTATAATGTAATTTCTTCTTCTGGCCAAATAAATCTGTGGCCTGATCTGATTTCTTACAGAAGCCTGTGAAGGGCTGAATTTTGAAAATCATTAGAAAGAGGGTTGAGACAGCATTAGACTATGGGACTATGGAAAACACCTGGCGCCTGTTTACACGTATAAAATGTCCATGACCTAGTAGGCTCTTGGGTAAGGTAAGGTCTCCAGTTCTCCCATCTCTTCACTCTGCTTATTGTGTACAATCCACCACAGCAGGAGGGGCCTTGTGTAAAAAGCAGTGACTAATATGTAGATTCTGGTGTCACACCACCAGGGTTCAAATCCCAGCTCCATCTCCTGGTTTATGACTGTGGATAAGTTATTTAACAGTATTGGGCCTCAGGTTCTTCATCTGTAAAATGGAATTAACCATAATACCTACAATCATAAAGCTTTTTATAATGGACATAGAGTTTATCATAGTTTATAAAGGTTAAACGGGATAATGCACGAGAAGCAATTAGGCAAGATTCAAGCACAGAGTAGACGCTCACGATTTCCTACTGATACACTCAGAGCAGTCGGGAATCGGTCTGAAGAACAATCTGCACCTGCCTCGAACCACAAGTAACTAGGGTAGCAGTACTGAATAGAACATGTCTCAATAAAAATGTCACTTAACTTTGTGGTGGTGCTGGTCTTAAAATTGTTTTCTCAGTTTCTTCAGAGAACAAGATTCATTTTACATTTCTTGTGTGTCATTTCCAGAAGGACTGCACTCTGGCTTCCAAGATGTTACTCTATTTCATGATGTGATGCAATTTGCTGAACGGAAGCAATCTTGGGTGAGCTACTGAAGAAAAACAATGTACACCCAGGCAACTTTTTTCTTTAGAAAGAGTCAGCGGGACATAGTGTATCTCTCTAAGCTTCTCAAGTTGTGGTGGAGAATAAAGGCAAATTAACACACACACACACACACACACACACACACACACACACACACACACACACACACACCTCTCTCTAAATACCAACTATTCTCGCCCTCGTGCAGAAGACAGCGTCTCTTATCAGACAGTCAGAGGTTTAGATCCTGGCCCTGTCACTTGCTAATTGTGTGACCTTCCACAATCTACTCAGCCATTATGTGGCAGAGACAGCTGCTGTCCATCAGATTTACCCTTTTCTTTGGTGCAGTTGAGCTGCTGCTGTTAGGAAGCAGCTGCATAGCCAGCAATTGCATTCTCAAGCCTTTATTAATCTGGAAAGGGCTATGTGAACAAGTCCTGGCCGAGAGTATATGGGTAGAAGTGAGAGATGTCCCTGCCTGCCCTGGCCCATAAAATCACCCTTTACGCTGTCTCTTCCCCGATCTCCGACAGAATATTCATGCCCAGGGCCACCACAGCGTCCACATGCTGAAGATGGTGAGGGTCTCCCTCAGCCCAGACCTCTGAATGACTATGTGGTCCCCACTAACACCACCACCACCACCACCACCTCCTCCTTTCCCTGACATTGAACTCTATATGAGTGACAAGTAAAATTCTATTGGGAGAAACCATTCAGATTTCAGGCTTTATCTGTTGCCACTGTACCTTAACTAATATACACATCAAGTCTCTGCTCCTTTATCTATAATATTATTATTATTCAGTAATGGCTACTCAGAGCTCTTGTGATAATTAAATAAGTCCTGTGAAGTACTTAGCCTAGTTCTGAGAGCCTAGCAAGTAGGCAAAAAAATATTAGCCACTATATTTACTAAAACATTTTTCCTTTTACTCCTTCTTAAATTGGAATATGCAACTCCTTCAGCACTAGCCCTCTCTAGAATAAGCTTTCCTTCAACTGGCAGTGAATGTCACAATCAATGGTTTGTTAGAATTGAAAAAAATATTATTGCTATTACTATTATTTCTATTATTGCTACTGTTATTATTACTATTACTATTATACTATAGTATCATTGCCATTATTATTATTACTTTTATTAGTATTAGCACTATTATTGCTATTACTATCATTATTACTATTGCTGTAATTACCATATTTATTAATTGTTGTTACTATTATTACTATTTTTTATTGCTATTGCTATTACTATTAATTATCCACAATTTTACCAAGGTCATCATACAAATCATCTCTCTTCTTTTTTTGCCACTATCTGCCTCTGGTAATAATCTGTCTTTTTACATCAATGTTAACCAATGTCATCCATGGTCGAGAGGAACCCCTTGCTTGTGAACTAAGGGAGAGATAAGCTACACAAGCCTGCTGCTGGCTAGTGACCTCAGACTCTGCACACAACCTTCAGCAAGTCCTCTGAGTTATTTAGAAACAATGTCATGAGAGAGATGCTGCCTGAGATACTGTTCTTCTTATGAAACAACAGCATGTTCTTCAGTGGAGGGCCTGCCTTACAGCAGTGGGGCAGGGGTTGGGGGGGCGGGGAGTGAGCAGATCTTCCGTTCCCTGCCTGCTCCCGGCCAGGCCCTGATGGACTGTGGGTGCTAAGGCTCTGCCAGGGGCAGCGCGTGCCTGTGCATTTCTGCACTGACAAGAATCACACCTGGCGGTGTCACAGGAGAGCCTTTACTCTGCATGATGGGGGAAATGGAAGGCAAAAATTGGTCTGGTGCCCTGAGCTGGACATACAGGGATGAGAATTGGAATACTGAGCTATCTTTCAGGCTGGCCTCCCTTGTAAACCCCTCCACAGTAGAACAGGTGAGTTTAGGCATATCCTCGTGCACTGCAATCCCACTTCTCTTACTGGTTTGCACCATGCTTTTCACTAAAAAGGGTACACAACATCATTATCATTATCATCACCACAGTAGCAATACTAGTTGGCCTACTGAGCATCTCGTGTATATCAAGAACTGGCTGCTTTGTACATATATCTTTAAAATATTCACGACAGCCCTGGCTGGTGTGGCTCAGTGGATTGAGCGCCACCCTGCAAACCAAAGGGTCACGGGTTTGATTCCCAGTGTAGGGCACATGCCTGGGTTATAGGCCAGGTCCCCGGTAGGGGGCATGCGAGAGGCAACCACACGTTGATGTTTCTCTCCCTCTCTTTCTCCTTCCCTTCTTTTCTCTAAAGTAAATAAATCAGATCTTGAAACAAAGAAAATATTCATAACATATTTTCAACATAGACCTCATGACATGGAAATTAACACTCAAAGTAGTTAAATTGTTTGCTAATAAACAACTTAGAGCCAGCTCTGATCTTAAAGTGTGTTTGGTCTTTTAGCTGCCCACTTTTTAGCAGGATAAGTCCCTCGATTGCTACCCATTTCCTACCTTCAAGTGTAGACTCTGCCCCTTACACAGCAGATTGATTGGCTGGTCTCTGCGTAAACCTAAATGGGCTGCCTGCCTCCTTATACTGAAAGTGCTCAAGGACTCCAGCCTCCTTGGTTGGAATTCATAGAGGCTGACCACAGCCTAGAGACAGCGTGAACTCCGACCTCCCTTTGGACATGAAGAGATTTGGGCATCTATGGAGAGGTTTAGGAGAAAGGCAACCTAACCATCATGTTGATTCCCTACCCCTGGCCTCACAGGTCCAACTCACTGGTGCCTCTGCTGGTCCCCCAGTGTGACAGCTCTGTGTCACAGTCTCCTAAGTGTGCATAAAACCTAATAAACAAAATAGATATCTACTACAAAAGCAATCAATAATTCCAAAGCAATTAATGAAATCCTTCTGAAAAGTCCTTTGGTTATCACTTAAGTGACCCTATTATAGATCACTAACTCTTCTACCAAGAAGTAGGTGAATTTCTAAATTCTGAAGGTAAGAGCCATAGTCAATTAATGGTAATTTCAAGACCCAGCTAAGTAAAGGATGTAGCGAATTAATGACAAAGTAACCAAGTGGCCCCCACACTCAGTTTTGGTAACAGTGCACTGACCAGTCCAATGCTGGTTTGAACAGTTTCTCTAAAGCCTGTAGAACAACTTATAAGGTATTAGGTGCTGCATTACACCTGTCCAGTGCCATAAGGTTATTTAAAAGACATGTCCCTGGCTCACCTCAGTTGAAGGGCGATGCAGAAATGAACCCCATGGCAATCCTGAGTGACTATAATAGTAACATACGGCAGAGTGGCAAAGCGCACAGGCTCTGGAACCAGGCTTGTCCTGTTTCTGCTGCCTGTAGCCACATAACCTTGGGCAGGTTACTCACCCTAACTACATCTTGGTTTCCTGGACTATAAATGAGGGACTAAAATTGTATCTCTTTCCGGTATTATGAGGAACAAATGAGTGTATATGATGCTTATGACAAAGCCTGGCCCGCAGTAAGCACCCAGTCACTGTCAGCTACCACAATGATCTTCTTTTCAAACGTGCCTTTAGCAGTCCTCTCTTCCCACACTCTCTGTTCTGAAACTTATACAAGTTTTCCTGTTTTTTTCTGTTGGTTTGTTTGTTTGTTTTTTAGTTTGCATGTTATGCTTTGCTGCCCATTTGTGAGCCACTAGAGTGCCCATTTGGGCTTTTGGCTATACTTCCCAGTTGACTGCCTGTGTTTTCCCTCTTTGCTTGGCAGCACCTGCTTGTTAACATGTTAAAGGTGACTTGCAGCACCTCAGCATCCCTTCTCCCTTCCTCGGCAGGTCCTGACCAGGCACCCATGCACAGAATTTCCTGGGGTCTCGGTGACATAGCAACCTTGTTTTGCTCCAACCTTTTTTCATATTTCTTGCCTTTTCCCAAGGATCTAGTTCCTTATATTCTTGCCTTTTGGTTTTCTGTGTCAGCCACTTTAATTTTTCTATGAGCATTTTTGCTATTGTTGTTCCTACTGCCACATTCTCCCTACAGTTGGACTTTATTTGAGTGAGACATAAGTTTCCATTGTGTAAAGCAGCCAAGATTTCGAGGTCCATGTATTATTTTATTTATAGAGGAAATTATGTATGGAGGAAAGCAAAAAGAAAATGATGATCAATGATTAGACTGACCAAGCAAATGGGAGTTTCTTTCAGGATGATATGTAAACAAAGTGGACAAAGCGGATAATTAAATATGGGTGCCTCAGCAAAGGATACTCTGCATTTTACAATAACCCAAATTTATAGTACTACCCAGGCATAATGAAAGCATTACACCTAAAAAACCAAATACTTTCAAACCCAAATAATATAAAGATTTAACGCAAGAAACTATTTCACAAAGTCAGTGTTTTATAGCTTTCTTACTTACTGTAGGTGCTCTGATAAAAAGTCTCTGACATTTTGTTCCTATGACCCTCTCCTTGCCCCACTACTCCCAGAAACTTGGTCCAGCGTTTGAGAGCATCTACTCACTACCGCAGCAGCAATGGGTAGTCATGGAAGCCATTGACCTTTTACTCCATTGGCTGCTCCATGGGCTACTGGAGAACTTCTTTCTATAGCACTTTCTTCTACTTGTCAACTCTCATAAAGTCTCTCCTATTTTCTGGTCCTCATTAGTTCCCATCATCAGCATCTCACACCCTTTCCCTATGACTCATGAAGTCCATCCAAATGAACATAGCTCCCTATTTCAATTTTTGAAGCTGATATGAGACTTAGAACTCAGGCAAGGAAATGCACTGCTATACAGTGTCATTTTACCTCTACCTAATGACATAACTATGCTATTGACTTGCAAAAGAAAGTATGCCCTCATTCTCAAGCAGAAAATTGTCCCTGGATTCCCTATATAAAAGATACTTTGTGTAATTAGAAGAAGGGATGAGAGTGAATAGAAATTCAAAATGCATTCTCTTCTACATATCTTATTTTGTTCAGAGTATAATTAAGGGAAGGACTTGGCACTTATCTTTGAAAGAGGGTATAAAACTCATCAATGAATTTTCAAAATTCATCCATCAAGGTTTCAGAATGAATAGCTTACTTTAGATTTTGTTCATGAACATTGAATTCAGCCTCAAGAAGCCTGGTTTACAATCATCACAGTTTATATCCAGCTTACATCTTCCCTTTTCACCCTATGATAGAATACAAAGACCTCTCACACTATCTCCAAGGAAGGAATCCAAGGCACTTAAAGAGAAAAAGATTGTATTTTTAATCATTTAAATATAAAGTGCTGGGTACAACTGATTTTTTAAATGTAATTTTCTTATATGGCAGTCTGAGTGTGACAACTCAGTCTCTAGAATCTCCACTTCATCCTGGCCAGAGACTTCTTGTGATTAAATTAGAAGATATATGAAATCATCTGGTACAGAGTGAGCCCTCAATACATGCTGGGTAAGAATCTCAAGTTCTCCCTCACTGACCCAGTACAGAGTAAGGTTATCCATCTTTCCCTCCACATCTCTTGCCTCATTCTGTATGACCCCACAGCAGAGCCACGAGGCCCGTCCCATTCAATGGGGGTGAGACCTCAGAAGTGGTCTGGAAGCAGTGGTAGTACACACAGGCCCAAAGACAGAGAGTGCCCACTGAGTCAGGAACCAGACTGAGAGCCCAAACCAGGGGCATGCTGCCCACGGAGAAGGGAAAACTGGAATGGATGAACTTAGAAAGCAGACACATAGAATCCCATCCAGACAATGACATGGAAAATGCTCTGTTGCTGATTCTCAAATTTTTTAGTTAACACAATCTCCTTCCCCCCGAAACTAAGCTCCGCAATACTGCCTTGTTCACAGTAGGTGTTCAATACACTAATGACTGATTCCATTTATTCGGTATTATTCCTATTTGCTTTTTACCTCTGTTTCAAGATAGGTTTTGGCATCTGGGCAACTGAGATCTACCAGAAGTTTAAATAGTTAGAGTAACAGACTGGGAAGTTCTCAGGATACTACAGGTAAGAGGGATCTGTTATGATTCCAGGAGGTTAAAATTACGATTTTTTTTTGTGGGTAATTGAAGGAACAACCAATCTAGGGATGTGGGAAATTTAAATTAACCATGAATTATTTATGGTCTTACTCCTTTTGTGTGTTAAAGATAAAAGAATTATGGAATCTCAGAATTGGAAAGAATGCTAAAAGGTCATAGAGTCATGTCTTCATTTGTTCTTTATTAAAGACCTATTAGTCTTTATTTAATCTTGACTTTGTACAGAGGATTGAAATTGAACATCAATTATTTTCATCTCTATATTCATTTTTCTTTACAATGTAACATTGCTATGCCTCCCATAAAGAAGTGAAACCTATTCCTTACCCCCACTGCCTTTAATCTGACTTTGGCTACACAATTTGCTTGGGCCACAGGGACATTAGCAATTGTGACACTGGCAGAAGTGAGGAAAGTACTTGCTCATTGTCACTTACACTCTTTTGCTGCCCTGAGGCCACCTGTGAAGAGGACCATGTTAGCCTCCTGGAGTAATATGAGATCAAATAAAGTAGACACAAGTTGCCCAGCTGTGACAAATGTCAGTAATACAAGGGAGGTCATCCTAGACCATCAAACCTTAGCTGACACACCATCTGACTGCAGAACTGCTTGGCTGATGCACAGACTCATGAGCAATAATAAAATGGTTATTTTAAGCCACTACATGTTGGAGTGGTTTGTTACACCGCAACACATAGCTGATACACCTTGCCTCACAGCTTGATCTACCACCTTCTATAACTGTTAGAATTCATTTTAAATTATAATACAAAGATGAAATATAATCTATTTACTATATTTGTTCAGGTATTGATGTGTATATTTATTTACTGCTTTCCTCATCTCAAAAGAATTTAAAGCATCTCATAACTAGAATTCAAAAAATACAATACCCTATTTTTCTGACTATAAGACGCACCGGACCATAGACACACCTAGGTTTTAGAGGAGGAAAATAGGGAAAAAAACCCTGCTCCACGGCTCCCCACCCCAGGGAGCCAGGTAAGCTACATTCAGACTATAAGATGCACCCTCATTTTCCTCCTAAATTGGGGTGGGGGGAGAGTGCATCTTGTAGTCAGAATAATACAGTAATTATAAAAGAGAAATAACTGAATTCAATAAATAAGAGGATAAATCTTAATACCAAGTAATGAACACAAATACGTTGGTCATAAAGAGCTATGCAATAAGTAGAACTGATCCTTAACTTGGCCCCAAGATCCCTGGCAACCAAACAAAAAGAAAGTTATGAATTTTTCAACCTCAGATAAAAAGTAAGCATACTAGTTCCTTAGGAGAAACAAAGTGCTTCTTGTACTGGATTTCGAAAGACTGACTTGTTTTGTTTTGTGTTGTTCTAATGTGGATGTCTTCTCTGGGAGACATCAAGGGACAAGAAGATAACATTTTCCCAAGTCAATCTAATGACCAGCTTTAGGATGTAGCATCCTATTAGAAGCAAGAGTACAACATAAAAACATAATTTCATGAAAGCAATTCTTTAAGATGCTGCTGAAGTTAAGGTTTCAAATTTTTCATGACTCCCAAATGTTCCCTCGAATGATACATGAATAGCTTTTGGGATCAGTAATCAAAAGAATCTTTGATCTTTCAGTGAAGACTAAAGTTTCCCCTTTCAAAAATAACTTGATTTCAGTATTTTGGTCAGTACAAATACAAATGTCTTGATAATGTGCCCAGCTGGAAAGTAGCAAAATTAGGATCTGAACCCAGATATTTCTGATTCCAAAGACTATGTCTTAAAAAAAACTAAATTGTGTTACAGTAACTAAATAATTAATTGCTGATTGTTGAAAATATTAATTTCTTCTTTAAGATAATATATTTTTATTTTAATAGAATATTTCAATTACTTGGAGTCAAGGTGTGCATTAAAGTGGGAATTTCCAATTTTTGAGCCAAACTGAGAAGAATAGATAAGGGAAAGGGAAGAAAGCATGTTGAGACTTTTACTGAGTTCTTCTGTGAGCTCTGAAATCACAGCATTTAGACTTAGTCAACCAGTATTTTGGGTCTACCCTATCCAATACCACTCCACCAGTGAGGCAGGCCCACTCTTTTGGAAGCATTGTATGTGTCAGCAAATGCTATACAGAAATTGCTGGAATGATGGAGTTTGGCATTTTGGTCCCCTTTGAATTATTGATCCTCAACTTTTTTAAAAAAAAAATTTTTTGTTCAGTTACAATTGTCCTGCCTTTTTCCCCATTGCTCTCCCCTACCACATCCCCTCCACTCCAACAGTCAATCCCCCCATTGCCCATGAAAGAATGCCAATATTGTGATGTCTCTGAAAATATGTGTCTCCCTTGTCAAAGAAGACACACACATGAACAGTTTTATGCCATCGGATGAGAGTAAACTGAATTTGCAAAGCCTGTGAGCTCTACCTCTGGTTTGATTATTTAATAGCTAATAAATAATTACAAAGTCAAAGCCAAGGCTGTCTAAGCACCTGTCTAAGCTACAGAATCCATCGGCTATTAATCACAAGCAGGCTTCTTTCCAACTAGCCTTCTGGATGGGCTGTTTCCTCTAAATTTATTAATCACTGTGAAAACCAGAGCAGTACCTACATTAGGGAAAAAATCTTTGATGTCTGCCTTTGTGTACATTTCGTAATGGAGACAAGAAGATGTGGTGTTGATTCTACTTGAAATGCATTCATCAAATGTTCAGCCATCCATGGAAAACTGTTGGAAAAAATGTCATTTGAACCAATAATTCACCATTTCAAATATCAGCATAAAAACTGCACATGGCATAGTGACAGCCTATGACCCTATGAATATCCATGAAGGGGTGGGCCATTAATAAATTGTACCTCTATTAACTATACCAGCCCTAATTGGGATGTTTGTTTTTATAAAGTATATCTTTTTTACAAAACATACCTTTTTTATAAAACATAGCTCCTGCCATCAATGAGCGATTGTTTTCTATAAAAGATAGCTGCTGTCATCAATGAGGCATTAGCCAACTGTAACCCCAACCTTCTTGAGATGGAATAAAAATAAAAATAAATGTAATCATGGGCTATTATTAACTATGGGCTTGTTACATGCAAAACACAGTAGTAGTAATTTTATATGCTTTCACTCATTCACCAACTATTTATAGAGTAAGTGTCTAGCATTTCTTTATGCTCTAAAATAAGATCATGAACAAGACATAGTCCTTAGCCTTAAGGAGTGGAATTTACAGCTAGAAAGAGAAACATTAAGTGAATAATTCTTAGCTCTCTTAATGTTCATAACAATGAACAGTGTTCATTAACCCAATGTTCATAGAAGAGGAAACTAATGCTTAGAGAAGTTAAATACCCTTCCCAAGGTCACCATTGGTAAATAGAGCCAGGATTTCAACCTAGATTCTTCTGACTCTAATGATGTTGCATTTAACTATATCATTAAATTGTTACCCTTCAAACATCCATGTGATTGACAGGATGCCTTACTACCCTGATTCTGTTACAAATTTTCTAAACCCCTTTTCTCTGTTTCCTTAGCACATTCCTTCAACCAACAAGCATCAAACATGTGTTGGGTACTATTGTAGGCACTGGGGACACTATATTTATTAAGAATATACTTGTCTTGGCTGGTGTGGCTCAGTGGATTGAGCGCTGGCCTGTCAAACAGAAGGTTTCAGGTTTGATACCTGGTCAGGGCACATGTCTGGGTTGTGGGCCAGGTCCCAGTGGTGGGTATGTGAGAGGTAACTTCTCTTTCTCCCTCTCTCTAAAAATAAATAAATAAAGTCTTAAAAATAAAGAGTATACTCTACGGTAACCATTGAGCTAGGACTTTTACCTCCTCTGTTCATCTGCTCTCTCCCCAGGACATATTTTGTTCCTCATTTTACATTAAATGGAAGAAAATCTTACTATGCCTAAGTAATATCCATGTTAGCTTGTATCAACATAGCAACAAAATTTAACAGATGCTTATGAATGAATTCTAATGCCATTTAACAGATGCTTCTGAGAAAGAGTGCTCCCAATTTGACTTTGAATAATTAGGCAACATTTCCATGAGAATCTCTCCTTTATTTTTTATTGTTGTTCAGGTACAGTTGTCTCCATTTCCACCTCCCACTCCCCCCTGCTCCACCCATCCCCACCCCCACCATCAATCCTACCCCCTTTGGCTTTATTCATGTGTCCTTGATATATGTTCTTTGATGACCATGAGGATCTCTTTTAATCCAATCCTCTTTTGAGTTCTGGGTGACTTCAAGTGCCAAGGGAGAGGACAAATACTTTGGGATTCCTGGAGATCATCTACTTGATCAGTTCCTTTCTATTGTTGATTCATAGGGTCAGTAACTTGTTGACAGAGCTCTCATCAAATGAAAGAGTTAGGTTTCTTAGAGACCGTTCACCCAAAGGGTTTTAAAACTTGGCTGTGCATTAGAATTACAAATGGAATTGATTAAAAATAGACACTCGGGTATAGATCAATGGAACTATTGAATAGGGAAAGGGTAGTCTTTGCAACAAAGGTGCTAGAACAACTGGATATCCCTTTGAAATGAAAATGAACTCTAACTTTACCTCATATCATATACAAAAATTAACTTGAAATGGATTATGGACCTAAAATGTGAAAGTTAAAGTTACGAAGCTTTTAGAAAACAACACAAGAATAAATCATTGCAGTGTTAGGGTAGGAAAAGATTTCTCAGCTAGGGCACAAGAAACACAAATCATAGAGAAAAAGGTAATGAATTGGACTTTGTCAAAATTTACAAAAACATTTATTCTTTGAAAGACACTGTGTTAGTTTACTAGGACAGCCAAAACAAATACTGTGGACTGTGGCTTAAACAATAAGCCTGTTTTCCCACTGTTTTGGAGGCTAGAAGGCCAAAATCAAGTTGTTGACAGGTTTGTTCTTCTGAGACTTCTCTCCTTAGCTTGCAGATGGCCATCTTCTCTCTGAAGCCTCATGCGGTCTTTTTTGTGTGCTCACGAGCCCCTGGTGTCTCATTACGTGCCCAAATTTCCTCTTTTGATAAGGGTACCAGTCCACTTAAATTAGAGCCCACCCTAATGTCCTCATTTTAACTTAATCACCCCTTTAAAGACTGTGTTCCTAAATACTGTCACATTCTGAGGTATTAGAAGTTAGATTCAATACATGAATTTTGGACTTGACTCTGCCCATAATTGACATCAATAAGAAAATCTAAAAGGCAAGACACTGACAGGAATAAAATATTTTGCTATGTATAATGTGCACCCACGTTTTTGGCCCAAACTTTCAGGGGGAAAAATCTTTCATTTTAATTTTTTAATTCAACTTTTTATTTATTTATATTTAGAAATATAACCAAGTATCATATTCTAGGGTATTATTTTGCATATGGATATTGTTATTGCTTTCTAGAGTTACATTTTTAACACATAAGCATAAATAAAAGAATTAAAAACATTAATATAGATACAGAATTATTATTACCCATGAATAATGTGCATCCTCATTTTTCCATCAAAAATTTGGGCAAAAAGTGTGCATTATACATGGCAAAATATGGTACATCTAACAGAGGATTTGCATCCCAATAGATACTGAACTTTTAAAACTTAGCAAGAAGATAACTCAATAAAAAATGGACAAAAGAGTGAAGAGTGAACATCAGGAAAGAAGATATAGAAATGGCTATAAGCACATACAGATGTTCAACACTTTTAACCATAAGGAAAAAAGTTGAAAGCACAATAAAACCCCACTACACACTTAATTGAACAGATAAAATTAAAAAGACTGACAAGGCCAGCACTGGAAAGAATGTGGAGCACCTGGAATTGCCACACGTTGTTGGCAGGGATCACACACGGCTACTACAGTGTGCAGCTACTGGTACAGCTACTTTGGAAAACAATTTCACAATTTTAAATGTTCAATAGATCTTGCCATACAATGCAATAATTCTACTCCTAGGAATTTAACCATGTGAAATGAAAATGTCCACCAAAAGACTTATATACATATGTCCACAGAAGTTTTAGTCATAATAGACAAAAGTTAAAACAACAGCCTTGGCTGGTGTGGCTCAGTGGATTGAATGCCAGTCTGTGAATCAAAGGGTCACTGGTTTGATTCCCAGTCAGGGCACATGCCTGGGTTGCAGGCCAGGGCCCCAGTAGGGGGTGTGCAAGAGGAAACCACACATTGATGTTTCTCTCCCTCCCTTTCCCCCTCCCTTCCCCTCTGCCTAAAAATAATAAATAAATAAAATTTTATAAAAACAACATATATACCCATCAATGAGTGAATAAAGTGTGGAATAGCCTAAAATAGATTATTGTGCAGCAATACAAATCACAAATTACTGATACATCTGTAAATATGGATGAACCTCAAAAATATGCTGAAGGAAAGAGGCCAGACACATAAGGGTTCATACTATAGATGCCTTATTTCAAATTCTAGAACAGGCAAAACTCATTTACAACAATAAGAAGCAGATCAGCAGAGCTTAGAACTGGGAGGAAAAAAACTGACCACAAAGAGTCCAAGGGAAATTTTTAGAGATATGTAAATATTCTGTTTTGATTTTGATGGGTATATATGTGTGCATACATGCCAAAACTCATCAATAAATTTTCTTTAATGAGTGCTCTTATTGTATGTTAATTCAATAAGAATTACAGATACATTGACCCAAATCAGTTGTATTAAATAAAAAGTTCTGGGTAAAGGGCCTAGGAATAAGCTTTAGAAAAATCCATCCAGCCCTGGCCGATGTGGCTCAGTTGGCTGGAGTGCCGTCCCATACACCAAGCAGTTTGGGACTGATCCGTGGTCAGGACACATGCCTGGATTGCAGCTTCGATCCCCAGTTGGGGCACATACAGAAGGCAACCGACAGATACTTCTCTGTCACAGCGATGTTTCTCTCTCTCTCTCTCTCTCTCTCTCTCTCTCTCTCTCCCTCTCTCTCTCTCTCTCTCTCTCCACCCTTCTCTTCCTCTTTCTCTAAAAACAATTTTAAAAATGTCCTCAGGTGAAGATAATAAATAAATAACCGATCCACAAGTAGCTCTGCTGTAGCCAGGCGTGGGGATGATGATACGGTCCAGCACTGACCCAGTGCGGGGATCCCTGTGCTGCATCGCCCTCAGATGGCCACACAGCTTCCACTCCCTGTTTGCAGCTCACTCTCTTCAGTGGTAGCTGATTCAATTTTAGGATAATAGTTCTCTTTCTCACATGGCATGGACCTACCCTCAGTCATTTGATTGTTGAAATGGCAGGTCCCTATGGTCTTTTGTTTTTTTCTGTTGCCTCTACTCCGGCAATTCAGGGCTGCTCTAGGAGAATTTAAGAAACAATAGGTCCCACCAAAGTGAACACATAACCTCTTATAGGTTTAAATTAATGCATTCAATTAGCATGTTTATTGAGTCACCATTTTCTTGGCATTGGGCTGGATGCTAGGGACAGAATAAAGCATAATCTTTATAGTGATGGCCCTAGTCCAGGCCCTGGCTGGACACCAGACATCTATGTTTGAATAGGTGGTATTAGAGGAAAACAAGTAGAGAAGAGTGTGTGTGTAGTGGAGCTCCCTTTGTGTCCACACCCAAAATTAGAGATCCAAGCTCTTTGTATTGATGGCTCAAAAAATATCTATAGACTCGTTTAGGCCATTTCAAAGGCCAATGCCATATCAACAAAATGCAACAAATTATAGAGTCTCATGAGTTCTAGTGCCAATTTTCACTCCCTTCTCCTCCTCTCCCCAAGATGTGCTCAAAGATCCCTGTGGGCTCTGCCCCACAGCAAAGTCCTACTAAGACCCGTTCTCTCCCTTTGAACAACAGTCCGCATCACAGTCCCAGGCCCCACTGGCTGGGACAGCAAGGCCAATCTGACAACTATATTAAAGAGTGAATGGGCTTTTATAGAGGCAGGGAAAAGTGTTCACAAAGAGCCAGGTTATTTCTAGTTACAAAGTATTTTTCACATATGTGATCTCATTTGAGCTGACCTTTGACTAAAAGTAATAGTAGCTGCCATTTATTAAGTTTCTACCATGTGTTAATTACATTGCACTTTTTAAACCTCATTTGAGTGTTACAACAATTGTATGAGGTACTTATATGTTATTCTCATCTTACAGTTGTGAAAACTGAGGCTGGCAGAAATTAAGTAGCTTTCCCCAGGTCACACAACTAGTAAGTGACAAAATTAGGAGTTGAACCCAGTTATGTGTGGCTTCAAGCCCATACTCTTTTAAGATTTTATTTATTTATTTTTAGACAGAGGGGAAGGGAGGGAGAAAGAGAGGGAGAGAAACATCAGTGTGTGGTTGCCTCTTACACACCCCCTATTGGAGACCTTGCCTGCAACCCAGGCATGTGCCCTAACTGGGAATCGAACCTGCTACTTTCTGGTTCGTAAGCCAGCACTCAATCCACTGAGCTATATCATCAGGGCTTGAGCCCATACTCTTGTGTTATTGTTGTTAACGACAAGTTTAATAATGTCTTGCTCTCAAAAATAATACCTTTTTACTTTCCTTTCTGTGTTGATCTTTAAATGCTTCAGATAACTTCATAAATAATTATTTAGTGGAAAACCCAACTGAATTAAAATCATGACATAGGCACAGGTTCCCCTAAAAATTCATTAATGTGAAGGTACTTTGTATTTTCTGGTAATTTCCCTTCACGACAGTGCTTGCTAAGCAGGATTTTATCCCATTTTTCAGGCCTCTTCTTCTACATTCCAAACACCCAGCCCTAAAATGCAGCCCATCAACATTTTCCCTATCTTTTCAGGCTGAAGGACAATAAAGAGTTAATCAAGAACTACTTAAGATGAGAAGTCAAATACCCACTAGCTACAACACTTGGTCAAGCATTAAATCTTCACAATCACAATGGTATCTGGCAAAACCCATGAGTCATGATGGGGACTCCTTTTGAGGTTTCATGTTCCAAGAAGACAGGTCTCCATCATTTACACTGCTGGTCCTGGCTTCACTGTGTCCACTAACCACTGTTCCCCTACAAGGAGGAATGGCTTTTCAGCTTGGAAATGTATTACGTGCGCATTAGTCCCTTCTGGGATCTTCTTGGCATTTGTCTGCCTGGAAAACAAAAACAAAAACATGCATTCTGATACACTCTGGGCCATGAAGGTTTCCTGGGGAAAGCCCTACCCCTCTGAACTACACCTGTAGTTTTCCAGCTCTGCCCATGACTGAACAGATAAGGTAATATTTTAGGTTAAATAATAATGACCACTTTTTCCATACACATAAGCCACATGTTCCAAACTAAGATAGCTCTACTTCATGTACTTTGGAAAAGATCAGTATCCTATAAGAAGATTAGCTACAATTTTAACTGGCAAATCTTGAAGTCAAGGTAGCATATGACAAAAGCAGTACATTTCTCATTTGTGTAAATTCTAGCGTGTGCTTGGAAAGGCTTTCCTGAACTCAGTTAACTTGGGACTCCAGGCTACAGAAGACTGCTATCTTCTCTACTTGGCTTCCAAGAGCTTCCTGATCATTAGTAGCTAACTGGCAGCTAACAAGTAGCCAATAAACATACCAAGAAATATTCATTAGCAACCAGAGAAATGAAAATTAAAACCACAGTAAGATATCGTTTTATAAGAAAGAGATTGGCAAGATGTAAAAATGCTGATAATGCCAAGTGTTGGCCCAGATCCTTAGCAAAACAGACATTATCATTGCTTTTCCATCTCTTTGGCTACCCCAGACTCTAGGTATGGAAGAGTAAGAGCAGTAAGATAAACTAACCAGGCTAAGTGCTGGCATGTGGTCAAGTGCCATAATTTGGTGTTTAGGAATACAAATTCTGAGTCAAATAGACTTGGGTTTGAATCTAGTTCAGCTCCTTGATAATTTCGTCTCCTTAAATGAACTCAGTCTCTCTGAGTTTTACTTTCCTACTCTGTAAAATTCATTAACAGTAATGGCACAATATGAGGACTAATAGCTAATGAGCACTGTGCTTAGCATAGGTTTACACATTTCACACACTCCTTAAATACTGGTCATTAACAGTGAGCGAACTGAGACAGTGTCTGATGGGAGCATCATCAAAAGGATGGAAAAGGCTTCAAAAATGTGCAACAAACCAAACAGTCTGTGCTTAAGGTCATAAGTGAATAAAATTGGGAATGAGGGCTTAGTTTCCTGATAGTTGCACTTTGGAGTTGCTGAAATTATTTGTTTGGGGGAAATAACTCTTCAGATGTGTAAGGTGACTTCTTAGGTACAGTGTTAATAAAACTAACACTGTAGTTTTATTAGGTATGTGGCATTTTTGCCACATACACATAAGCTACATGTTCCAATCCAACTTTAAATAGTAATGAAGCTAATTTTTAGTTACCATCTATATGCCTATTCCTAACTTTCAATAATATCGAACTCACAGAGGACAATTTCTTGGACATCTTGAAGCCTGAACAGTTCACATAATGCTCCCAGGGTTTTAGTGAACTTCAGCAGTCCCTCAACTCCTACATCATAAAAATGAGCAGAAGAAATTGATCCAGCCCTGTCCCAGAAATGTCCTCACTGCCAAGGAGAAGTGAGTAACAGTTGTGATTCATGGAGTGATTGGCAATCACTATTAAGAGTATGAGAAGTTCATCTGGAATGTTTTGTAAAGCTTAAAAAAAATCTCTAGCACCAGTTGCACTGTTTTTAGTAGCTTGTCAACACCCTGGAAACTGAGGTTTTAGATGACAAATATCCGAGGGTGAGTGTTCACTGAATTAGGGTAACACCAGAAGTGGGAACCAGGATATTTCACAGAAGAGGGAAGGGAAGTCATGGCTTTCCTCAATGACTTGTCTTCTCTTTGTAAGCCCATTTGTCATTCAAGAAACATTCTGGGCTTCATTACCAGTGGAAAGTCCTCCCTGCTCTCCCTGTTTTATTCCACAGCACTCTGTGATGTAGTTCCAGATGGCACAGTGTGTTTTCTTGTCTACATTACCAGAGGGTAAACTCCCAAAGGGCAGCACTTGTGACACGTTCACCATTCTGTCGGTCCTGCAGATATAACTGTGCAAAAGAGGAGGAAAGGGTTTGAATATGCCAACTTAATTTGAAGTACCCTCTGCCAGAATGGGAGTGGAAGAGGTAACCATAACTTTGGAAAACAGATTCAAAAGACAAGGAATTAAATATATGGGCAATGTATACGGGATGGAATCAGAATCTAATTCATTTTCTTCTCCAGTTCCAGCCTGAGCATTTGAGTATATTGAGTGCAATGTTGTACAATGAGAAGACTGTGGATAGTATGGAACAACTTAAAGACAACTTAAGACTGTGGAACAACTTAAAGACCCTGTGTGGTTATTAACTGATGATTTCAGCAAAATTTTTTTATTTTTTATTTTTTTTCCGTAACCATTTAGTCCCTGTATACACCCCTCCCCACTGCCATTACCACCCTGTTGTCCATGTCCATGAGTCTTTTTTTCCTTTTTGCTCAATCCCTCCGGCCTCTAACCTCCCCCACCCCTTAGCTGTCATCTTGCTCTCTCTCTCTGATTCTGTCCCTATTTTCCCTATTAGTTCAGCTTTTTCATTAGATTCCACACATGAGTGAAATCATATGTTATTTATCTTTCTCTGACTGGCTTCTTTCACTTAGCATAATGTTCTCCAGGTCCATCCATACTGTTACAAAGGGTAAAATTTTTTCTTCTTTTTTACAGCCAAGTAGTATTCCATTGTGTAAATGTCCCATAGTTGTTTTATCTACTCATCTGCTTGCGGACTCTTGGGCTGCTTCCATATCTTGGTGACTGTAAATAATGCTTCAACATAGGAGTACTTATGTTCTTTCAAATTAGTGTTGTAGTTTCCTTTGGATATATTCCCAGAAGCGGGATCACTGGGTCAAAAGTCAGATACATTTCTAATTTCTTTAAAAGATTTTATTTATTTATTCTTAGAGAGAAGGGAAGGGAGGGGAAAAAAGAGGGACAGAAACATCAATGTGTGCTTGCCTCTCACACACCCCCTAGTGGGGACCTAGCCCACAACTCAGGCATGTGCCCTGACTGGGAATTGAACCAGTGACCCTTTGGTTTGCAGTCCAGCACTCAATCTGCTGAGCCACACCAGCCAAGGCTCCATTAATTTATTGAGGTAACTCCATTCCCATCAACAGTGCAAAAGGGTCCCCCTTTTTCCACATCCTCACCAGCACTTGTTGTTTGTTGATTTATTGATGAAGCCATACGACAGGTGTGTGATATCTCATTGTGGTTTTAATTTGCATTTCTCTGATGATTAGTGACATCAAGCATCTTTTCATATGTCTATTGGCCATCTGTATGTCCTCTTTGGAGAAGTGTCTATTCAGGTACTTTGCCCATTTTTTAAGTGGGTTCTTTGTATTTTTGGTGTTGAGTTTTGTAAGGACTTTATAAATTTTGGATATCAGATGTATCAGCAAATATGTTCTCCCAACTGTGGGTTGTGTTTTTATTTTGTTCATGGTTTCCTTTGCTGTGCAAAAACTTTTAGTTTAATGTAGTCCCATTTGTTTATTTTTTCTTCTGTTTCCCTTGCTTGGGGAGATATATCCAATAAAATATTGCTATGAGTAATGTCCGAGATTTTGCTGCCTATGTGTTCTATGTGGTTCAGGGTTTGGGGTCTAATATTTAAGTCTTTGATACATTTTGAATTTATTCTTGTGTGTGGTGTAAAAAGGTTGTCTAGTTTCATTTTCCTGCACATATCTGTCCAATTTTCCCAACACCATTTATTGAATAAACTATCTTTAGTCCATTGTATATGCTTCCTGCCTTGTTGAATATCAATTGACTATAAAGGAGTGGGTTTATTTCTGGGCTCTCTATTCTGTTCCATTCATCTATGTGTCTGTTTTTATGCCAGTATCAGGCTGCTTTGATTACTATGGCTTTGTAGTATAGTTTGATATTAGGTAGCATGATTCCTCCAACTTTGTTCTTCTTTCTCAGGATTTCTGTTTCTATGCAGGCCTTTTGTGGTTCCATATAAATTTTTGAAATATTTGTCCTAGTTCTGTGAAATACATCATTGGTATCTTAATAGGAATTGTGTTGAATCTGTAGACTGTTTGGGTAATATGGACATTTTAATGATATTAATTCTTCCCATGAACACGGTATGCACTTCTACTTATTTGTGTCTTCTTCAATTCCTTTCTTCAGTGTCTTATAATTTTCCAAGTACATGTGTTTTACATCCTTGGTTAGGTTTATTGCTAGGTATTTTATTCTTTTTGAAGCAATTGTGAAAGGAATTGTTTTATTAATTTCCCTTTCTTTTAGTTCATTAATTAGCATAAAAATGCAACTGATTTCTGGGTATAAATTTTGTATTCTGCTACTTTGCTTAATTCATTTATCACTTCTAGTAGTCTCTTGGTAGAATCTTTGGGGTTTTCTATGTGAAGTATCATGTCATCTACAATTAATGACAGTTTTACTTCTTCCTTTCCAACTCAGATGCTTTTTATTTCTTCTTCTCATCTGATTGCTATGGTTAGGGTTTCCAGAACCATGCTGAATAAGAGAGGTGAAAGCAGACACCCCTGTTTTGCTCCTGATCTTAAGGGGTACATGTGTAGTTTTTCCCATTGAGTATGATGCTGGCAGTGGGTTTGTCACATATAGCCTTTATTATGTTTAGGTATGTTCCCTCTAATCCCACTTTGCTGAAGGTTTCTATCATAAATGGCTGTTGGATTTTATCAAATGCTTTTTCTGCATCTATGGATATGATCATGTGGCTTGTGTCCTTCATTCTGTGTGGTAAATCACATTTACTGATTTGCAAATGTTGTACCAACCTTGCATTCCCAGAATAAATCACACTTGATTCTAGTGTATGATCTTTTTGATGCATTGCTATCTTCAGTTTGCTAATATTTTATTGATGGTTTTAGTGTCTATGTCCATCAAGGATATTGGCTTATAATGTTCTTTCTTTGTAGTGTCTTTATCAGATTTTGGAATTGGGATAATGTTGGCCTCATAAAATGATTTTGAGAGCCTTCCCTCCTCTTTAATTTTTTGATATAGTTTGATAAGGAGAGGTCTTAGTTCTTCTTGTAATGTTTGATAAAATTCACCTGTGAAACCGTCTGGTCCAGGGATTTTGTTTATTGGGAGTTTGTTGATTACTGCTTCAATTTCACTAGGTGTAATCTGTCTATTCAGATTGTCTGATTCTTCCTGATTTAGTTTTGGAAGACTGTATGTTTCTAGGAATTTATCCATTTCATCTAGGTTTTCCAGTTTGTTGGCATATAGTTCTCCATAAATTTTTCTTACAATCCTTTGTATTTCTTTGGTGTTTGTTGTTATTTTTCCTCTTTCAGTTCTGATTTTATTTATCTGGGTCCTTTTTCTTTTTTTCTTAATGAGCCTGGTTATAGGTTTGTCAATAGCTTTGTTTATCTTTTCAAAAAATCAAGTCTTGGATTCATTGATCTTTTGTATCAGTTTTTTAGACTCTCATTTATTTCTGCTCTGATCTTTATTATTTCCTTCCTCCTACTCAATTTGTGCTTAGTTTGTTATTTTTTTGCAAGTTCCTTTAAGTGTAAAGTTAGATTATTCATTTGAACTTTTTCTTATTTTATGAGATAGGCCTGTAATGCTATGAATTTCCCTCTTAAGATTACTTTCCCTGTGTCTCACAGATTTTGGATTGTTTTGTCCTCATTTTCATTTGTTTCAAGGTATCTTTTGATTTCTTCCTTTGATTTGTTTATTCCTTCCAGGGCATTATTTATTTCAGATATTGCATTCTTTATTTCTAACTGGTTTTTTATGCTTTCTATGTCTTTTTTCATGCTGTTGAGTAGCCTTATAATCACTACTCTAAACTATCTGATAAATTGCTTTGCCACCAAGACTGCAGAGGAGTAAGTGGAAGCTATACTAACCTCCTCCTAGGACCAATCTGGAATTACAACTAAACTGTAGAGAAATCATCCTGAATAACCAACTGAACACTAACTGGAGAGAAGCCTTACAACCACGGACAGATAGAAGAAACCACTTCACCACAACGTGAGTGGTAGGGAGTTCAAAGAAGGGTGAGAAGGCTGGCTGGGTTCCCATGGGTGGCAGCTGAAGTTCTGGAGGGATATTTCAGTGGCTGGGGGGTTACCCCTGAGAAGTATGGGGTCAAAACTCCAATTTGTGCTCCCCAGCCTACAGCACCAGAGCTGGGAAAGGAACCCAGATAACATATAGCTGTGAAAAGCAGCATAGTTTCTGTCTACCAGGGAGAGATGGTTGGAGATGTAGAGAGACTCTTAAAGGGCCACAGACAAAATTTCATTTGCAGCCACTTTCTCTGGACTCTGGCAGAGGGTGGACAGAGTGGCCTAGAGAAACTTGAGAAAAGTCTGGGGTTGGTGGCTCTGGGGAGAGACCTGAAGGAACAGCCACTAGAATCCCTGTGCTGAGTCATCCCCATACTGAAGAAGCCATTTTTCTCAGGCAGAGCACTCCCGTCCAACTGGCATCAGCCTGAGGGGAAGCTATAGCCCCACATCACTTTTTAAAGTGATGAAACCAGGTGACTAAATGTACCAAAGTAGAACCTCCAAGAACACTGGGTACAAGTTTGGACAGTGGGGCATGGCTGTGGGTTGCTGGGAACCTGAAGAAGTTCTGAAGGATGAATATCAGACCCATAGAGAGGGGTGAAAAACAGGCTTTCTTAGCATGTAGGAAGTTTGACTCCATGATGTATACATGCCTTGATATGTTACTATACACACAATTGTCAACATTTACTCTTGAGATATTGTATTTTCACATCTACTTTGTAATATACATTATGGATTATGCCAAAATAAGGAATGAAAATGTGGTATATGGACTTTAATTTTGTATGGAACAGTTGAAATGGTTGGTTGACTTGGCTGAATAAGGAAAGGGCATGATATAACTGGGGTGCTAGACTAACTGTGACCCAGGCAGATGGTAGATGCTTGATGCAGCTGGTAAGAAGAATTGGGTGATTATGACCTTTTTTTTTAATCACCCAAAATGAAAATGGTAAAATAAACATAAAATGAAAAATTAAAAACAATAAAAATGAAAAAAAAAATAAACCTCACAGAGAAGGTAGTATTATTACCATACAAAAGACATAGTCTGAGCAACTATATATCCAGTGCACAGGGGCAGGGCTTCTGCCAGTAAATCTATTCATGGCCCAGACAGCACATCAGAATGCACACTCTTTCCAGGCAGACAGACACCTCAAAGAGTCTAAGCCACACACATGCAGTTCCAAATTGAAAAGTCACTTGCCCCCTGGGGGAAGAGTGGGCAGGGGACAGAGATGAGCCAGGACCAGGAGACTAAGTTTGATTTGCTTCCATACATTTATTTCCTCATGATAAACATAAATAAAGGGACTGTGCCTTAACCACCTTTTTATCTCCAATGCCCAGCTCTATTCCTGATATATAGTAGACACAAAATACTTGACTGCTGAATTTATTCTATGACCTGAATTTTCTAATTCTAGAAATGCTAATATTCCACTATTTTCCTAATTGCTTTGCCTTAACTCTGCCTCTCTTACTCTTTTCTTCTCATCTCTCTCTTCCCAGAATTCTGAATCCACCCTTCTTACACCATTTCCTCTTTCATACTCATATAGCTTATAAACTTGCTATTATGTAATTTAGAATCAGAAAAACATGAGCCTTAGAGAGCAGTGTTAATGGAACTCTAATAAGAAAAAAATGAAATCAATTATTGAGATGTCTTAGAGTTTTTATCCTTTTGCTTCTCTCTAGAAAGAAAAGGGAAGGAGGGAGAAAGTAGAGAGAGAGAGAGACTGTTATTACAATAGGTTGGCCTTTTCATTCCTACGAGGGGATAGAGTCCTTGGAAATATGCAAATACCTACTGCACAATTAGAGACACAATATAGAGTAGTGGTGGCATTCAGGGACTCTAGATCCATACTGCCGGGGCTTAAATTCTGAGTCTGCCACTTATCAGTTGTGACCTCAGACAATTTTCTTAGCCTTATTTGCCTCAATTGCCTCACCAGTAAAATATAGGTAATAAAAGAAACTCACAGGCTTATAGTGAAGAGTAAAGTTATACAAAATGCTTAGAACAATACCTGATACATAGTAAGTACTATCCAGTGGCAGCTGTTAATATTATTCCAGGGGTGAGGGGTGGTCCCAGTAAGTTCAGGAGATAAACTGAATGGAGAATATGGATGTGAAACCAGATGTAGCGTGCACTAGAGGTCACTTCAGAAAAGGACTAGATGTTCTAGGATGGCAAACACCAGGCATAGAGGCTTCCACTAACTCCACCTATGCCTATGACAGGCATTTCATGTCAATAATGGAATTTATTCCCTCTGAGCCTGGATGTATCTTCAGAATTTTTCTACCAATATCATACCAGTCACCTCCAGCCAATGAGGGTAAAAAACAAGGTGAAACCTATTTTCTATACTTGCTGGAGGCCCAGTATATAGTCAGTTACCGGGAGGGTGGCCATGGGCCTTTGGAGGCCAGGTGAAGACCAAATGAGCCACCAGGTGGAGGGGGCCTTTCTGTCTATATCCTAACCTCACTGCAGTTCCTTCTATTGATACAAAAAAAACCCTATATTTTAAAGCAAAAACATAGGGAAACTCCCATAAGAATAGCAGGACTCTGACACGAAGACCAAGTGCCTACTCACATAGATGTGAAAACAAGAAACACTGCAAGTGTCTAATAAGCGCTTGGTTACTCTGTTCATTTTCCAGTGCTTGGGCCAGATCCTCAGTGGTTTTTAAAAAATTCTACTTCTCCTTACTGCGCTCATTTTATTGGGTCTTCTCAAAAGTGTTTATTTGGAAAGGAACAGACCCAGAATGATGACTGAGACTGGAGAGAAGAGTTAGTCAGAAATTGACGCTGATAGTCATTGCAATTGCTTGAGTAGATGGAGCTGGGCATGTTGGGGATTTGAATTTCACTTTCCAGAAAAGAAAGAATCAGCCTGTTTTTTCCACACTGGACAGTCATATATATTAACATGCTCATCTGCCTGTGTCTGCATTTGCACATCTAAATCATTATGGTAGCGTAAGTACAAATCACAAATTATAACTAAAGCCCATCCTCATAAAGACTAGTGAACCTGTTTTCCAAAAGCCTCTACTTAATTCCTACCCTTGGGGTAAATTTTGCATATGGAGGCATTGGCAGAGGAGGGAAAATCTGACCCTGAATCTGATGGAGAATGACTGCCATTTTTTTCCTTCACTGTTGGAATGGGCTGACTGTGCATAGCAGCCTTGCTTTTATTTGGACTTTACATCTCCTGGCTAGTTTTTTAAACCCATGCCCATCATACCTCCACGTGCGATCCACCAAAGGAGTTGGGAATGAAGACTGCCTTTAGAGGCTCCAATTCTGGTAGCTTCCAATCCCCAGCTCACTCAGTGGGGCTCAATAACATATGCAAGTGACCACCTCTAGAGGGAGCTAACTTCACTTAGTTCATAATGTGATAATGGACAAGAAATTGTCAAACAGGATATTTTTTCAGTGTCTATAGGAGTTGATAAATTAGGGTATCGTCCCTCATTCCCATGCTTTAAGGGGACCCTAAAATGATGCCAAAGGGTAGTCGTGTGGGAAGGCAACCAGTCCATGAATCAGAAGAAGGCTAATTACAAAGAACAGAGTTTTATAGCTTTCTCAGCTCCTAAACACCAAATGAAGGGGGGGGGGGGGGACAGAATACAATGACTGCACTTTGCTTTTCCAAATCCATTTCAAAAGGATGTTTTCTTCTTCAAATTTCCCTGATCATTGCTTTAATGTATCTGATTGCACCTCAGTAAAACATTAGCAATTGTGATGGTTTAAAAAGGAAGCTATATGGAGAACAAAGAGTCTGACTTGAACTTTATACTTGACCAATTTTATAAGACATTTTCAACTTAATACTTGTATTTCCCCCAAGACACAGACGTTTGGGCTAGTGGGCTCTAACTAATGCGAGGCTGGGAAACAGCTGTGTGGAATCTGCAACTCCTAGATATTTTATTAGGACTTGGCTGATTCTCGGCAATATCGCAAAGTTTCCATGCAATACACAGCTAAACAGATCAGTAAATAATGAGCACCAATGGACTCAGACAGAAAAAGCATAGCTTCAGGCTGACAGCTAACAAATGAACCACCATTTTCTGCAGGTAAATGGGGCTCCCAAATTATAGCCTGGGAAGGAGAGAAATAAGGAGGTGATGCTGTCAGCCTGCTGTAGCCCTGAGCTCCCAGAGGCATCTGGTTGATACAGTTCAGCAATGCCAGGAAGAGTGTGGCTGGGGATGGCAAAGGGACTGCTGGAGGCCCAGCTGCCCCAGTGAGAAGAGCTCAGTTGCTTTACAATTTCCAAGGCAGAATAAATACCAGGTCTCAGCCAGAGCAGAAATAACCTTCATTAGCAGTCCCCAAACAGCTGTACCCCCAAATGCAAAAGGCTTGTCAAGCTGAGGATTGGGGGGCTCAGCTTATGCTAAAAAAGAAGTCTCCTGTGTTCTAATTAGAGAAGTGAACAGACTTAAAGAATGACTGGGATCAGGAAATTTTTTTAAAAAGTGGCTATAGGACTGCATTTCACCTGCAGTCACCCTGAGGCCAAAGAACATACCAGCTGGGGGAGGGGGGCCGGGGGTGCAGGGCGGGGACTGGAATCAAAGTAGATTCAAACTCTTTTGTCTCGGAGCAATATTATCCTTGTGAAAACTGCACTGACATCTAAAGAGAAAGTGAAAATGCATAAGGTGATAACATGCTTTGCTGACATCCCTATGGAATCACACGTGGATAAGAGCAATGGCCTCCCCACCCAGGGTCTTGCCTCTCCTCTCCTCCCCCAGGTTTTCCTGCATAGTGGCTGGACATTCATCTCCCCAAACTTTCCTTCTGTCATCCCGCACTCAGGAAAGGTTAAATGCATCCTTGCTGCAACTCCTGGGAAGTCAATTTCACTTATCTAACTGTCCTCCCTCCTCAGAATTGAACTTGGCTCAGGTCAGGATATTATTCACTTACTCTTGGACCAACAAGACATGAGGAGGCCCAGCAAGAGCAAAAAAAATGTGAGCTTCGGTTGACCAGTGGCAGGTCTCATTGATTTTTCTCAGCCCATCTATAAAACAAGGATAATATCAAACCACAGAGCAGTTGCCATGACAAAATGGCAAAATGTGTCTAAAGTGCCTACTATCACACAGCCCAGAACTCACTAAAAATTCATTGATAATATTTTTTGCTTATTAATCATTTTGTGTTTTCCAAATTGTCTATATGTGCTGTTTACACTTTAATACTTTTGTATAATTTTTTAAAAAGCCTAGTCTATCACCTTATCAAAACCAGAAAACACCAAAATGTGTCTCAGGGAAACCAGTAGGATTCTTTTTTTTTCTCCTAATATATATTTTTTTATCTTCACCCAAAAACATGCTTATTGACTTTTTTAGAGAGCAGAAGAGAGGGTGAGAGAAAAACATCAGTGTGAGAGAGAAACATTGATCGGTTGTCTTTCCTGCATGACCCCCAACCAGGAACTGAACCCACAACCTAGGTGTGTGACCTGATCAGGAATGGAACCCACGATCTTTCAATTTATAGGACAATGCTCCAACCAACTGAGCCACACTGGCCAGGGCAGAAACCAGTAGGATTCTGATGAGAAAGGACGGGGCTTGGAGAAATCCTGAGAATGGGTAGCAAGCGGTGTTTGTTGGTCCGTCTCCTTTTGTTTGCAAAATAGCTACCTAAGCTCCTTCTGTTATCTGCATTTTCTGTGACATCTAAGCTGTGCTATGACTTCAAATGACAACAATAATGGCAGCTCTGTAGAAGGGCTCAAATAGAAGACATTAGCTTCAACACACACAAAAGCCCACCTCATAGAAAGTTCAGGCATTACAAAGTTACTGTGTTGGACCCATAGGCCCTGCTTATCCAGTTCACATTTTCTTTAACCTGTCTTCCAGTGTGATGAGGCTGATATGGCACAGCTGGTTGTGCCCCTTCTAAGTTCTTCGTCAGAAGACACGTTTTATATAACCATGGTTTAGATCCACTTTGTGATAATACCAGGTGAGCTGGGCAGGAGGTTGTGCGCCAGCATTTGACAAGATTCCTATTCGGTCTTCCTACATTCTTTTTCCCCCGAGAAGCTTAACTCCCATTTGGTTTTTCCAGTTTCTTTATGAAACTAAGGTAAATTTTCATCTCCAGAGAAATAATTTTAAAAGGAAATGAAATTGAAAAGGAGGTTAGATGATGGTCATCTTCTTGCTGCCCAATTTCAAATGTCTGCTAATCTTCAGGGCATACAAGACACAGAAAGATCTTCAGGGCATAATAAACCCAGAAATGATAACATTTAAAAAGTAGAGGAGAGCAAAAGCGAATTTAGGATCAGAACAAGAGACGATATTAAGAAAACAGAAGATGACTGATAAGTGGGAATAGTAGATTTGTTCTATTGAAAAATATCAGTATATTCTGGAAACAACAGAACAAAGAATAAAGAAGTTTTCATTAATATACTCCTTGAGAAGCAGAGTACCAATAAGAACTCTACTCCTAACTTTGTATATGACACAGAAAAATGAATGCCAGCCACAAAGGAATCAAGAATACAATAATTCACTAAAATGAATATTTTAGGCAGTAAGAGAAAAAACTTCATTATGAAACCAAATGTCTAGTTATGCATATGAAGAGACCTGCTGTCCAAGTGGTGGGGGAAAATTTTAAAAAACTATCTCATTTAACTTTATATTCACCTTTTTGTACCTCACAAGCTGATCCAGTTGGGAGAAAGGACTATGGGTGTTTTTGAGCCCGGGGTCCGCCACATCATAAACATAGGGTTGTTTTAAACCAGCGCTGTGTGAAGCTATTGCTTTAACAGAGTCTGACAGACAGACCAGAAACCCCAGCAGGACTCAGACTGGGGAGAAAAATATTACGTTTCAGGGCATGCCTTAGACAAAAAATTAAACAGAGACTCTGAGGGAGCTCAAAATTTCAAAAAGAAATAGCTTGAGCAATCTGAAGCATTAGTTTACTGGAGCCTACTACAAGAAGAGGATTTTAGTAAGTTTCCAAATAAACCTTACAGACCCAAATCAAATAGGTTGTTGTCAGAGACTTGGAGAAGATTTCAGAGTATCCAAACCTCTTGCCGTATTTTTGCACACACCTTTTATTTATCTCTTGCTGCTGCTTCTTCAGTGTCTCTATTTTCTTATATTCCCATACTAAGTATTCCTGACCCTCTCTGTGAGAGGGTTATATTAGAACTCACTATCCCATATAAGAAGTACAACCATTCTTTCAAATGTTTGTTTTATTTTGTGGTTGGTTCATTTTGTGTCCTCTCCAAGAAAGTTTTGCCTTTGACAAGTCACAAAGACATGCTCCTATGTCTTCTTCTAGAAGCTTTATAACTCCAGCTTTTATATTTCATGATCCATCTTGAATTAATTTGTGTATATAATGAAAGGTAAAAGTAGACATTAACTTTCCTCTTCCTATTGAATTGCCTTGGCAATGACATTGAAAATTAGTTGACCATCTATGTGTGGGTTTATTTTTGGTCTCTATTTTGTTCTGATGTTGTATTTGTGTGTTTTTAAGCCAGCTCCACAGTTCTTTTATTACTGTAAAATGTATAGTAATCCACTGTTAGATTTCACAGATAGCTTGATGCAGAGGCCAAAGACGTAAGTTCTACGGCTGACTTGGGCCTTGTCCAGTTGTGAAATTTTGAGCAAGTCATACAATTCCGCCGTGCCTTGATTTATTCATGTGCAGAATAAAAGAGAGATCAGGGCTGCAAACTGAAATGCTTGCAGATAATTTCAGTCAATTGATCTGGAAGTCACGACGCAATAGGGAGTGGTGGGAATGTCACAAATCCATGTCCCGGCTAAAGACAAAAGTTACCACTCCATTAACTCTAGCTTGCAGGAATGTGAGCTTGCAGATGCCAGATCTCCTGATTTTCCCAGTGAAGCCAGAAACCTGCATTTTTATTTGAAATCTTCTGACATTTAAAGCATTGTGCAAGCTAAAGAAAACACAGATCCTCAACCCTTGAGCTGCCAGTTTGAGACCCATGAACTCACTGACCTCTCAGAATGCTAGTACGTCTTTTAAGAGTTATCGTGAAGAATAAATGAGGCAACATATGAAAAGGCCTAGCACTGTGCCCAGTACATAATAGATATTTAGTAAATATTCTGTCTTTTCTCCCAGATTAAACATTCCATAATTTTTATTCCAAATCTCTATCACTAGGCCTGCTCTTATAAACTGAGAGCGATTTCCTCACACAGGTCCAACTATTAGCTCACTCACTGTTGAGTTCACAGTCCATCCTGTGTTGCCCCTCCAGAACTTGGCTCCACCTTCTCCAGCCCAGTCTGTGCCAAAATAGGCTGAATTACGTGACCTTCACGAACAGGCTTTTTTTCTCATTGGCCAATGGGCACATCCACAATGGGAGAAGAGTGAGATCTGGGTGTATATTCCTCCAGTGCCCTACCTGCTGAGTCACCAGGGTTGACTGTGGCCCAGATCCATAGCTTTCTTCAGGCTGCTCCCATAGACAATCACCTCTTGGGTTCCATTAACCATTTTCTTTCAGGAAAGAAGTGGTTAGCAGTTCTCATGTTCTTTTAAACCCTGTCCACTCACTTAAACAAATTATTCAATTTGAGCATGCTGTATCATCCTGTGCATAGATGCTGGCTAATATGCCAACACCTCACTCCAAATAAAATCCCCTTTCTGTTCCTTTTCTCAATCAATGGTGTCCCTGTTCTGCCAATTAACCAGCCTTAAAATAATGATCCTCTAATGAAAAGGAAGGTTCTCAAGGCACTTCAAATACCTTACTCATCCGTAAGGATAAGCCAGGAAAAAGGCAAGAAATTCCACCCACAAAGAGTAGGGGGATTGGCTAAGTTCATGGATTTCAAGGTAGCCACAATGTCTGAAATTGAATTTCAAGTGGAATAATGCTTACTGTTTTGTGGCTGCAATTTCTTTTCCTCCTCTATTTAACCAGGCCAGAGGGTTCTGACCTGCTCTGTGTAATGCTTCTTTCTCTCCTTTGTGGATATTTTCTCTTCATTCATGCCTGGAGCCACCAGCACTTTTCTCCTGGCACCAGGTACGCCCGAATTGGTCTTTGCAGCCATCGGTGAAAGATCTCCTCTCCGGGCTGAACAAAATCAACATAGCAAGCTGTTTGGCCTGCTTTGGATCTAAGCTGTATATAGGCTGCTTCGCGTGTCTCATAAAGTTTTCCACATGGCTCACCCCAGCTTACTGCTATTTTGCCCTGGAATTTCAAGCAGAATTCTCTGCTAACAATAGTATTACTCTGCTTCCTCTTGCCTCCGTTTTATGTATCTTCCTTAGTGGCCTCAGAAGCAGGAGGCTTGGATGGCTCAAGGCAGAATTTGTGGACTCCTGATTATACTAGTATAACATTCCAATGTAACATAAAATCAACACAAAATATTAGGCATCAATTTTCACTCACGCCTATTCTTTATCTCCACTGTTCACTCCATCACATGCCCTCTGTTTCTTGCATCAAAATGCCACTCATATCTGTCTCCTGTTCTGCAGTTGTACCTCCACTCTATTTGTCTTGGGCCTGACCCATCACATCAATCCAGTTCAAAGAACCTCTGCCCTTTCCCATGCATCCTGCCCATTTCTGCCAGATTCACCATTCTTGTAGAACATTTCCACCATGACTCTTTATTCCATATGACTTCAGATATAAATTCCACGGCACAGGTTTTAGTGCTCCCCATAGCATGCACAGCCAATCTCAGTGTCCTGAAGATATGAGGGGAAGGCGCAATCTTCTCAGGGTTTCATCTACATACCATGCTTGTTCTCTTCCTTCATATGTCATGTCAGCTTCCTTCTGCCTATAACCAGGCCCTAGTCAGCTCATATTCCACTTTCTCAGTAAAGCCTTTACTTCTTTAACCAATATTTAACTCTTCCTGTGAATGCACATGACATGTTTCATCCCTTCCATACAATATAACCATTAAATACACATTATCTTAGGTTGTTTTCAATTACTTTAGGTATATTTGCATTAAATACATCGCTTAATGCTAATGGTAGGGTTTTTTAATGATATTATAATAAGAAAACCTTGAAAATGTTCCCATCTTGACTTTGGTCCAGTTATTTGTTCCTCGTCTCCAGGACTCTGAAGGAAATATTGCAAACAAGGGACAATGACAAATAGGAATTTAGATACCATGTTGTGGCAATCAGTTTTACGTGTCAGTTTGCCTAAGCTGCCATCCCCAGTTGTCCAAATACTAATCTAGGTGTTGCTCTGAAGATATTTTACAGATGTGACTAAAGTTCATAATCAGTTCGCTTTAAATAATGGGGTCATCCTAGGGAGTGTAGGCAGGTTTGATTTAACCAGTCAAAAGGCTATGAGAGCAGAGCTGAGATTTTCCAAAGAAGAAATTCCAGCTGTGGACACTGGCCTCACCCTGTGTCCCAGAGTTCCAGCCTGCCCGTCCTGACAGCTGGCTCTATGCATTTTGTACTTGTTTAGCCAATCCTTACAGTGGCTTAAGCCAATTTCCAGCAATAAATCTCTTAAAATATATCTTCTGCTTGGTTTAACAGATTTTGGTACCTGTTAGTGGGATGTTGGTGCAACAAATAATTAAAGAATGTGGAAGTGGCTTTGGGGTTGGAAAATGAGCAGAGGCTGGCTGAATTTTGAGCAGAATCACAGAAAACATCTATACTGCCTTGAACAGACTGTTAATAGAGATACGGATATTCATTACTCTGTTAGTGAGGATTCAGAAAGTCTATATCACCTTGGAGAATACCTAGATCTTTATTAAAAGACTGTTGTTAGAAATATAGATATTGTAGGCTATATAACATCTCTGGGAAGAGCTCAGAAGGTCATGAGGGACCTTTGAGGACTATAGAAAAATGCACCCTGTTATATAATGGCAAAAAGGTTACTGGGTTTGTGTCCTATAGTTATGTGGGAAGCAGAATTCATAAGCAGTGAACTTGGATATTTAGCTGAGAGAATTTACAAGAAAATTATTGAAGGTTCAGATTAGTTTCTTCGTAATGCATATAGTAAAATGTAAGAAGAAAGAGATACATTGACAGAATTGTTACACAAAAAGAAACTGCGACTTGATGATTTGGGAAATTCTGTCTACCTGTTACAGAACCCCAGCCTATGCTGTTCTGGAAAATCTGTGGGGTCTGATTACCCGCCACCAAGAAGTCTGACTCACAATGCCAGAGTTTGGTGAAAAGGAAAGTAATTATTTATTTAAAAGTTATACGAATTTGGAATAATGGCAGGATTCTGTGGTTAAATCCCACTCCCTTTAAATACCCAAAACACACAGTCCTGCCTCCCTTGGCCAAACCAGGCCAGTTTCAGAATATGTCAGTCAGAGGTACCATCTTTCAGGAAAGCAGAAGCCTGCAGCCCAGCACTCCCAGTCACAGTTCAGCATTCTGGGCATCTTCCATTAATCTGTGCTTAGCTATGTAAGTGCCCCACAATTCCTTCCCTTGTGCCTCCATGGTCTCCCAGACAGGTTTCCCGGCATGTCTCCTCTTTCTTCCTCTAGCTCTTAATCCAAAACTACATGACTCTTACTCCAAACTGCATGGCACCTCCTTACACACCAGACCTCATGGCAGGTTCGTGAGAGCCCTTCCACACTCTTTCAAACTGCATGGCTGCCCCATCATGGCTGGCTGCCCTAATTTTAAATGCTGACCTGGGGCTTCCTGCATGACTTCATACTCGGCACTATACATACTGAAGGTCAGGTAGGCCTTTACCCAGGTGGTAGCTTCCCTTCAGGAAAGACACAGCTCTCACTTGCCATTATAATGCAAAGGGTCTTAATCACAGTATCATCTGCTTCCCTCACAAACCATGGATGTAGGGACTTTTGGGACCTCTTGCCCTGTACCCTGTTTCATACTCAGATTGCAAAAGATGCTAAAATTACAAGATTCACTGTCAGGAAAGCCTGTTCTGGAGAGAGAGCCAATAGTGTGGCTGAACAACCTCTAGCTAGTGCTTTAGAAGAATCAAATGTCAGAATATAAATCACACTATTGGGAGAGACCAGACATATGACTCCTGGATCTCCTTAGTCATCTAAGCAAAGCCCAAAATATAGAAGGCATTATCCAAAAATGATCTGTGGAGGATCCTCTTATCTAATAGAGTGAATCCTGAGACACACACAGGAGATCCACAAAGATCTTGAGAATTTTATACCATCAGAAACGCTCCCAGCCTAGACTGAGAGGAACAGAGAGAGGATGAAATACTGAAGCCTTTATTGAACTCCCAAAATTCTACAGGCAGGAAACAGGATGATAAAACCACTCAGCTCAAACATACGCTATCCTTCATAAAAAAGGAAAAAATGACTCAGAGCGGGAACCCTGGGCCCAGAAAATGAAACCTCAAGTCACAGGAGATCATTCTGACGCCTTGAAATTTAGTGGAATTTGCCCTGCTAGATTTCTAATTTGCTAGGGACTGGTGACTCCTTTTCCTCTCCATTTTCTCCCTTTTTCAGGGTGGTCTGTAACTGGTTTCCTGTGCCTGTGCCACCATTATATTTCGAGAGCACATAACTTGCTGTCTACTTTCACAGGTCCACATGAGTCTTTACCTGATGTAGGGGATTTTGATGACAAGATTTGGGACTTCTGAACTGATAAGTTTAGAATTAGATTTTTGACTTTGAGTTGACTTGAGTTGACTTTGAGTTATAATGAATGAGACTTCTGGGGAATGTATTTTGTATGCAGGGTGAATGTATTTTGTATGCAGGAAAGACATAAATCTTTGGGAACAAAAGGGCAAACTGTAGCAAACAAAATTAATGGCCCACCAAAGATGTCCATGTTCTAGTCCACAGAGCATGTGAATATGTCCCTTATGTTGCAAAAGGGACTTTATTAAATGTGATTCACTTAAGGATCTGGAGAGGGGTAAATTACCCTGTACTATCCAGGTCGGCCCAATGTAATCACAAATTTCCTCATAAGAGAGAGGCAGGAGGGTCAGAGGCCAGAGAAAGGAGATATGATTGTAGGAGCCAAGAAACAGAACCAGAGATTTAAAGGTACTATACTTTCTGGCTTTAAAGATGGAGAAAGAAGACACAAGCCAAAGAATGTGTGTGGCCTCTAGCAGCTGGAAAAGATGAGAAAAGGGTATATTCCAGGGGAGTGTGACCCTGATAACACTTTGCTCACATCCCACTGAAACCTACTTTGTACTTCTACTCTCCTGAACTACCAAGCTTGTGGTAATTCGGTGCAGCAGTGTGCTGAACAATGCACATCTCATTCCTAGCTGGGTTTCACTCTTAGTCCCAGATGTAAACCTCCCCAGTGATCTGGGTGATCTGGGTCCTGGCTTGCAACTCGGGAAGACTCTTGTAAAGCCAAATTTACTATTAGTTGCCCAAAACTGGGTCAATGAGAGCTCATGTGTATATGATATAAGAAAGGGGAGAGACACAGAGAGAATGAATACACCGAACATTCTGCCACATGGATACAGAGAGAGTAAGAGAGTCAAACTTACAAATTCATGGATTTCTAACCTATATTGAGACAGTGGCTGCACCTACTATTACATAGAGCCTGATCACAGTCCTGAATTATAATCTAGTCAGATTATTATTTAAAATAATAGTTAAAAGCCTTGGATTAGTGTGGACTGCCTGGATTTGAACCCCAACTCAGCACTGTGACCTAGAGCAAGATGCATTTACCTCATTGTGCCACAGTTTTCTCATCTGGAAAATCACAATAGTAACTGTATCTTTCTTACAGGATAATGTGACAAAAGATTATCAGTGATACTGTTTAACACTTATGGAGGAAAAGAGGTGTAAAGAAAAAAAGGCTTACATACGCAGGGTGACATTAAAATAATGCTGAATAATGTGCAACATGTGGCTGAACTCAGAGTACGTTCTAACTGCAGACTTACTTAGTAAGTGTTTGGCAGTACCCACTACCCTGTTTTTTCCTTTAATTGACGAAGAGATCAGATCTGGGTGGAATGCAGAAACAAACCCAAATAACTCTGCTTACTCAATTAAAAGATTCCAGGAATGAGGAGCAGCAGTGTCTATTAACTCTTGCAGGGTCCCCTCTCTAGCTTCTGGAAGGGCAGGACTTACTCTGATTAATGTGTCTGAAATACCATTTCAAATCTTGGCTTATGCCCTTGAGATATGAATTTATTTCTATAAATAATTTTTCTCCCAGGGTTACTCTCCAGAGAAAATGAATAAATACCATATTAAATTCTTCCATAGCTGAAGCCTACAAATTGAAGTCAATAAGGATCAAGAGTTTGGCTATGCTGTGACCAAGGCCAGCCTTATAGGGAAGCAGATTTGGTGGTACCTTACTAATATTGATGTGAGAGGCAGTGACAATATCCAACTTGGTCCCAGATTTCCATCTAGCTACCTGTTAGAGAGCGTCTTGCACCTAGGATTTCAGCTATGCCTTCCTATTACTTTATTCATAAACTCATTTGTTCATTCATTCGTTCTTCAAACACTTATTGAGGACCAACTAAAATACACACACACAGAAACTATGAATCGTGTGCATGTTAGAAATTTAGTGATAAAAAAAATTGGCCCTGTCCTTAAGAAGCAAAGATATTAGAGATCTTATTAGAAATGTTTCTGCTTTACGTGGTATTATGAGGATTAAATGAAATAGTGAATTTAAGTCCTTGCACAATTCTGGGCACGTGATCAATAACCATTTCTTGTTATTAACTATCATCAGTGTTGGTAGAGCTATAAGGGACTAGAGAACTTCAAACCTGGTGGCTCTCAAACTTTCTCATGCACGAGAACCAGCCAGAGGGCTTGCTTATTAAAGCCCCAAACGCTGGGTCCCACCCCCAGAGTGTCTGATTCCATAGGTCTGTGGCGGGGCACCAGAATATGCATCTCCAACAAGTTCCCAGGTGATGCTGATGCTGCTTGGCTGAGGTCATGCTCTGAGAACCCAGCTCTATTCCTGCCTCCTCATATTACAAATGAGAAACTCAGGCTCAAGAGAATTGAACTGATTTGCTCAAATGCTTATCAGCTAAGTAGCTGTTCTGACCCCATCTATCATTATTACTCTGCGGCCCCTCTCTGATAACCACATAGCATATCAGAGGTTTTCATTGATTTCACCTTACAAAAAGCAGTATGATGGGTCCTATAGGTGTTAGTACATGGGATAGGTGATAGGAGGGCAGATATCTCTGCACAGGGAGGCTCTATAGGTGGTCATCCAAGTATAAAATCATCAATCAGTTTGAAAACCACTTGCTTTAGTTACCTATTTCTGGGTAACAATGCCCCACTCAATTTTTTTTTCTTTTTTATGTCACATTCACCCAACAGGTGGAAGGCCTTGGGCTGTGGCATGTAGAAGCCTTCAACTTAGAAGTGCAAACAGTGAACATGTATTACCTCAGTTTCTGTGCATCAGAAATTCAGGCATGGACGCACTGGATACTCTGCTTTGGGTCTCTCACAATGCTGCAATCAAGGTGTTGGGTCGGGCTGAGGTCTCACCTGAAGGCTTCACTGAGCAAGTTCACCTAAGTGGTTTTTCGGAGGATTCAGTTCTTTTGGACTGAGGGCCTCAGTTCCTCACTTCCTATTGGCCAGAGGCCTCCCTCAGTTCTTTTCTATGTGGGCCTCTCCAATATAATAGCTTACTTCAAAGCCAGAAAGATAGAGGTAGAGAGTGTGCTGGCAAGACAGAAGTCACGATCTTTTGAGACTTAATCATGAAAGTGATATCCCATCATCTCTGCCATATTCTATTGGTTATAAGCAAGTCACTGGATTCAGCCCATTTTCAAGGCAAGAGGATTACTGAAGGGTGTGAGTGCTGGCAGCGGAGATGACTGAGGGCCATGTCCAAAGTGATCTGCCACACCACTAATGTAAACCAAACTCCTCATTTCACAGATGAGGAAACTGAGGCTCAGAGATAGCAGTGGCTTAAATGAGATTATGCAGGCAGTCAACATCCCTGACTAGAACCTTAGTGCAATTTCTGTTACATCAGTACAAAATTTTCTTCACTTGATCTCCATTGCAGACATCACAAATGATACATTGATTAAAAACAAAAACACAAAAAAATGCTCTGATGAAATACCAAAACTGTAATTCAGATAGAATTTGGAAAGCATTTGCCTAATCACTGTAATCAAGAACCCAAGACATAAAAATGCAATGTAACAGTTGCAACAAACAAACAGTTATCTGGTGCTTTGTACAGATAACACAAAAATAAGCATTTTCTTTTGGATCTCATCCATAGTCTAGGAGGAAATTTCCTTATCCCTTTACCAAGAAAATGTATATCTCTTCTTGACCCTCTGAGGCTCGCCTATATCTTTCACAACTAAATTATCTTATAGCTATATATCATAGACCTCCTCAAATAGATACTATTCCCCAGACAGCTGACTAGAAAAGCCTAAATACACTCATTTCAGTTTCAATAAACATGTATTTACCACTAACTGTATGCAAGGTATATACCAGGCTCTAAAGAATCAGTAGTGAACAAGACAAAAAAGGAGCTGTTGCTCTAATGGTCCTTCAGATCTACTAGAGAAAACAAACACGATTTAAACATTACAGATAATTAATTAGTGTGCAAAATGCATTGAAGGCAGAATACAGAGTGTTATGGGAGAATATAGCAGTGGGATCGAACCTAAAAAGAGGGTATAAGAAGTGACAATTAAGCTGAGATCTGAACAAGGCATAAACATTTGCATATTCTGTTCCCTCTTCTATGCCCCCTGGGAAAACAAGAGTATTCCTGGCAAAATCTCCAAGGTGAGAAAGCTCATGTATTGGTAAGATCGAATCACAGAAAACAGAAAACAAACAATACAAACCATCTTCACACATGATTGAGAACTAGCAAAACAGTCATTGTTTGTTTATGTGCAGTTGCGGCAACAGTGTTAACTGAGCCTGCGGCTGTCACACTTGGGGGCTTGGTCCCAGAGCTAGCCTCACTGCTAGACAAAGGGCATTTCCCTGGAGAGTGAAACTCAGGGCACCCTCTTCCTTACTTAAAGCAGTTACTGACTTTGGGACAATTTCCCAAATTTTCAAAACAAACATAGGCCAGGGGCATGCCTCATGGGTTGGGAAGGGTTATGCAAGAGAGCTGCATACTTTTCATAGGGAGCAGACTCCAAGGGGGAATCAATTGCCCAAGAAGGAAAGGTTTTAAAGATTAATCATTGGTAATTGTCATTAATGATGAGTCATTAGCGATAAATCATTCATAATCTCCTTCCTGACAATGGCGGATAAAGGGATGCATCAGAACAGAGAGTTCTGAGTACGCTGGGATGTCAGCCACTCAAGAGAACTGGGCCCCAGGACTACCGCGAGGGTAACACACTTGCTGAATAAGAAATATTTTTCAAAGCATTTTTATAGTGACACCTGGTGGACATTAAAATTACTGCACAGTAGTCCCAACATCTGAGTTCTAGTTCTTGCTCTGTCTGACACTAGTAGCTCAGGCCAAAAAGTCCATTCCGGCTCTAAAGTTTCAAACCACCTTTGCTCAGTGAGTAACACTAAACATCTTCTTTTGGGGGGCAGCATTATAATGACCTTTAAGTCTCCTTTATCTATAATCTGGAAGGAAACAATAGCTACTTCTCATGGTTGTAATGTGGATAAAAATAGTTTTTCATAGGCAGTAAACTCAGATATTGCTCTTAGCAATATTTGTGGGGGGGTATGTGTCCTCAGGCAAGGGAAACAAAAGAAAAATAAACAAACTGGACTACATAAAACTAAAAATGTTTTCACAGAGAAGAAAACCATGGAAAAAAAATGAAAAGACAACCTTCCAAAAGAAAGAATATATTCGCCAGTGGCACATTCAATAAGGGGTTAATAACCAAAATACATAAGAAACTCATACAACTCAACAGAAACAATACAACAATAAAAAAATCAATTGACTGAAAAACAGGCAGAGGACCTGAATAGGCCTTTCTCCCAACAAGAGATACAGATGGCCAACAGACATATGAAAAGATGTTCAGCATCACTAATCATCAGAGAGATGAAAATTAAAACTACAATGAGATATCACCTCACACTTGTCAGAATGACTATCATCAATAAAACAACAAGAAGTGTTGGCGAGGATGTAGAAAAAAGGGAACCCTGGTGCACTGTTGGTGGGATTGTAAATTGATGTAGCCACTATGAAAAAATAGTAGGGAGCTTCATCAAAAAATTAAAAATAGAACTAGCTTATGACCCAGCAATTCCACTTCTGGGCATTTATCTGAAGAAACCCAAAACATAAATTTAAGAAGATATATGCACCGCTATGTTCATTGCAGCGTTGTTCAGAATACCCAAAACATGGAGGCAACCTAAGTGTCCATTGATATACAAATGGATAAAGATGTGTTACACATATACAGTGGAATATTACTTGGCCATGAAAAAGAATAAAATTTTGCCATTTGCAACAACATAGATAGACCTAGAGGGTATTATGCTAAGACAAGTAAGTCAGAGAAAGTCAACTACCATGATTTCACTTATATGAGGAATCTATAAAAACAAAATAAATGAAGAAACAAAACAGAAACGAACTCATAGATAAAGAGAACAAATTGATGGCTGCCAGATTTAGGGGTAGGGGAAGGTTGAAGCAAATAGGTAAAAAAGATGAAGAATTTGAGAAGTACAAATTTCCACTTATAAAAAAACACAACATAGGGAATATAATCAATAATATTGTAATAAATATGTATGGTGTCAGACTTATTGGGGTGATCACTTCATATGTTATATAAATGCCTAACCACTATGTCATATGCCTGAAACTAATATAATATCGTATGTTAGTTGTAAGTGAAATTTTTTAATTATAAAAAATTTTAAAAATTAAGATAAAAAATAAAATATTTTTAAGTGCTAGAATGGAATAACACTTAATAGAGAATAAAGGCAGCCCTGGCTGGTGTGGCTCAGTGCATTGAGTGCCCACCTGCGAACCAAAGGGGACTCCGTTTGATTCCCAGTCAGGGCACATGCCTGGGTTGTGGGCCAGGTCCCCAGTAAGGGGCACGAGAGAGACAACCACACATTGATGTTTCTCTCCCTTCCCCTCTCTAAAAATAAATAAGTAAAATCTTTAAAAAAAAAAAAGAATAAAGGCAGAAGAGGAGAAGAAAAAGTATTAAAATGTTATAGTGTAAAGATGGTAATGGTGAAGATGAGCTGGCCATGAGCTTCCTCTGAGTGTCCCAATATACCTGAGAGAGGGAGTGGCGTAGAAAAGAAAGCACAGGCTTCAGAATACAGGCAGGTCGAAAGCTGGCTCATTACCTAATAGTGATGTGACAACAGGAAAGGGGCTTACCCTCTCTGAATCTATTCCCTCATCTCTAAAAGGTGATAGCTATACCTGCCTAAATTAATATTCTGAAGATTAAAACAGAAAACTGTACACCTGAAACTAATACAAAATAATATGAAATGTAACAATAATTGAAAAAAATTAAAGTTAAAAATTAAATTTTAAAAAAGATGCTTGCAAAGAGATGTTTATGAATGTTGATTCTCTTCCCACCTTCTCAATCAAATCCTTAGCTGGGTTTGGGGCTCAAACAAATCATTCTTTACTGCTGGATCACCTGAACTACAGCTCCAGCTCTTCCAGTCTCCCCATCCCCTACCCCAGCTTCTATTCGGACACTGTTCACTCCAAGGAAGGTTCCAATCTGACTGCCCATCACAAGACAGACCTCTCTGGCTAATCTCCTCCTAGAAGTTGCTGTGAGGCTATTCATGCTCCTGTTTGCTCTTCACAGAAAAATGTATAGTAATTGTTCTTCCCATAGGTCACCCAACACAGAAAAATGCTGCTGCGGGCTGCTCACTCTTGACCCAGAAGATAATTCACTCAGCTGATACTTCTCTCTGCACATTTCCGTCCTATTCTTCTCTCACCTTCAAAGTTTTTTGTTGTTTTTATTCATCAGGACATCAGTCCATTGCCCTCACAGTATGAGATAGCTTTGTGCCTCTGTGTCCTGTATACATAAGTGAGTAATGCCCTGAAGCTGGGAGAACAATACCAATGACAAGGATTTAATTCAATGCTGAGAAAAATAAGTATATGTCCCCTATTTCTCTGTAAAGGTTCATTCTTAGTTGGAGGGATGTGTCATCACTTCAAAAAGGCTTTCTCCCTCCCTGATGTTGGTGTGTTCCTCTCAGAAGCAAAAATATCTTCCACAGCAAAGGTGATTTTCCTCCCATGAAGCCTACACACAACTGAACTGATTTTTGAGGCCCAAACAATTTTCGAGTCTCTCTATCATCTCAGAATAATCACCTTCGCTAAATCACGTTGTCATCTTTTTGCTGTGGGTTTCTGTAACGGAGAAGAAGATCGTAGGCCTTCGAACTTAAAAACAGATAGATAGATAGACAGATAGATAATTAAATAAATTCTGCCTGTATCTGTCTTCTTTGCTGAAAGAATCCCTCACCCAAGCCTTTGAAACACCAACTCTAGATATGGAATAACACAATGGCATCTTTACATGTAAAGGTAAGAGTTAAAAGCTTTATTATTTTTTAACTCTTTAGATTAGTTTTCTCCAATAGCTCTACAAAAGTGACTTTATAGGTAAAATTTAGTAAAAGGGAGAGGGAGACACTATAAAACAACTATATTGAAGGCAATTTTTTCACATGCACTTTCCTTCCCATTGGATCATTGAGAAAGAGGCTGAAAACATGAATCTCACTTTTTCATTATAAAATTAATGCATGTGCTGATTTAAAAATAAACCTAAAATGTACAGAAGAATTTACAATGAAAAGTAAATCTTCCCCTCCCTTTCTCCCTGACAGATGCTGTATATACAATTTTATGTTTATATGTAAATAAAATCCTATTAGCCTTGCTTCTTTCATATAATATATTTAGGATAACTTTTTATACCAACACTTATAAATCAACCTCATTTTAAGTGGTCACATATCATGAATATTTATGTGTATACCATAACTTTTTGCACAGACGCTGATTGATATTTTCTTCAAAAATTGCAGCAAATAACAATTACAAACTATGCTTCAAAGAATATCCTTTAAGATATATCTTTGTATTTTGGGATGGGAAAAAAACTGCATGGTGTATTTGAGCAGTGGAATCATCACTGGGTCAAAGCGGTAAGAGGGGAAGGAAGAGAGGATGCAAAGCTTTTCAATCAATGTTTGCAATCAAATTGACAAGTAGGTGCTGCAGCCACACTACATCTGGTCCAATTTTCCTGGGAGACTAAGAGAAATAAAATCACTACAAGTTAGAATGCAATCACTTGGATCTTTGCCATTTTAAGCTTCTCTCCTATTTAAAATATCTCTTCGGGGAGGGTGTTTGTTGTTTTATTTGATTTTAGCTTTTCCCCATCTCCTTTTCTTACTACCTTCGCCTCCTGAGGTATAGGGAAGTGGCTTTGATAATATAATCATGGGAGAGGCCTCTATTTCAAGCGTTGTCCTTCTGAACCTCCTTGATGCCACTGAGATATGACTGGTTTTGCCTCTAGACATTCTTCCCTGATTCTTGATAAGCAGGGACTGACCCGTACTAGGCCTTGAGTGTGTACAGATCCACAGCTGATAACCATGGACATTATCATTTGCTTCTGGTCATGAATTCCCTACACGCCACAGCCTTCTTGTCCTACCCTCATAGTTCTTCAGTCCACTTGTCCTCTAAAGCAATTCCATGCTTCCGAGTTTGGGTACAAAATATGTTTGGAATTTCCTATGGGTCATGCCCGGCCTGGGGCAACTGAAAACACCATCTCAGGCTCATTCATGTCCATCTACACATCCTTCCCCAAGATTGCTCTATAGCTCCTGTACTACTCTGAGCATGGCAGGGAAGCAGGCCACCAACCTGCATCGACTTGGACCCTCCCTCCACCTATCTTTGGCTTCTTTAGGGCAAAGATGGGCAGAGCAATTTGCCAAAAAGTTTTATTGCCACTTTTAAGGGTCCCAGGTTGTATAAGAACCTATTCTAATTCCCTCTGGTTTTCTCTATTTTTACCTACTTCTTTTACTTCACTTAGCCTTGGGAAAGTTGTTGTCACCATAAACCATACCTCTCTCCCTTATGGCTTTTGGAAAATTCCGTGCTCAGACCTCCAGCTTAGTTCCTGATATGTAAAGGAAAGCTCTGGGGATTTTGTGAATTCCTTCTTAATAACACCCATCTTTCAAGACTACTGACTTGCTATGGGCTAAACAAAAGTCTAATTTGTAGCTCAATGGTTCCTATATTTTAGGGCCTATCTGCCCTACCCTGGAAGCAAGGCTTATTACTAATAGAAGAGCTAGATCTCAAGATATCATGATTGGGAATAAAAACACATAGTAAAAACATCCACTTCTGATTCAGGCAAGAAAACTCCTCCTGGACTGAGTTTTTTGTAGATAATAACTATAAATTCTCAATGAAAGAAAGAAAAAAAAGAGAGAGAAAGGAAGGAGGAGGAGGAGGGAGGGAGAAGAGAAGATGACAGTAATGATGGAGAGGACAACAGACAGGCCCAGAGAGTAAATTCTGTAGAAATCTTGTAGGGGAATCAAAACCCTCAGTTCTTCTGACTTGAAGAGGAAGAGAGTTTGGAGAAACACAAATGCTGGAAAAAAAAGATAAAGGGAAAATACTTAGAGCAGCCAGAGTATAAAGGTCCCATTATACAGGGGAACAAGAATTTAAATGACTCAAGTCCTTATAAACACAGAAACAAAAACATTAAGGCCTGAAGACAGTGGAACAATACCTTTAAAGTCCCCCTGCCAAAAAACAAGGACCTGCCATGGTTAGATAATTGATAACCAATAGGATTTGCTGCCAGCAGATACACACTACAAGAAATGCTAAAGACTGAATATCTTCGCACAAGATGAATCAGCGTCCTCTGTCCTATTCCGTTATCTTGGCGCTATCAAGAGTTGTCCTGTTGTGTGGCTGGCGGGACTTTTTCAAGGCCAACTGTTCTTTTGCAAAATGATAAAAGAAAAATGGAACATTTCAAATATTCTCTTCTTAGACAACACGCTCTTCACTAACATATTGCATATGGTAGTAACTAAATATGTGATTTTAGTTGACTGTGTAAAGTCACCTTCTTGGAGAAGTGAATGACTATGACAATAGTAATTAAAGCATATTTATATTCCAAAAAATAAAGAAAAAAAAAGAAATGCTAAAGAAAGTTCATCAGGCTGAAATAAAATGATACTAGTTTTCAGAAGGAATGAGACATCAGATATAGCAAAGATCTTGGTAAATATTTTTAAAACTATTTTCCCTTTTAATTTCTTTACATAGAACTGTTTAAGGCAAATACTGAAACACTGCCTTTTGAGTTTGGTAATATATACAGTTGAAAAATACAAGAAAATAAACAGTAGTTAAATAGTATATTGACCAGAATTGATAGCTATAATTAAGTGATAGCTTCATTTACAGCGTAATGTCATAATCCTTGCCACCGTTCCACAGCCATGTGTACACTGCATGCATTTAGCAGTTATATTTCTGTGGGCACACACTGAAACTCAAAAGCTGTGACAATGGCTAATATTTAATATTTTATATGTGCCAGGCATATTGCTAAGTTTAAATAAATTATTCTAAATAATTTTATTAAAACGATGCCCATTTCAAACGGAAACAGGGCCTAGAGAGGTCATGTATCACACAGCTAGTAAATGAAAAATTTAAATTCAAATCCAGCCTAATTCTAGAACCTGAATTTTCCTATTCCATACTTAAAGGATAGAAAGGACAAGTCTTATCATTTTTTAATGTTGATTTTATTAAGGTGGTTTTATGATTACTGTTGAGATCTTTCCTCTTACACCCTCTGGCCTATAAAGCAGTCTGAGTTCTTAGCACATAGAACTGTATGTATTCAAGCAACTGTAGGTTCTAACAGCCAGAAAGAAGCAGAAAAGCAGCCAGATATTCCAGCATCACAGGCAGTGGGCTCTTCAATAAAGCATCCACAATTTTGCTTTCCAGAGGTCCAACACAAACACCTTTTGTATCAGGTATCAGGAAGCACATACTCTAGAATATGAAGCAAGGGGCTAGAAGACAGATAGCTGAGCAGGTTGCCAAAAGGTTAGTCAAACGTCTGTGTTCACAGGAGACGCTCCTGCTGGCCCTTTTGGCTGGTCCAGCAGGGTGTTCCTTCTTAGTCAAGCAGCACTAATGCAACATTCAAAGTGTTTTGCTTTATGTTTTTGTTTTTGTTTTTTTTTAATTTTATGGGCTCCATAAAGTTAAAAGTGGTTTACAGAGTGGCTTCTCTCATCATATTCTTCAGCCACAGCCAGGCCCCTGGGGGCAGAGAATTGATTTTGATTGTTTTACCTGCCACTCTGAGAAAGGGTATGAGCAGCATAGTTCAGGGGATGACCTGGGTCCATGGATACACACATATTCAATAAACTTGAGTTTAAACATTTTTGTATGATAATTCACAATAATTAGCCAGAAGTGGCAATTACTTGGGTAGAAGTTAAGGGACCAAAAAAAGTCTTCAACATCTTTTATTATTTTTATAAATTATTTGTCATTATTAAAAAGTTCTAAGCCTCATGCAAATACAGAAGTTTAGAAGAAGCCACAAATGTTATCAAGAATTAAAAAGAACACAAAGATCCTTCAAATGGACCACAACTACACCTGAGTCTCAGAGTGCACCTCCTCATCTCTGCCTCCCCTGACTCTACTGCCATATCAGCTAACAATATTTTCTTCACAGCAAAAAGAGTTCTTTTGTCAGGCTATCTCCATTCTTAGCAGGTAAATAAATACCAGGAAATCTCCATCTCAGTAGGTATGTGAGAGAGAAAAAAAACACCATGAACCCAAGGGTAAGGAACCAAAGTAAGTACATGTATCTTTGAATCTGCAACACACAGATCAACCCTAATGGTTTCCTTTTCTTTGTCCCTCACTGCCTGTTTCCCTCCCCTGTGTTCCCTTCCATTCCCTTTCTTTCTTTCTTTGTCTTTCTTTCCTTCTTTTTTCACTCTTTCTTCTTCCCCTTCCTTTCTCTTTTCTCTTTTTTACTTTCCTCCTGTCTCTTTTTTCTTTTCCTTCCTCCTATATTTGTGTCTTTCCTTCTTTTTCACTTTTTTAATCTTACTTTCCCTCTTTTTGTCATTCAACAAACATTTGAGTGCCTACTATACAATAGGCACTATGCTTAACACCAACTATGTAAAAAAAATAAGAAAGACCCCTTGCCTTTTTAAGCTTACAATCTACAGGTGGAGTTTGCTGCATGTTGGTGGATTAAATAAACATTTCCTTAACTTCATAGCACTTTGTGTTCCTAAACAGAACGGCTGGAAAAAGTATCATTGCTAAATGGCTCTAAAGAGTTTTACTACCAGGGACGGAGCCACCAGCTGTCACAGGTTAAAAAAAACATTGAGTGAAACAGCTCATGACCAAAACGATGAAGAGGTAGGGACTATGGATAACTGGAAGCATAAAGCCAGTGTTACTCAGCTCTCACTGACAGTTTTCATGCAGCAATGCAGACCTATATGCTAAATCTTTGAATTTTTCAAGAGAAAGTGTAAATCTCAATTGTAGTATAATTACCTCACTTTTGAAACATCATGTGGCCCAAGCAGGAGATATCTGAGAGTGAGATGCAGCCAGTGAACTGCCAGTTTGTGACCCTACTACTCTTTCTGTGGGGAGGGCTTCCTATCAGATGTATGGCAGAAGACACCCCAAGCCAAGTTTGACCCTTGGTGTTTTAGAATCCCAAGCTTGTGACTTTCATTGGTTCATTTATCTTGTAGATTCTTATAGCAATAATGCATGTCAAGGATGTATTACACAAATATAATTCTATAAAATTATGCTCCTTTTAAGTTGTCTCTTAGGTCTGGTGGAAGAGGTCAGGTATTGGAAAGTGTTGCATGGTTCCCTGGCAGGGTTGCAGGGTTGCACTGTAGTTACCATGCAAAAGCCTAGAACTTCTTTCCAACCCATCTAATCCACATCCTAGCTTGATCACCGGAACCTCCCCTTCAACTTGCTCATTTGCTTGTGTGTAGGACATCTGTTGCCAAACCAAATGGAGACTTAACCAAGCATCATGGTCACATCTCAAGAATATATGTATCTTTGGCAGGTTATGCCTGTGGTTATCAAACTATTCTTCCAGGTCTATCTTCCAGCTAATTATGTGGCTCACAAAAAAGTTATAGCTACCCTCTGGTGCAGCATTTTCTATAATGAGTTCTATGGAATCCTAGGCCCAAGATGCTCATTGGAGAAAAATGGGGTGGGGGGTGACACTCCATATTCATGCATATTTAGGAAGTATAGCAAGACATACTCAATACACACGTAACACAAGCATACATATACAATTTTTTTTAATTTCTCAATAAAATTGGCATTGCAAAAGTTCTAAGAAGTTGTAAGTACAGAATATGATGAATTTTAACTCAGTGTTTCCAAATTTATACAACCAAGGAATACAGAAAATGCCTTAGACATTATTGACTGAGACCAACAATATGGTTCCCCCACAAAGGTCAAGTCATATTTAATAAAAATAATATATATTTTGATTGATGTTAAAATATACTTTGAACAGCTTTATGTTTCTGCCTGTTGTCTGTTGAACTTTCTGCTGTTTAGAGCATAGTCCAGTATGGGGTGCCAGCAATGTCAACCATATGGGCAGGTTAGGAAGATTCTTAATGAGATACATTCCCTACCTTAAAGTAACTGGGTAAGAAAAGCAACCAATAGCTTTAAGACAAGGGATACAATCATCTTCCAAAGGAGAAATTCAAAGGAGAGAAAAAATGAGGAAGTTCAAACAAGGAGGATGAGAACAGAGAAAAAGTCACTCAGTGTCAAGCTTGGAGATGACTGACGAGTGTCCTTGGAGAGGGCACTGGGAGTAGTGTTTACACCTGAGGACATGTACCCCAGTCAAACCTAAGTTTAGAATTTATTGTCGGAAACCTCAGAGCTTTAGATAAACCCCATGAGCAACAACATTGCAATATATTAAAAAATGGTTTCATACTTTTCTTTTCACCTTTGCAGAGAGCAGTCAAATGCTGTATTTTTCCAAGTGCATGCATAGAATAGTCTCTGCTGTGTCTGAGCAGGAATTGAAGGATGCTTTCAAAGCGCCTCAGCTTTTCCCTAAGACACAGGGCTCCTAGTAGTTGACCACAAAGAGCATCTGCTCAGCCCAGCCCTGCATGTTAACAAGGCTGGGCTGAGGGGGTCCCACAGCTCCTTAGCTGCAGGTATCCTCTCTTGGTCTGACAGCTGGAAGACTGTACAGCTCTGATGCCTGGGGGCCAGCAAGCTCTAAGGGCAGCTCTGAGGGAATCAGGGAAGGCTGTGAATCCAGTACTCTCTGCACTTGTTCTGTCTTTGAACCTGGCTCCCTGCTGGCCTTAGCTGTCCTCACCAAGGGAAACTGCAATGACAGCAGCAACAGACCGTATTTTCCATACAGCAGACAAGGCGCTACAATGCTTTACTCTTACATTTGGATGTGTTACTATTCACCCAACCCCATAAACAAGTCATTGTCTCCTTGGAATGCTCTATCTCCTCCTGTCTAGTCCATTCTTACTCACACTTTGAGGTCCTCCTTAAATTAGTCCTTTTCTTTGGGGAGGTGTCCTGACTGTTTAAGTCCACAAACCTCCTCAGTTACACACCGCTATGATTGTTTTCCAAATATTTCAGGTATGACCTTTGCTTTGTCATTAAAATCCAAGCTCCCTAAAGAAGAATGGCATAGCCATGGACTGAGGCGCTTACATGCCAAGCACTCTACCAAGTCTCCTGCGAGAGGGATGGTGCTCTGCCGCATGGAGGTACCCGTAGCCAGAAATGGCAACCTCAAGGCCCAGATTATTTTCCTAATTCTGCAGGGTCATGCTTTTATTCCAGTTCTTCACACCCTCTTGCCTGAATATGCACATATTCCTGCACTCCTAGAGGAGCTGAGACTTGCCTTTCACCTAAGCACTCTTCAATGAACAATCTATGTTTCCACCTGAGCCGTTTTCAACATATAGCCTCTCTGGAAAGCAACCCTCTTTTTATTTCTTCAACAAAATTTTTCAAGTCAGGTTAAGAAGTATTCCTAGGAGCCTTATGGAGGCCAGCATAGTCATGCCTGCCTCTTTGCCTCATTCCCCATTATTCTTCATGCCTCTATATTGTAAAGAAAAGGAATACCCTGATTTTTCATGCCATGGTGTCTTTGCAATATTGGTCCTCTGTCTTGAATACATTTGTCAACTTCTGGTGGTCCTTTGATTCTTTAAAGCTCCACTTAAGCAACTTTACCCAAAGCCTCCTTTGATGCAATTAAGCAGAGTTGACTCCTTCTTCCTTTGTGTCATTATTGTATTTTATTACATGTTTGCATATTAGCAATACTGTATTGCAAATGTTTCCTAAAATATATCCCCATTGCACAATTCACCCTTTACAGCAACATCATCCCCTTTGCATGGCACAAAGGAGAGCATGATTCCTTATGCATAACATCATCCCCTTTGCTTAACAGTACCTGGCACAAGTAGACAATAAAAAGTCAGAGAAACTAGAAATGAAATGTCAGGATGACTCCAAGTTCTGGGAATAGTAGAGATGTTCAGCAAGCCCTGATTTTTATTGATACCACTAAGTGTGATGTGCCTGAAACATGTCATGTCCCTTTAATACTCTTCGAGGCTGAGTAGGTCACATAGAACAAAGAAGGGCTTACCTTTTATATTGTTCTGATTCATAAGCATATAGAACCCCTGCTCTTACTGATCAGACATTTCTATTAGATGGCTTTATTTCCCAAAAAGTTTTTAGTTGCTGCTATCTTACTTCACTTTCCTGGTCAAAAAGCATTTTCACCTTCCAATCTTTGGAGAAATGGGATAGTATATTTAGCCCTAAGAAACACAAAGCCTTAACACGGTAACTTCCAATGTGAGAGACAGTGGGGCACTATAATGAAGCAAGGCCTTGTAGCCAGAGTTAGCATCAAGTCCGGGCTCTATACTTTTCTTGCTGTGTGACTTTGGGAACCTCTGAGCTTTGGTGTCCTCATCTATAAAACAGAGAGAATAATTTCAATTATACAAGGCAGAACTGGAATAAAAACATGACCCTGCAGAGTTAGGAAAATAATCTGGGCCTTGAGGTTGCCATTTCTGGCTACTGGTACCTCCATGCAGCCGAGCACCATCCATCTCACACTCTTTAATTCAACAAAAATTTATTGACCTCTTACCATGAGCCAGGTCCCATTTAAATGCTGGGAACACAACAGTGAAGAGAGCAGTTTCCCTGCCTCAGAGAACACTCATTCTAGTGTAAAGAGACAAAACAATATATAGATATGCAAGCACAATATATCAGAAGATTATAAGTACTATGGAGAAAGATAACAAGATAAGGAGGCCAGCAGTTTTATTTTCCCTTTTTATACCCTAACACAGATGTCTACTCATGACCCAAATCATCTAAGTCAGGAGTCCCCAACCTCTGGGCCAAGGACTACTATTACCAGTCCAGGCCTGTTAGGAACCAGGCCACACAGCAGGAGTTAAGCTTGAATGTAATGCACTTGAATCATCCTGAAACCATCCCCCGCCCCAACCCTGGTCCATGGAAAAATTGTCTTTCACAAAACTGGTCCCTGGTGCCAAAAAGGTTGGGGACCGCTGAAAACGGTAAATTTCCTAAGAGTGTGTCTCTAAACACTACCCCTACTCCAACACTTTGTTCCAAGGACAGGACTAAGGTCAAAGCAGATGCTCAGTATGGGTTGAATGAAAAGGAGGGGAAGCAGGCTTCTACCTTATGATTTTGAAGGTTATGGAGCATTTTGTCATGGCACAAAGAACATGATTCTGAGATATTCTATTACCCAAAACCAACTCCACTTGCCAGGTTTATAACACTCCCTCTCCCCACTTTTAATGAGATGCCAGCCAGACTTCTAATAGCAACAATCTCTTTAGTACAGAGATTTCATTAGAGGTAAAAGCCAGAACAATAAATATTTGTCAAGGGACAAAATACTGGGGAAAGTTCTATACACCATTAGCAAACAGCTCATTTACAGCTGAAGCTCCCTGTCAACCTGATTTTTCTTTTCTTTTATATGGAAAAAATGCAACAGCCACATTTAATGCCCATAACCTGGCTTTGTGAAGCTGGGCATTCACTTACCCTCTCCAGACTCCAGTCCCCTCATCTGTGAATGCAGGGAGTGGAGGAAGAGATGTGTTTAATGTTTCTCCCAGCTTTAAAGTCCACGATCCATCATCTAAATTGATGTTTTAAGTATTAAGTCTGCAAAATGAAATTATTTGAGTTAATATTTAATACAGAAAGTGTTCCATGATGGAGGACCTGCTTGGATTTTAAACACTGGGAAGAAGCATTTGGCTATTTTAGAGCCTATACTCCAATCAGCCTACCTATCTACACTTTTGGAAAACAGTTTAATTGGAGGAGAACTGGGGAGATTGGGTTTGATCACAATCCCAGCTGCCACTCAGCATATTGTCTGCCTGTGCAGAGTGGCTCTTTACAATTTTACTGTCTCCCCATTCCAAAATTCAATTTCAAAACAAGCGAAGTCAAGAGCTGCCACTGCATTTGGAGATTTTCTCTATGAAATGATTCAATCTTAAATGTCCCTTGCTTGTCCTTCATTTGCTCTTGTCATTATCCCCACTTTCTGCCTCTACCTCCTTCAAACACTTGTAATCACCCTAAGTGACTGCCCCACTCTCTCTGCAAATATTTCTCCACGTGATAAGCCTTCCGGAGCACTCAGGACACATGACCTCTCCCAACCATAACAGGCCACCTCCCCTAATGAATAAAACTAGGCTCCTCCAGCTTTCTCTGTGGAAGGATAAGCCAGTCTTATTACACTTGCTTGAATGCATCACATCTTTGTCCTCTAGCAGTTCCTCTGCCTGAAACAACTGTTGCCCAACTCTTGGTAAAACTGAATTATTCTTATCCCTCACATTTCAACCCACATATTCCTATCTTCACAAGGCCTTTGTGACCCCCCACCCCTCCAACAACTGCCACCTTCCATTTTCTCCTTAGATATGCTTCTACAATAACATTCAATAACTGCATCATGCTTGAAATTACTTGTTCAGTCTCTATAGTTACCCTAGAATATAACTGTCAGGGGCTATGTTTATCTTATTTACCAGTTTATCAGTATCCTGAAAATCTAGGAGGATGCCAAAAATGTCCCAGAATGAATTGAAGGCAGAAGGGAGACAAAGAGCACGAAAGAGAGAGAATGTGGGTGGGCCTGGCTCTGTCTTCGAGTGATGCTTGCCCCTTGAGTCCTCTGGTGCTGATCCCTGCCTCTGCTACCGCCATGATGCTTCGAGCAATGACAGGCAGAATGGCACTGTGTGGACGGATCTAAGTTTAAATTCAAGCTCTGCTATTTACTGACTCTAGCACCTGAGTAAGTTATCTAGCCTGGCTGAACATACTGCTTTACCTAGAATATACTTTGCAGGGTTACTGTGAGGATAAAATGAGATCATATCTTAAAAAGTGCATCATGGTTGCTCAATAAATATTAATTGCTTTCCATCTCTACTCTTCCCCAGCCACCCCCCACCCCAAGTGTGCCACTGTTCCTTTAACACTTTGGCTCAAGTGTGCACAAAAACATCTTTTCTTGATTCTCCTTCTCACATCTGAGACAGACTGGCACTTTCCTAATTGCTAAGGGAAAAACAAAAGGTAATTAAATATAGAGAGCAGCAGTATAAAGCAGTGGCTTCCTCAGAAGAGGGTTTAGTTTCCATTATAGCTACTTGCTTTTCAGACTCAAAGGACCTGTTGTATTCTGGATGGGATCCTAAAAAGAAAGAGATCTTACAGAGCTCTTCCCTTGTGTTCATCCCTTCCTTCCTTCCGTCCTTCCTTCATTCATTCATTGAATAAATTTTGGCTGTGTCCTAATTAGCAGGGAAGTATGGCAGACCACCTATCATGTAGGTCAGACAGCATTGTAGGTAGAGGGAAAAACTTTAGCTTAGAGAGAGAAAAAACCAACAGAAACTAATGAGAACACACACACACAAAAATGAGAGTAAAATTGTGGTCCTCAAGGTAGGAAGGTAGGTTGGCCAGATTTGGGATGAAGGGAAAACAGGATACCCAGTTAAATTTGAAAACAGTTCTATCATATTTTTGCAATATTTTGAAGAAAAAAAGCTGAAATCAGGATACATAGGATGTCCTAACAAAGCTACCATTGGATGCAATTCAAAATTATTAAATATAGGAATGCTCTGTCTATATAGGATTCCTGGCAAATCTGCTTCAAGGGGGGTGATCCAAAGTTAAAGGCCAAGGTCTACACACTAACATGAGGTTTGAAAAGAGCATGGATCAAAGCAGGAGACTCAGTCATTGGCGATATGCCATATTCAGAGGGCACAGGGGACAGGCTGGACAGAGGAGGACTGGAGGGGATTGCATACCGTGAGAAAGGGTAGTCCCAGGTCCTAGATTTGTGGCTGGCAGGACCAAAACAACACATTGGCAGGCAGGGAAAGAACAATAAACCTGCAGAACCAAGGAACTTAGGGAGCAGGTTGATTACCCCCTGCAAAGGGGTGATACTCAAAATATTAAGCAGCTAGCAAGCAGGTACCAAGCAATAAGAATAGGTGCTGTCCTGGAGGCCCTGTGCATGCCAGGCATTAACTCTTCAGTTGCAGTGCCATGGGGAGGAAGTCCTGGAGAGGATCTAAGGTTGCCAGGGCACCTGCATAAAAGATTATGCAGGAGGCTAAGGGCAGAACTATTTAGCCCTGGGCGGGGTGGTGGGGGTGGGGGTAAGCTATTTTAACAACCAGTACAGTGATTTCACTGTGTACTGGAGCCAATCAGACCTGTCTCAGCTCTCAGAAGGGTCAATTTATCCACGAGATTCTGGAACAGACTCTTGCACTTCTTCTAATCCCTGCTGGCTGTAGCCTGGTGCTTTTATTAAACATTTGGGGGGGATGGTTCAGCTGACTTTGTGATAGGCATCTGGCATCTTCCGGAGGTACAGGAGAGGCTGAGAAAGAAGCCAGACCAAGTTTTTCACCTGTAACAACTTATCTCACATCTATCTCTTCATTTGGCAAGGATGAAGTCAATGTCTCCTGGACTAGAAGCCCCAGGAAGAAAGAGACTGAGATAACTAAACACAGCTATAATATCAAGTATCAGATGGGAAATAACATCAGAGCAGAAGCATTTAAGCAACATTGAAGGTCATTTTTTTTATTCAACATGCATTTGTTGTCACCTCCTATCATAGGACAGGTATTGTAGCATATCTTGGGAGAATAATAATTGGAATGAAAGTAAATGCTAGTTCACATTTATTGAATGCTTCCTTTGTTCAACTCTATGCCGTGTATTTGACACACATCTTTATTACTATTCATGACTTCTTTATGAGGGATATTACTGTACCCACCTAAATCTCTAGCTGAGATTTTGACAGTAACTTTTCCACAAAAGAACTGCTGGTAAGTGGCAGAGCCAGGACTTGAGCTCTGGCCCATCTGACTCTAAAAACCTGCCTTAAAGGAACCTACCTTCTAACAAAGAAGAAAATTTCATAAATGAACAGTAACAGTACAGGGTGACGAGGGCTCTGATAGAGAGAAATGCAAGGAAGTGCATAGGCACCCAATGGTGAGTCCCTGGTCCAGTCTGGGAATATCAAGAACAGCTTTTCAACACACCCCCAAAAAGGTGACATTTGAGCTGGGCCTTAATCCCAAATGATTCTCGAATCATTCCAAAATAAGTATGTCAGCAACAACATACACTGACTAATTTCCTTAAGCATACAGAGGCAAAGCACTTAAGAAATGTTTACACCAATGGAGAATTTCAACAAATTGCCAATAAGACAGGGTAATAGGAAAAATGTAAATCTCAGTGAACAACTTAAAAGTGTAATGGGGTGCACAGTGAGCATCCCAATTATTATCAAACATGCTGTCATAGTGATCAATGCTACGGAACATAATTCTGCCAAAACGCTATCTGTCTTGTCAAAAAGACAAGTTGTAGCTGCCATCAGGTAGCTGTGTGCTGCCTGGCATCCTAAAGGAAAGGGAAGAGATGCTAACTCTTAGGAATGGTAAGAATGGCATAAGCTACTGAGAAGTAAATAATTACTTAGTGAGGGGCTCACCTTAGAGCACTGCTCTTGGGTTCTGCCTGTTTTCCCATTCAAAAGCTAAGGATAGCCTTAAAAATAGAATAAGCGGTGGAAGAGGCTGATTGCTGTCAATAGCTGCCTGGAAAGAGGACAGCAAAACAGAGCAGGACCAGCACCAGCCCAGGCTCAAAGATTGCACTTCTCATCCCAGCTCTCCTACCAAATAGCAGTATGTTCTTGGGCACGTTCCTTAACCTTGCTGGATCTGTTCCATCTCGGTAAAAAGAATTCAGTACCAGGACTTCATCATCTCTGACATCTTTTCATCTCTCAACCATAAGCTACTCAGAAGGCTAATTTCAGGACTCATAGTAGAAGAGTCATTCGCTTAAGAAAGAAACTAGGAAAGCCCTATAGTTCTGTGCCTAGAGATGGGGAACTCAAAGTAACCATGCTCTTTAGAAAACTATGTTTAATGACAAAGGATTAACTTTCTCATAAACCAAAAAGGACTTACCAAGGCAAAATGATATCCTCTCTGATTTTTGAGCAGGTTCCACATCCTTTTCAATATTAAATGAAATTATGTGAATAATGTGCTCACCACAGGAGCTGGTACTTAATAAATGGTTACTCAATAAATATTACTTCTTCCTCCTACTTTCTCTAAGGGCCTTAGATACCTAATATTCAACTACCTTGTTCAACTTGTCCCTTCTCAGTAGAGATCAGCTAAACCCTGGTTGAAATTATAACTGGAGATACATAAAAATTGTTCCTGATCAGAGAAACTTTTTCCACTCAGCCAAAGGAATGAACTCTGGTGATGAGTCTCAGAGTTGTCTGACATTGTCTCTACAGGCCCCAAATAAATAGCACTCCACATCCCTTCCAAGTCCTCAAAATTGTGAGAAATAAAACCGAGAGTATGTCAGAAGGAATCCTACATACCCCCATTATTACTGATAGAGGCTAAGTTGACTCAGCACGGTGTGAGAAGCAATGTCAAACTGCTAACCCCTCCCCCAAATTAAGCAGACACTCACTGAGGCGGAGAGGCTGGCCTTCCCCCACACAGGAGGAAGAGCAGTGGAGGAATGTTCTCTGTAGGCAAGTCCATGTCTAAGAGAAGGAAGGGCCAAGCAAACCCAGTGGTTTTCCCCAAGTTTACAATCAAGAAAAACCCTCCATCATCCCAAGAGTAGAGCGGTAAATATTTTGAGAGAGGCTCAGAATGTGCTTAGGAAAAATCCTCCCATGCATAGCCCAGGACTGGGAAAAAGCATTCTTTTCATTGTTCATGAAAGATAGTCCATCCAGAAAATCATGGAAGCAATAAATGAACAAACAAACAAAGAACCAGTCTCAGTCATTCTAAGGAGAAAGAATAGAAGTAGGTCCAAGTAATTGAAGCCCTCACTTGGACCACACAAAAGTAGTTAAGGTTATCAGATCTTCCTTTCAAACTCTGCATAGCTAAATGTATGCCCTTCATGTCCAAAGAGAAGGGGGGATCAGATTGAACTCCTGACCATTTTGAGGGGAAAAGCTAGAGCTGATTTGCTGTGGCCAGCGGAAAGAAGGGGATTGCAATAAGGGAAATGATGTCCTCTAGCATGAGCATTCGACTGAAAAATTACTTGACCCATGCAATCAGGGTGGCAGCTCCGCTGCCCAGAAGGGGGCCCGCTGCTAATTACAATGGCTCTCAGGAGAAGTGCTTCCAACAGTATTTCTGAGTTGTTAGTTGATTAGGTTTCAGTTAAATCAATAAAGCCTCTAGGGTTAACTATCTAAGAGATACTGTTCTACAATCATAATGCACAGAAAAGTGTTTATTATCAACTTTTTCTTACTTTGGCTTAATTATTTAAGCACTTGTAATTCAGTAGTTATTTTCCTGCCTCCCCAAAAACCAATTTGAGAGGAAAACTGGCAACATTTCACAGAGAGCCAGATCTCTTTCTAATGGACAAGAGACTCAAATGAAAAATGGACCTACTGTATTTCTCAATTACATTCAGGAGGAGCACAATATATTCAATCAATCAATGGGCATTTGGCTTAGAACAGTAAAAGCCACCACATATTGAGTGCTTATCATATGTCAAGTTCAAGCTAAGTGCTTTGCCAACATCTCATTTAATCTTTACAACCTCCTTGCCAATTAAGTAGTATTATCCCCATTTCAGATATGAAAATATGCCAAACCCATAAAAGAGACAGGATTCAAATTCAAGTTTGTTGGTGGTACATGTTGAATTGTAATCCCCCCAAATTTGCATATTGAAGTCCTAATCCCCAGTACCTCAGAATGTGACCTTATTTGGTACCAGAGTTATTGGAGATATAATTAATGGAGTTCAGATGAGATTTTATGGGGGTAGGTTGGGCCCTGAATCCAGTACAATTGGTGTCCTTATTAAAATGGAATGTTTGGACACAGATATGCACACAGAAAGAATGCTATGTAAAGGTAGACAAGCCAAGGAACTCAAAAGATTGCCAGCAAAACACCAGAAGCTAGGGAAGAAGCATAAAACGGATTCTTGCTCATCACCCTCAGAAGGAACCAACCTGGTAGACACCTTGATTTTGGACTTCAAGCTTCCAGAACTGTAACACAATAAATGTCTGTTGTTAAGGTCGCCCGGGTTGTGGGAGTTTATTATGGCAACTGTAACAAACTACTATTTGGGTTTCAAAAATCTGTGCCTTTCCATTGGATCATGTGGTCCAGGTAGGCACAGTTTCTTGCTGCACTTGAGCTCACCCACCTGGTTAAACACCCTGGTATCAACCTTTACTGGTACTTCCCATTTGGTCGCTTGTCTTTTTGTTTTCTTGATGGTTTCCTTTGCTGTACAAAAACTTTTTAGTTTGATGTGGTCTCATTTGTTTATTTTTTTCTTTTGTTTCCCTTGCTGGAGGAGATATATCCAAAAAAAATTACTAAGAGCAATGTCAAAGAGTTTACCGCCTATTTTTTCTGCTAGGATTTTTATGGTTTTGGATCTTACACTTAAATCTGTAATCTATTTTGAGTTTATCCCTTTATATGGTATAAGAAAGTGGTCTAGTTTCATTTTTTTGCGAGTATCTGTCAAATTTTCCCAACACCATTTATTGAAGAGACTGTCTTTACCCCATTGTATGTTCTTGCCTCCTTTGTCGTAAATTAATTGACCATATAGGGCATGTTTATTTCTGGCAGATGGTTAAAAAAGATGAAAGGATTAAGAAGTACAAATTGGCAGTTACAAAATAGTGGTGGGGATGTAAAGTACAGCACAGGGAATTCAGTCAATAATATTATAATAACTGTGTATGGTGCCAGGTGGGTACTACACTAATCAGGGGATCTCTTTGTAAGGTATATATAAATGTAAAACTACTATGCAGTACAACTGAAACTAATATAATATTGAATGTCAACTGCAATTGAAATATTTACATTTTTAAAAAATATGTATAAATCCAAAATGTGCATGTTCCTAATAACAGAGCTTCAAAATACATGAAATGAAAACTGATAAACTTAAATAAAGTGTAGTTAAAGATTTCAACATTCCTCTCTTGGTAATTAATAGAACAAGCAGACACAAAATGAGAAGATACATGGAAGAGTCAAATAACACTGTAAATCAAGTTAAACAATATCAATAGATAATTTCACCCCAAAACAGCAGAATGAACATTCTTTATAAAAACATACAAATTTCAACAATATAATCCATAGGCTGGGCTATAAATTATATCTTAAAATTTTTTAATGATAGAAATTATATGAAGTATGTTTTCTAAACAAAATGGAATTAAATAATCAATATGAAAAATATCTTGAAAATTCCCCAAATTTGAAACTTAAGCAACATGCTTTCAAATGACCCATGGGTCAAAGAAGAAAGCAAGAGAGTAATTAGAAAATATTTTTAACTGAATTATAATGACAACTCCACATACATTAAGATTTGGGATGAATCTAAAGCAAAACACAGGGAAATTTGTAGCTTTCAATGCTTGTATTAAAAAAGAAGATAGGTGTTAAAATGAATACCTAAGCTTCCATCTTAAGAAGTTAGAAGAGTACATTAAAACCATTATAATTGAATTTTAAAATTCATATAAAAATTAGAAAATTAACTGTAATTGTATAACAATATTTGATGCTGCCTAGAGAAACTGGAAGGAACTACCTATTTTATTCAGAAATTAGCTGGTATTATTTAACTAATAAATAATCTATAAAATTTAATTATATGTTCATTCTCAGGCTTTAAATATATATTTATTTGCCTATATATGTCTGCCTTTAATGGCTTACTAAATACTTAAAGTTTCACTTTTATGTATTAATAAACATTTATCATGTGCCTACTATGTGCAGTCTTTGCTAGATGTCAAGGAAAGATGTATGAATAAATATAAACCCCTGCCTTCAGATATGTTGTAATCCACCACAGAGACAGACAAGGAAACATATCATCGCAATACAGTAGGAGTATGGCTAGATGCTGAGGCAGAGACGAGAATGATAAAGGCTTTCCTTTATATCACTCCTCTGCTTCTGCTGGAGTTACAAATAGAATCACACCTGATATGGGTGATGAAGGATGGAGAGTCTTTGGAGATTTTCACTCCATGGTAGATGGGAGGAGAAATTAAAGATGGAATAGTTATCTGTTGCTAAATCAGTGATTGGGGTTTGGATTAGGGAGACTAGTGAGCAGGAGTCTAAGGAAGAAGTGATAAGACTGGTGATATAGATCATGAAATTTCAATCTATTCTTTGACAAATGTGTATTATTCATCTTCCTGACCTACCATTCTCAACATAGTCAAAGGGAACACTTGGAAGGGATTCTGAGTTCACCAAGTTAAAGATACAAAAGAAAAAGCTTTAGTCATATTTAAAATGACAAGCTAAAGGAGTGACTATACTGTTACATTCAATTCTGAGTGATTGTTTTAGAATGCTTTCCCCCAACATATTGTGTTTAGACAGTTTTAACAGGGTATGATCATTCTATCTGTTCAAATACTTCTTCACTTTCAGCACCAGTTAAGCCCTAGAACATTTTAATGCCCGACAGATCAGCCAAGTATTAGGTACACATGGTTTTATGTGCACAGTGAACTTGAGACTCGCCTCTGTCTATGGTATTCCTCAGCCAAACCAGTAGACTGCAGACCTCCACTCCTAGAGTCACCAAGTAGGCATAGTAATTTTTTAAATTACTGATTTTCAGGATCTAAAAATCAAATTGAGGCTCTCAAATAAGAGTTTGTCCTTATTGTTTTGTGGAGTGTTCCAGCATGCCAATTTGGTTTCTCAGAATTTATGTGTCTACCACAAACAGGAATAACTAACTAATTTTATAGACCAGTTAACATGGCCTTTGAAATATTCTTCCAGTAATCAAGTGTTTTACCACATTTATGTTAAACCAAAAAAACAAAAAGTGAATTGTCATGTATAAAATTTTGCTTATTAACATCTAAATGATCATTAAAACTAGCCAATACTGTCTGTGTTGGGATGAAGGTTAATTACCAAGCCATCAAGATGTTTAGGTTTGGATTTAGTTTACATAACACAAATTTGGGACAGCTCAGATTGATGTAAGGGAATGCGTCAGTAACGCGCCAACTCTGCATTTTAAGAGTATTTTTCTGCTAGCTTTACCTATTGAGGGATAAACATGAGTACATATCTATATTTAATGATGGAATATTGTCAAGTCTCAAAAAGCCAAATGCTCTAATAAAAGGCATACCTCTGCACTAGGGGTAGTACCAAAATTCATTTTAAAGCTAAAAAAAAATGTAAGCAGCCAAATTAATTTTATTGGTCCCCCTTTAATACAAATGCCAATAAGCACCCTGAGAACAATCAATACCTGTAGACTAGAACCAAAATGAATCAGCACATCCACTCCCTCCTTTATGCTGTTGAGAAAATGAAGATAGAGGCATTCAACCATTGTCAACATTCTTCACGTTTATTCATAATAGACCAGTGAAAGGGGAAAGTGTTTCCTCTTTGCCATTTTTCTGTATCATCTGTCTGTGCAGGTGTTCGATACACTGAAGTTTAAAGTGGCTTCATTTTAATGAATATCCTTTATTTAATATTAAATGAATTTGATCAGTAGTACCCACCTTTCGACACTTAGGGAAATGAATTATCAATAGGCCTTTTCTTCATTAAAGCCAATTATTTTCTGAATGGACAAGTCAAAGAGTGAAAAAAATGTGACCTGAACTAAATGAGCTAATGTTGAAACTTTGTCATACACTTTGGGATTAAGACCCTGCAAATATACAGAATTTAAATCACTGACAAGAAAGAACCTAAAAGACAATAGAATGTCAAGAATCTGATATGAGACTCCCAAACATTTTAGACAAAATATAAACAATTTAGCTTATGAGTGTTATTCCTCTTTTAAATATACTTAGAAAATAGTACTTGGAAATATTTTTCTGGGCAATTAAATTCAAATGTTTTAGGATTTTATCTGTCATTAATATAACTTCAGATTAGTAAGTATAAAAAAATCCAGAAATTCCAAAAGTTGTATCTTCTTTATTGCCTTATTTTCACATTCTTTTCTGCCATATAAATTCAAAGTTGTATAGAGTTTTAGAAATATTAGATATGTGAGTACTCAGTTATATTTTCTATAACACTTCCAAGACAGTTCAGAAAGGTGGTATAATGTGAGAGTTCCTTGATGAGGTCAAGTTCCTGTACTTAAGGATCCCAAAAGCATGTCTTCAGAGGACAAATACTAGCAAGCAGTATTAAATCCCTAATTTAATTCCTCATTTTGACTAAGCCAAAAAGAAAACTCCAGAATATTATAACCTACCTCTCTTCTTCCTAACCTCTGCAGGATCTGGGGTACAAAGACCCAGCCAGGCCCAATACCCAGAAACACATACCTGCAAGGAGCTGGTGTACAAAACAGTGAGAGTGTCTGGCTGTGTTCACCATACAGGCTCCTGTATGTGCAGCCAGTAGTCACTGAATGTCCCTGCAGTAAGTGTACCAGAGACAGCACTGATCTGGGGCCCAGCTACTGCTCCTTCAGTGAAATAAAAGAATAAAGACCAATGGACATTTCGGGCTGCCTACCTTTGTCCTGAAGGACCAAGATATCCAAAAAGTCTGTGTGTGGACATCATGCCCAGGGGGCAGGCCAGTGTGGGTTAGAGGATGGCAGACCCCACTGATCCCAGCTCTCCTGGAAGCGGGGTAGTGAGACAGAGGATAACAAACACTGTGTAATCTCACTTCTATGTGGAATCTAAAAACAACAAACTCACAAAACAGAATAAACTGGTGGTTGCCAAGGGCAGGGGCAGGGAGGGAAATGAGTGAAGGTCATCAAAAGATACAAAATTCCATTTATAAGATTTATAAGTCTTGGGATCTAATGCATAGCATGGTGGCTATAGTTAATAATATTGTATTTCGCACTTGAAAGTTGCTTAGAGGGCTCTATCGCCACAAAAAGAAATGAATACAAAGGTAACTATGTGAGATGACGGATACGTTGACTAACCTAATTGTGGTAGTCATTTCACCATACATCAAAGCATCACATTGTACACCTTAAACTTATACACTGTTGTATGTCAATTACATTTCAATAAAGCTTGGAAAAAATTAAAATTTGATTCCTAAAAAAAGACTATTCTTTCCAAATGACTTCTATTCATCCAATTGAAATCCTTAAATTGAGTACATATTAAATGAGTGGGTCTCTCATAAAAATCTGCCTGTTCTTTATGAACAGATATGATTATATTTTTTTGATTATACAGAGATATAAGGACAAAGTGAAAGTTGAACAAAACCATGGAGTAGAGAGAGGACTAAAGGCCATCTAGTTTAATGTTTCCATTTACTAGATACTAACGGGGAGGCCTGAGATCATATAGGCCACAACAGGATCAGAATTAAAAGCCTGTACTTCTTATTTTTTAGTCACTCTTTGAAATATCTCTCGACATGCCATGAAAACACTTTGCCAACCAAACTAGCTCATTCAAACATGGCTCCCTATAAAGTGTAGACTATCACATCCATCTGTATTCTCTGCAACAACCTTATGCCAAAACTAGGCTGCAGTTCTGGTGATCAAAATAAGTTAAGGCTCCGTGGATACAAGGACTCTTGTCTGCCTCACTCACTTCTGGGTAAACCCTTGGCACTTAGCAGCTACTATTAGTGGTTTAATTTGATTGATTCAGACTGGACTGAGAATCTTTTTCCTGCAATTTTCACCCAGTTTTGTCTTCCAGATCATCTAAAACAAGATTAATCTCATTTCTGCTTGAACACCATTTAAGAAAGGGGAGCAACTATGTTCTTGTTTCCAGTGTAAAGATTAGCAGTTCATTCAACTATTCTCTGAATAACCCAGCGTCCAGACTGGCACTTCCGCAATCTTGATCAATACTGTGCTGTGTGTTTAGGGCTTACATAAAGTGTGGGAACTCACGGAGGGCAGAATGGACCCAGACTGAAGACATTAAATAACTGTAGACAACAGATTCAAATGGAAGGTCTTTGAAGACAACAAATGTATTACAGTTCTGTGCTGAGCACCTGGCCCATGCCTGACACATACTAGGCTCTAATGACCATGTCTAAATGGCCCAATCAGAGTGCAGCCTGACTGCTCTCTCGGCACTATTGACCTGTGCATCAAGCCTGTGGTTATCATTCCTTTGCAAGTGACGTTCAATTACTTTTACTTAATGAAGTTTTAAACCATGTAAAGCAAAGCATTCTCTTCTGCACTCAGTGTTACTACCTACCAATATAATTCAGTCAGCTTATTGAGTTTGGATTTTATATCATTTACTCCCTATATTTCTTTTCACACAAAATAATAGGAAAAAATATTCAATGCAAGAACTTAAAAGGAGGAGATGAAAGATCTAAGACCTATAGAAATACCAATATTTTACCCACATGAACTAAGGAACTCTATTTACATACCACAGGTTACTCAGAGAAGTAGCCAAGGAATACTGGTGTGAGAAAGCCCAAATTAAGTGATATAATAGGTGGTTGACTGCAGAGATCTGAGCCTAACCCCAGTGTGGCTCTCTTTTGTGTACTATTTGTTAAACTGTGTAACCTCTCTGGGCTTGTGTCCCAATTTTCAAAATAGGGATAATATTTATAACTATGTCACAATGGGAGCTAATATTATCTGGCAGCTACTCTGAGTCACATGCTATTTATTAACTCACGTATTACTCATACAGCCCTCCGAAGTGGGTACTGTTACTATCTTCATTTTATAGAAGAAGAAACAGAGGTTGAGAAAGGTTAAATAATTTGCACAAGTCACACAGCTATGAAGTGGTAGAGCTCAGATACGAATGCTGGCAATCAGCTCCAGAGTTTCTGCTTGCAGCATTCACAGCATCCTGCCTATACTAGTGTAAACCTAAATTCCAGATTATTGGCCTTGATATTATACCCTCCCTATTGCCATCACTTCCCTCAACATAAGAAAGAAAAGAGAGCACTGGGCTAAAAGCAATTCAGAAGGCTTGGGTTCTACTCACAGCTTCTTCCTGACTAGCTCTGTGATCCTCAGCAAAGTTACTTGATCTCTTTGGACCTCAGAATCCCCATCTGTAAAATGAAAATGTCAAGGGGTCACGAATTCATGCTTAGAGATGACCAAACAATAATGCAATGAATTAAACAGACCAAGGTATATTCTTCCCGTACAGAAACACTTTGCTTGTGTATGTAATACAATAGGTACGTGAGCACATAGAGAGCACTCGATAAAATCACAGCTACCATTATCATTCACTTTCCCCTTCCCTTTCTCCCCTCATACCTCCCGAGTTTCAACCACAGGAAATGTCGGAAAAGCTACATCTCTCAGTAACCCTCACCACTTCAGATCCCAGAGGAAGCTATTAGTGTGGAAATACCCTTGAAGAGAGAAGGCCAGAGGAAACCAGCAGCCAGCCCATTTCTGAGCCTGTTTGGCCTTCCACCAGCTGACCTTGACTTTCTGGAGAGCTCTGAGCCAGCCACCCCAAAGGCTTCTTGGACTCAAGGCTATGAATACACAGTGTTCTGGAAGTAATCATAACCTCTGAAATCTACTTAATCCCTTACTCTTCACCTCCTGAAGGACAGGAGCCCACACAGGATGCCTGGCCCAGCTTTTACATAACAGCAGCAGCAAAGACCTGGGCCCAGTCACAGCCACTCTGCTCTGAGCATGAGCCCTCTGCTCCCACCTTCTCAAACCCTGAGGCTCCTGATTTTCAGAGGAAATGCTCTTGTGCATAGCTAGAGTCTGCTAATATGTAAGTGATGAAATCCAAAGTACATTTGATATTTGGACAAATGTCAAATGTTTTCCCTATGCACCAGATATAAAATATAAATGAGGAAAGTTTAAAAAAAAAAAAAAAGCGAAAGGCAAGCAAGCAGGCTGCTCTGAGTCTGGTGCTGATTCTCTCCTCCAATTGAGGATTCCAGAAAAGTGAGTGAGATTCCCAGTGCATTCCAGGATGTTGACCTTATTATATACTCCCTATGCCATTACTTTCCACAGCAGCAGGGAAGAAAAGAGAGCATTAGGCTAGAAGTAAGTCGGGCGGCCTGGGTGCCACTTACAGCTTCCCCCTAGGCAAGTTATTTTATTTCTCTGGGTCTCAGAATCCTCGTTGGTAACACGAACATTTCTGGAGGTCACAAATTCATGTTCACAGAACCGAGAGAGTAATGCAATGAGGGAAACAGACTAAGGAATATTCTTTCAACAGAGAAGCACTTTGCTTTCATATTTAATACATAATAATATTGTCTACTTTCATAAAGAAATATGCTTGATTTCATTTAGTGATATTTTAATTTTAGAATAATTTAAGATATACCAAAAAGTGGTGAAAATAGTACCCACACTCAATTTTCCCTTTTGTTAGCATCTTAGTAGGGTACACTTATCACAACTATTTTCTTCAGCTATGCAGCCCTTTCAGCCTATCTACAGATAGGAGTACAGCCTTATAGGTCTCTACTAAAAGGGAACCGATTACACTCTTCTCTTGATAATTCAGCCTCAGTTAGAGGTGCAATAGGGAGTGGAGGAGATTGTAATTAACGGGCAAAAATCCCAGGAGTGGGAGGAGCTGCCACACAGATTTGGGACACGGCTGCCACACAGGAATGCAGATCCCACATTTCTAGATCTCTAGGTTCTACTTTTTTATTTTTTCAGATAAATCGATATCCTATTTTTTTTAGTGAAGCATACCAATTATTAAATATTGGCTTATTTCTTTTCCTCCTCAGAATACTCTCCTGGCCAACTAAAACAGCCATGCTGACTGGTTTGGCCCATGGTTTTCACTTGGGGAGCTCTAGTGGTGTTTGTTTCACTTGGCTAAAGTCAAAGTGTCAGCAGGGCTGGTTCCTTCTGGAGGTTCTGAAGGGAGGGTCTGCCTCCTTGCTTTTGGCATCTCCCATGACCAAAGGCTGGTCAGAGGGCCCCTGGCGAGAAGGAATGTGTATTGTTTGGGGAATGGGTTATAATTCCCTATTAATCCCCTTTTGGGAGGGGCTTCTTGTCCTGTGACTGCTTCTTGATCTTTCTTTCTGTATGCTCACACTGAGATAATGTAGTTTAGAGTCACACATAGGACACATGCCTCCTTTGTCTGGGACCCCTCATAACAAGCCTCAGACTGGAGGAGGTGTGGTCTCCCTCACACTGACCCACCGCCATCAGTGTACTCCCCTGCAGTGTAAGAAACGGCATGCCCACATCTGCTAGTTCTCCTTGGCTTGTAGTCTCTCGCTCCATCTCCAAAGCACATTGCTCCAACTCTGCTTCTGTCATCATATTGCCTTCTCCTCTTGTAAGAAGTATGATGATTGCATAGGACCCACACAGATAATCCAAGATAATCTCCCATCTCAGAACCCTTAATTTAATTGTACTCAAAAAAATTTCCTTTCACCATGTAAGGTAACATTTACAGGTTCCAAAAGATTAAGACATGGACCTATGCAGGGGTCATTATTCAGCCTACCACATTAGTTTAAGAAGCTAAGTTATTTTCCAGCTTTCATATTAAACGATTCTCTCCCAGATCACTCCCAACCACACGTCTTTCTTTTGATTCCATCTTGGCCTTGTATCAGAGAAGCCACTTCAGGAAATAGTTGTGGGACAGCTATCATGTGACCAGCAGTGCGGTAGGGACATAGGGGAGGAGTAAGTAAAAGAAACACTATTCCTTTTTATTCTAAAGATTTCCAATGTACTTATGAAAGAACAAGAATTTACAGAAGGTATAATGATCTGAGAAACTCACTTCACTGGAAAGATTTTCACTAAATCTAGGGGTGAAAATTGGCAACGTACACATTTTTTTTTGGAAGGAGAATATTAGCCATTTACTGACACTTAACAGAACGTTCATTAGTCACTATTTCCAAACTAAGTAGGACAAAGGCTGTGAAAACACAGGTCCAGGATAACGGGCATAAGAAAGGTCAACATCTTTGAGATAAAACTCTTGGAGGTGACATAGCCAGGACCACCCTATTTCCCTAACCCAAGCTTTATACCCAAACATTGCAGCCATAAACTATTAAGCAGGAAGGGCATCTTTTTATTGGAACCCTGTAATGGACATCTTTTGGAGTATCTGCTCCTCACATTAAGTTAATGTCCCTACTTCCTTTCTCAGGGAACCATATCCCCTCTAACTCACTGAAATGCCTTCTTGGCATATCTTTGAAATCACTGACTACCTCTGATTAAACCAAAGTAGACATCTGATACATACGGTTCCATCCCAGGACATCTGCAATGAAAACAAAGAATCAAGTTACTTGAAGCCTCTAACAGAAATTTGGAGGTGAAGCATGATCATCTCTCACCATCACAGGCTGGGGGTGTGGAGACTCACTCCACAGAAAGACAAAGCAAGTAAGGCAAGAAACAAACACACAGAGAGATGGAAATAATACCTAGAGAAGTCACATGGCTTTTTAAATTTCTGCTTCCAGTCACTTCTTAAGGTTTGGTTGCAGTATTGCCCTCAATTTCCAAGAGACAATCCTGCTTCTTTAAAATAAATTCCCCATCTTTCCTTAGGTGAGACTAAGTTGGCTTCTGATAATTTGAAACTGAAAATGTATTATGGTCTCCTGAGATTTCTCAAAGAGATTCCCCTGAAGGCTCCCACCTACTTCTATTTTCAATAAAAATGTTTTCTATTATTGCATGCAGATCCCTGTCTTTTAGGAACTATTTCAGAAGAATTTGGCACCTTGCATCTTTAAGACTTGAGAACAAAGGACACCTTAGGCAACACAATTCACACATCAGTTTTGCAGAAGTGAAATGTTTGGCCTAATTTCTCAAAATAGTCATTTTTATGGGTGGTTAAATTTCTCATGTCCCAGTTGCTGAATGGTTTCATGTAAACCTTGAAGTCTGTAGGGACTGTATCCTCCTCCCAGATGTTGTCCAAATTTTAAGGATCAAAATGAGGTTTAAGAGATACCTGTTCAGTGCTTTCACTTATGAAATGAGTATTGAAGGTATTTAAAGACAGATTATGCAATGTTTTTCACCTGCAGAATGGTTTCTCTCACAGTGACTCATTTGATCCTTAAAATAATCCACTGGGAAAGATAGGGTAGGATACTGTATTCTTGTAACAGGGGCTAGAGCATAAAGACCTCAGTCCTTGATTAGGGGAAGGGAAGCATGGATGGTACAACTTTAACATACATGGCATAACAATGGCAAGTTTATAGCCATGCCTTCCTGAAGGGAAGAGGGCTGCCACTGTGAAAATACTGTGAAAATGTTCAATGGCTCCTGATACAGCAGGAGGGTGCAGGGAGTGGGGGGAGAGCACGGTTGTTGCTGAGCTCATACTGCACCTGCACAAAAGGCAGGGGGTGGGTGCCCACCCTGGATACCCATGCATCGCTGGAATTTTTGCTCTGACTAAAAATGACAGCCAATAGAAGGTAAAAGATACTGGGAAACTGGCAAAAATGGCATACACTAACACACTATAGGAAGAGCCAGATATAAGATCACACAGGAAGTTCTCAGCCAAGCATTTAAATTAGGGCAGTCTAAAAGAGAGGAGGTCCCCTGGGAGGTCTGAAAGTCTGAGAGCCACGAGGTGGGCAGTGAGAGGAGGTCTGACTGATGGAGCTGTGGGGACCACCTAGACTCAGGAGATTCTTGGGGCTGAACTATGACCAGGAATGCTGAGTTGCAGACTTCTGCTTTTCCAAAGGATATACAGAGAAGACACTCTCTTGGGGTGTATGCCTCCCTGGACACCACCATGATCCAGTGCAACACGGCACATGTTTTCCTGAACCACTACACAGGAGGCTGAGAACAGCACACCCCAGCTCCTGCAGGAGGGAGCTGCTGCGAGAGGATGGCGACTCTGAAACCCACAAGGACACCTTCCAGAGAGGATGGAGAACTGTTTCTGTGACTGGCTGATGGACAGATAAGGATATGGGGAACTTCTGGGCATGGTTTTTGGCTTGTAGCTTTTTGGGGAGCAAGGGAAGTTTTGGGTCTTACGGAAGACGAGGGCTCTAAGCAGGAGTGCTCTCAGGCCCCCGAAGGTTGGAACCCTGTTAATAAAAACCTGTTTCCTTCAACACTAATTGTTGGGTCACATGTAAAAGTGCCAGTTGCTGAACCCAGCTTGTTTGGTAACATTCTCATGTTACAGATTTCAGAGGTGTTGAGTGATTTGACCTAGGAAAATGGCACTGGATTCAGAGCCCCCAAAGGGTAAGTACTAAATCTAACTAATCCTAATATGCTAATCACCCTGCCCAGTAACTGACATACAGTGATTCAAGGGTAACAAATCATTTCACGTCATACAGCAACTCTGACCCACTGACAGTGGCTGTCTGTACTACTGCATTGAGAAGGGTTCCGAGAATGCCTCTGGACTTCTTGTGAAGAAGCGCTGTGATTGAGTAGTGTTGCCTGGTGACAGTTAAGGGAGAGGAGAGTAACAGCACAGTGCTCAGTATTTCCATCACTATAGTAAGTGTTCAATAAATTATCATTGAGTTAAACCAAACTGGCAGCCCCAGGACTGAAAACCAAGTCATGTGACTGTGTTTGTTGGTGTTCTTTCCATTACATTAGACAGTCTCTCCTTCCACCACTAATATCCTAACCAGGGGACAGAAAACCGCAGCCCAAAGACCAAACCTGGCCTGCTGCCTATTTTTGTGCATGAAGTTTTTTTGGAACACAGCCATGCTGATTCGTTTATGTTGTCTCTGCATGCTTCTGTGCAACAGTGATAGAGTTAAGTAGTCACAACAGAGACCAGGTTGCTCACGAAGACTAAAATATTTACCATCTGTCCCCTTATAGAAAAAAAGTGTATCCAATTCCATCCCTAAACCAAATCAAAGAAGTTCAGGTAGCTCAAAAGAGATAAATGTAACCCTATCTTTTCTAGCCCTCAGAAGAGAATTGCTATGGGATCAGTGGACTTGGCCCTTCCCCTTTATAAGACTGAGTGGTGGTCAGGCAGCCCCTGGTCAGAAAGAATGTGTATTGTTTTGGAGATGGATTGTAATTGCCTCCTTATCCCACTTTGGGAGGAGCTTCTTATACTGTGACTGCTTCTTGACCTTTCTTTCTGTATGCTCACACTGAGATAATGCAGCTTAGAGTCACAAACAGGACACATGCCTCCTTTGTCTGGGACTCCTCATAATAACCTTCACACTGAAGGAGATGTGGTCTCTCTCTCTCTCTCTCTCTCTCTCTCTCTCTCTCTCTCTCTGTCCCCCAAGTGTGTGCACACACCAACCTGCCTCCATTAGTGCACAGCCCTGTAATGTAATAAACGGCATGTCCACATCTGCTAGTCCACTAGGTATTGGTTATATTTTTTCCTGGAATATCATGAACACTGAAGCAGCTCCCCACTGTGGAGCTCCTACATTACAGTCACCCAGCTTTGTGCTTTGGTGATCCGATTAAAATGTACTTTGTCATCGCTAAGCGTTCTGAGATAAAGAAGTCAAGTATGTATTGCTTATTGGGCCATTCATGAACTGTTATGTAGGAAAGAAGCCACTCTGATGTGAATTATGGACTTCAATACATGTGCTTGAGGTAATTAATTAATTGAAGGGTAAACAAAAGTACAACATAAAATGGTAACAACAGAATTAAAACCTACATAAACTCTCATTCACACAGGATTGAACAAACCAGAGAAAGAGAACTTTGATTTTCCTTTTTGGGGAGAAATTCTGTACAAAGATTAGTTGATAAAATTGATGAGAGAATCAATTTTCAGTATATCCACTCATATTAAAAGTAACTGATTTCATAATTACAACACTAAAGCCTTAAAGTTATGTAAAAGGGGTTAGATATTTGTGAGATGTATTAAGTTAACTAGCATTAATGAGCCAAACAACCCAAGTCTCGAACACACAGGAAAATAGTATTGGTTTATCTTTTTAACTTTTAGGTTTTATGCAGCATCATAGTAGTTAGGCCAAGGAATACAAAGAAATAAAATGTATTGAGTTTGTTTTCTCTTTCTCCAACAGATTGTGGACACCATACTATACAATGCAACACTCATATTGGTGTTCACTAAATAGTTATGAGGAGTGAGGTAATTTATATGGAATCGTCAACTGCAGTGGCAGGAAATGATAGACAATTCAACCTATATATCAGATATTATAGGGGAAATATTGTGATAAAGACCATACTGGATTGCTTGGAAGTATGGCGGCTAATAATTCCTCATACCCAAGGACAAACATATCAGTCCTCTGAACAAGCAGATCTACTTTCTTCCCCCTTGAATCTGGGCAGGCCTTGTGACTTACTTTCACCAACAGTATAAACCAGAAGAAACATTCTGAGATTTTTCCAACAAGGTCTTAATAGAACCATGTCTGTCTTGCAATTCAGCAGTCCTCCTCTGAAGAAGCTCAGGCCTAACTCCAGAGTGAGAGATGCCATAGGGAGGGAGGCCCTGGCAAACCAGAAGCCATCCTGGGCATTCCTGCTGCAGGCACTCCCCCTGAATGCAGCTACCTATACAAAGAACAGAAGAACCACCCAACTGACCCAGTAAGCCCACAAAAATAAAGTGTTATCTTAAGACACCACATTTTGGACACACACGGGTAGTCAGCTAAAACAGAGACAGATGTCATGGGGAAGATCATTTAGATTGGTGGTCAGGGAAGATCTTCTGAGAGTGCTGTTTGACCTGAGAAGAGGGAACCAGCCCTGAGACTCTGGTGGCAGAGCATTCCAGGCAGACAAAATAGGAAGTGCACAGCCCTGAGGCAGGAATAAACATGGTGTGCTTGAGAAACAACTAGAAGCCTGGCACTGCAAAGTGGCAATAATGAGACAAGTTGAGTCAGAGAGGGAGGAGGAGGGGCTAGGTCATGGAGAGTCTTGTAAATCATAGAGAGAATTTAAGATTTACTTCTAAGCCAGTGGGAAACCATTGGAAGGTTTTAGGCAAAGAATTTCTAGCTGATTTACATTTTAAAAATTCTGGTTGCTGTGTATGTCAGGTTGAGAATGAGGATGGAAAGGTGTGTAGATGAAAAGGAGCCACACACAAAACCTGACGAGCTCAGGGGAGGCCTAGGTGGCAGCCTTACAAACTCAGAAACCTAAGGTAACCACAAAGGATGGTCTGAAAATAAAACCTATTAACTAGAGACTTTCGCCCAAGATGACGGCATAGGTAGACGCACTGTGCCTCTTCTCTTCACACAACCAAAAGAAGGACAACAACAAATTTAAAAACAAAAACAACCAGAACTTCCAGAAAATTGAACTGTATGGAAGTCCAACAACCAAAGAGTTAACAAAGAATCATTCATCCAGACCAGTAAGAGGAGCGGAGACAGGCAGCTGGGTGGAGAGGACTCGCAGTGAGGCAGCAGCTGGCAGACTGGGTGGTCCCACATTCACGTGCGGATAAACCAAGAGGAACAACCGGGGAGTGAGACAGACTACACAACCCAGGGTTCCAGCACAGGGAAATAAAGCCTCAAAGCCTCTGACTGAAAACACCTGTGGGGTTGAGACGGCAGCAGGAGAAACTCTCAGCCTCTCAGGAGAGTTCGGTGGAAAAACCCATAGGGTCCTAGACAGCACACAAACCCACCCACCTAGGAATCAGCACCAGAAAGGCCTAATTTGATTGTGGGTAGCTAGGGAAGTGACTGAAAACAGGCAGAGAGTGGAGCAAGCAGCACTGTTCCCTCTCAGACCCCTCTCCCACATACAGCTGAGACAAAAAAAATATATGGCCCAAATGAAAGAACAGATCAAAGCTCCAGAAAAAATACAACTAAGAGACAAAGAGATAGCCAACCAATCAGATGCACAGTTCAAAACACTGGTAATCAGGATGTTCACATAATTGGTTGAATATGGTTGTAAATTAGAGGAAAAAATGAAGGCTATGCTAAGTGAAATAAAGGAAAATGTATAGGGAACCAACAGTGATGGCAAGGAAACTGAGACTCAAATCAACAGTTTGGAGCAGAAGGAAGAAAGAAACATTCGACCAGAACAGAATGAAGAAACAAGAATTCAAAAAAATGAGAAGAGGCTTAGGAACCTCCAGGACATCTTTAAACATTCCAACATCTGAATCATAGGGGTGCCAGAAGGAGAACAGGAAGAGCAAGAAAATGAAAACTTATTTGAAAACATAATGAAGGAGAACTTCCCCAATCTGCCAAAGGAAATAGACTTTCGGGAAGTCCAGGAAGCTCAGAGAGTCCCAAAGAAGTTGGACCCAAGGAAGCACACACCAAGGCACATCATAATCACATCAGCCAAGATTAAAGATAAGGAGAAAATCTTAAAAGCAGCAAGAGAAAAGAAGACAACTACCTACAAAGGAGTTCCCATAAGGCTATCAGCTGATTTCTCAAAAGAAACCTTGCAGGCAAGAAGAGGCTGGAAAGAAGTAGTCAAAGTCATGAAAGGCAAGGACCTACATCCAAGATTACTCTATCCAGCAAATCTATCATTCAGAATGGAAGGGTAGATAAAGTGCTTCCCAGATAAGGTCAAGTTAAAGGAGTTAATCATCACCATGCCATTATTGTATAAAATGTTAAAGGGAGTTATCTAAGAAAAAGAAGATTAAAAAATATGAACAGTAAAATGACAGCAAACTCACAGTTAATAACAACTGCACCTAAAACAAAAACAAAAGCAAACTAAGCAAACAACTAGAACAGGAGCAGAATCACAGAAATGGAGATCACATGGAGGGTTTTCAGCAGGGGAGGGGCAGGGAGAGAATGGGGGAAAAGGTGCAGGGAATAAGTAGCATAAATGGTAGGTAGAAAATAGGGGGAGGTTAAGAATAGTATAGGAAATGTAGAAGCCAAAGAAGTTACATGTACAACCCATGGACATGAACAATGATGTGGGGATTGCCTGAGGGAGTGGGGGATGCTGGGTGGAGGGGGGCAAAGGGAGAAAAATCAGGACAACTGTAGTAGCATAATCAATAAAATATAATTAAAAATTATGGAAGGTGGAAAATATATTCAATGAAATGTTAAATAAAATGCAACAACATATAAAAAGAACAAAAAATATATATATAAAACCTACTAACTAAAAGTAGGCCATGGTGGGCAATTCAATATCCTAGGCTAGAATCTGCCTTGACAAAAGTCAATCTTTACCTTAAGTGAGCCTATGAGAAGTATGTGTTTCTCATTTTATTCTTTATCCAATCCCAGATGTTTCCCCTCTTTGCTTTTTCCCCACCTCCCTAATCTGTCACCAATGGATTTCATGAAACCCCCTATGCCTCCTCTTTTGATTGTAATGTATAAAACAAGGTGCAGAACTGCCATTTTCCAGAGCATTTTCTCAGCCTGTTGAGGTCTTTCCTGGCAATGTCGTCAGTTTGGCTCAAATAAACTTATAAAAAATTCGTACAAGTTTGGACATTTCTTACACTGACAAGAACATACTGGAGTAGTGAGGACGTACTATTGGGGGAACCAGTCCTAGCATTGTGTGGAGGGAACAACCAAGGCTTGTGGTAGCTTTCAAAAAATAGCATTATTCAGAGTACTGATGGGTGACTCAAATTTTGGGAAAATTTTAGTTTTAGGTAATAGCTAATAAGCTTACTAATCAATGTATGTAAAAATCTATTGGTTCAGGAACGGAACGTATGACCCACCTTTATTCCAGGAGACCATAAGCAAATCCACCTTTGTGCCTCAGGACTGCAGGCAATCAAGGTGGTATCTGAGCCTTTGTGCTCCAGGGCGAGATGCCCACTGCCCAGGGCACATATGAAAGAATGCTGCAGGTTTTATCTGATTAACTTTTTCCCTGAATTCCAAACCCCTTACCTACCCTTTTCTTCTCCTTTTAAAATGTAATTTAAGACTGTCTGTTAGGGTAAGAACCCACCAACCATCCGAATAAAGTGCCCATAAAGATTCAATCCCTGTCTCTGCTTAGTGGGTCTGGTAGGTGACGGGCAGCACGAACACCAGCTTTCCAGTCTCAGTACCATGAAATCCACCCATTTTAAATGAACAGTTCAGTAAGTTTCCGTAAATTTATACAGTCGTGCAACCCTCACCACAACAGAATTCTGACAGACTCGCATCAACATAAAAAGTTCGTTATCTAATGCCCCTTTTCAGTCAAACCCCACTTGGACCCCCAGCCCAAAGCAACCGCAGTCACTATTACTTCCTGTGAAAATTTGTGTAATTATAGCTTTGCCTTGCCTATAAATTTCATATAAATGCGATCATACAAAATGTAGTCTTTTGTGTCTGCCTTCCTTTACTGAGCATGTTTCTGAGATTCATGTATATTGCCGTGTGGATCACAGGTTTATTTCTTCAGTGCCCAGAGAGTATTCCACTGCATGTACATATCACATTTTAGTTATCCATTCACCGGTTGAGGGGCATGTAGAGTGTTTCCAGTGTTTGGCTAATACAGATAATTCTACTATGAATATCTGCATATAAGCCATGGTATGGACATATATTTTCATTTGGGGGGTAAATATCTAGATAACTAGTAAGGGTATGTTGAACTGTTTAAGAAACTGGCAAACTATCTTTCAAAATGACTACCATTTTATGTTCTTAGCAGCAGTGAATGAGAGCTCCAGCTTCTTCACATTCTCATCAATGCTTAGTATTGTCTTTTTCATTGTAGACATTCCAAGTAGGCATGCCATGGTATTTCACTGTGGCTATACATTGCATTTCCCTATTAAGTAATGACGTAGATCCTTATTAACTTTAATGTGCTTCTTTGGAAAAATGGCTGTTCAAATCTTTTGCCCATCTTTTTTTTATTAAGTTATGAGAACTATTAATTCTGGATACTTGTTCTTTACCTTTTGCCCGGTCACTTGTCTCCCAGGGAGGAAGAGACAGGTATCTATTTGTATATTTGTAGTGCTGCCCCTGGTCTCCTCCTTTACTTGGTAGGTGGTCCATATGCAGAGAATATGTTCCTGGCTGCCTTCTACCATGGAGTGAACATGGCTAAAGGCCCCTCCCCTGGAAACGGGGCTGCAGGCGTCCAGCGCTGCCTGTGACTGAGAGGTAAGTCTCCCTACACAAGAGGTTATTATTAGGAGGTCCACTAGCACAAGGATAGAAGCCACATCCTGCGATATCAGCTTATCCATAATAAAGATAACATTTAGCCTCTATTTGCTTAATCTTTTCCCTGGTTTCTCATTTGGTTCAGACCTCAGGTGGGAAAAAAGGCTGTCGTTTACTGGAACACCCTCAATTATCCCCTGAACTCCTATCCTGTGGGTTTCCTAACTCTACCCCGGTGACCTAGTAAATCTTTGCTTCTCTCTTCCTACTCCACCAGACAGAGAAATCATTTTCATAGACAGCCATTATTTTTACTTTTAAAAATTATTACACAAATTATAAGCATAGAAATACACAAAAGGAAAAATATTAGCATTACTTATTCTTACCCCCTCTAGAATTGTGCATCATGATAACATAAACACTTGCCCTACATGGATATTTAAATTTAAATTAATTGTAATTAAATTAAAATCCAATTTCACATTACACCAACCACATTTCAAGTGCTCGATAGCTGTACATGGATAGTGTTACTGTGTCAGGACATAAAGTTATGTAACATTTCTATCATCACAAGAAATTGAATAGACTGCTCTAGAGAAAATTCTGGATTTAATATGGCCTCCCCATGTTACATATATATACATATATACCTATAAACAAAAATAGGATCAATAGCTCACATATTTGAAACCTCAGATTTTTCTTAATGTCATGAACATCTTACATATCCATCCTTCCATAATATCATTTTTGGTGGCTGCAAAGTAGTTTTCTATATCTATTTCTTTATTATAATTTCTGTAACCAGATGTTAGACACAGAATTTTTTCCAAACATTTTCATTACAGCCAGTAGTACTACACTGAATATTCTTGAATATCTTCAAACTGTCTTAAATTCTTAGTATGACTGACAGGGTCAAAGGGCACACACACTTTTAACACTTCGGAGAGGTTCTGTCAGTTAGAAAGAGTACCCTGGCTTGTAACACACATCCAGCTCTCTTCCTTGTCTGAAAGAAATGGAGTATAAGTCAGGAAGACTTTCCTCCTCGACAGAAAGCTGTATGAAAAACAAAAAGTCCAAACCGTTAGCTGTTAGTTAACATGCCGAGGGTTCCTGGGTGTTTGTTGACTGCAGTCACGGGAGCATGTCTCTTGGAAGTCACTGCTCTTTTTTAGTCACACCCCAGTAATATTTTTAGTGTTCCTTTAAACAGCGTGGCAAATAGCTGTTCTTTTATTGATTCTTAGAGCCTTTCTCACTGCAACTTCATATTGAACTTAAGGCTAACTATAGGTGTGTTTTTGCCACGGGTGTGTCCTCATTCTCCATGGAGTATTTCTGCCCCATCATATGGGATGCTGTTATCACTTTGGTTTCAGTAGAGTGGCAAACGGTGGCTCTTGACATGGAAAGCACTGGAAGCACTTTCCCAGGTGTGGCTGGGACTTCGAGAGGCTTATTCTCAAAACACAGCCACCATGCTGCGAGGAAGCCCGACTGCCACAAAGAGCTGCTGTGTGTGAGTGTTCCCACTAACAGCCCCAGCAGACGTCCCTGACTCTCTGGACATGCAAAAGAAGCTGCAGACGATTCCAGCCTTCAAGTCACCCCAATCCTTTTGGTCTTTTCAGATGAGCAGCCAGACATCATGGAAGAGATACAACCTATTCCTAATGTGCCTTTTAGAAATTCCTTATCCACGGGATCTGGAGTGTAATATAATGGTTGTTCTTTTATGCCACTAAGTTTGGGGTGTTTTATTTTGTAGCAGTAGGTAAATGATACAATAAGGAATGAGATAAGGGAACATTTCTTATACCCTCTAAGAGAAACCCTGCTGTCCTGGGAGATATTAAATTTTATGAGAAACAACAAACAAAAGTGGAGTTGGGATAATAGTTGTGGACACTCATACCAAATCTTCTTTTTTAAAAGAAGTTTTTATGTATTTATTTATTTTTAGAGAGAGGGGAAGGGAAGGGAGGGAGGAGGAAAGAGAAGGAGAGAAACATTGGCCTGCAACCCAGCATGCACCCTGACTGGGAACTGAACCCGCGACCTTTGGTTTGCAGGCCAGTGCTCAGTCCATCGAGCCACACCAGCCAGGGCACAAATGTCCTTCTTAAAGATTCCCATTGCATAAAACCGAATTGATGGTTGTGAAACATCCAGAAGCAACAACACAACACCTACAACTGTTCACGTAGCATTCCCCAAACATATTTGCCAATGGACTCTTTCTGTCATCACACCCAAAACTACTGTTTGTAGAATAGTCTAAAACACTGGGTTACATTAACGTAAACTCATTAAAACCAAACGAGCCTAAATACTGGCCAACTGGAAGAGAATTTTATTTTGTTGCTGAGGCCTCATGCTCAGGCAGGAAGGCCTTAAATGACAGGCATAAAGCAGTCGGGTTGTGGTTGGACGGCTCTTATAGTAAACTAGCCCCTCTGAGGTGATAAAAGTGGGGAAGGGAAGGCATGTGTCAAGACCTCACACACGTATAACCTGCATGGAGTGTTCAGGACCCAGCTTCAGCTGTCCTGACAGGAACGCAGCTGTCCCTGGCAAAGAATGACAGGTCTGAATGAACTCAAGGAAGGGAAGGACAGGAAAACCAGGAGACACCAACTCAAAAGGAGACTATGTTTCCAAATGGGAAAAGAAAAGAAACTCTGTTTTCCTTCATGGCTCTTTTTTTATTTCAAAATAAAAAGGATTCACAAGCATGAGTGGGAACATGATCCTCAGATCATCCAGAACAGTTAACCTTGGTCGTTTATGTGGTGATAGGAGCCTTGGTATCAGGGAGTCTGTCTCACATCTGGGGCTTGTGACTAAGGTGGCATTTCCAGTTCTCGGGTTTCCCATTCACCTATGTTATTGATGGTCTGCATCAAAACACCAGAACCTTGCTCTTTCTCCATGATTTGATGCTGATGAGGCAGGGTAGTGGTACACAAGGTTCACAGAAAGGGTTACTTGAGCTGTGGGTGTGCACCACTCCCACCTAGTGGTCACCTGCCTCTCACTCCTTAGACTGTTTCAGCAGAGTCCTAACTGCTGAGACTTTAAGGGAATGAAGTTCTCTGGCACATTAAAGACAAAATAAAGTATCTTATTTCAGTGTCATTTCAAAGACATCCACTGATTAGCACCTCTAGAGTATCTCTCATCTAAAAGTCGAGAAGAGACAAACCATGAGGTGGAAAGAAAGCTCCTGGACTTTGTCTAAACAGAGACGAACTGGCAGTTTAAAGATGTGGGATTATGAACAAATCACTACACTGCTCAGAGGCTGTATTTCTTCATTTAAAACTAAGGAAATACTGTTTACTACAGGATATTGTAAAAATTGGTAAGTATACACATATGTGAATGTTTGGCACTTTGCAAGTCAGTAAAAGGAGGTTTGCAGCATGTCTGTGATACGGGAAGGACAGAGGAAAGCCACTTTCGGGGAATTAGCTTGCTAAGAGAAATACATGCTCTTCAGTGTATAGTGTGGGGAGTGGTTCAAGAGGAACTGGGCTAAGCAATGGTTCACCATTCTATTTAGTTGCCTAAATAGATCTGTGACTTAGATATTATTTTCCCCCATTTCAGAGATGAGAAAATTGAGGCTCAGTAAGGCTGAATCACTTGTGCACAGTTTATAGTCAGTAAATGCTAAAACCATGATTCTAGGCTAAATTTGTCTGCTTCCACAGGTGGCCTCCTAAAAGCATGACCTTCAGAAGCATATGTGATATAAACTGCATTAGAGCGTCCTAGGCAGTGAAAGATGGTCAAAGCTGGTGAGATCTCAAAGCCTACTTAGTGTACAGGTTTGCAATCTGGGTTCCAGAGAGGTGGCTCAGTTGTTCCAATCACCTCACTCTTACCATTCTCTGTAGCAATTATTTACTGCCAATAATGCTGAGCAACAAATAATGACAAAGCCCAATGGCAAAACAAAAAAAAAAACAAGAAACAAACAAATCAAAAAACCCCGCAGCATTTGTTGATCAGATGTCTGGACTCAACTGGCTTTGGCTGGGTAGTTCTACGGGTCTTGTCTGGGCTCATCCACACGGCTGACAGGGATGGCTGTTGGCTTATCTAAGAAGACCAGGCAACCTGCCTCTGCATTATGTTTCCTTATCCTCCAGCGGTCTAGCCTTAACACCTTTTAAGCAAGGGAAGGGACAAAAAAACGAAGGCAAGTCCAATCACACACGAGAAATGCTGTCATAGATTCCTAGGGCAGCTGTAACAAATACCACAAACTTAAAACAACTGAAATTTATTATGGCACAGCTCTGGAGGCTAGAAGTCCGATATCAAGGTGACGGCAGGGTTGGTCCCTTCCGGGTACTCTGAAAGAGAATCTGTTCCATGCCTGTCTCCTAGCTTATGGTGGCTTCTGACAACCCTTGAGGTTCCTCAGCTTGTGGAAAATACTCCTCCAACCCCTGCCTCCACTGCTACATGGTATTCTCCCTGTGTGCCTGTGTCTCTGTTTTCTCTTCATATAAGGACACCAGTCATTGCCTTATCGTCCATTCTAATCCAGTATCACTCTGTTTGAACTAGCTACATTTGGAAAGACCTATTTCCAAGTTAGGTCACATTTGAGCTTATGGATTAACATGGAGGGGATGCTATTCAACCCAGCAAAATGGCTAAGTGTGAGGATACAGGGAAGAATGCTTTTCTTGCATAAACTGTATCTATCACTGTAGCCATAAAGGCTTTATATATTTCTATTTTATTTAAAAGAGATTTGCTACTAAAAATTAAAAATTATTGGTCTAGAACAACAGTTCCTTTTAAGAGATTAGCAAAATGAAAACCAGAGATGGGATGTAGACAGCCCAGTTTAGTGGCAAACCCACAAACAAGACTCAACCCAGACTGCCTCTCCTTCTACTACACTGCAACCCCACAGAAGGCAGCAATTTCATTGTTGCTGCTGCTCCTTATGTTGTTGTTATTGCTGTTGTTTAGTAAGAGTACCATGTTGGGCACTGTGGTAGGCACAATGAAGCTCCACCACCCAAAAGTCCACATTTTCATCTCTGGAACCTGTGAATAAATGATGTCACATGTCAAAGGGAAATCAAGGCTGCAGTTGAAATTAAGATTGCACATCAGTTGACCTTAAAATGGGGAGATTGTTCTAGAGTCCAATGTAATCACAAGGGTCTTAAAGAAGAAGAAAGACAAAGAAAGTCAGTCAGAGGAACACATAACCATGAAAGAAAGGCATAAAGAGAAGAAAGGTTGTTGGCCGACAGAGGAAAAGCGTGCAGGCATGAGTCAAGTCACGTGAGTATCTTCTAGAGAAGCTGGAGAAAGCAAGGAAACATTCTTCTCTAGAGCCTCCAGAAATGAACACAGCCCATCAACACCTTGATTTTATCCCAGAGAGATCCATTTCAGACTTCTGACCTCCAGAACAGTAAAATAATATGTTTGTGTTGTTGAAGCCTCTAAGTTTGTAGTATTTTGTTACAGTCACAGTAGAAAAATAATACAGATACGGGGGGGAGAATCTCTGCTCAGCCTTTATTGCAGGTAGGAATATTTTTAGCTGCAAGTTTTTTAAAATATGGGTTCAATAAATATAGACTTAGAGTTCTCAGCTACAATGAGACTGGAGTTAGCAATGGCAGGGTGGTCCACTTGCTCATTGAGGCCACAAAGGACAGTGTTCGAGTTCTCTCTTCTCAGATGCTTCCCCCGCTCCCTGCCCCGGTAACCAGACTTTACTGTATGTTTTACTGGTCAACACTGAGTTACATTAGCTATATGCAGCTGCTAGGGAAGGTGTGAAAACTACTAAATCTCTGGCAAAGAGTAACAGCACTGTCCAAGACTATCTCCACCCAGTCACAAAGTATTATACTGCTTGGGGCTGGGCATATTGCTGCCCTGAAACAAAGCAGCAAGGGTATAGGGAAGATGGTATTGGAGAGGCAAATCACCTTTGACTCTATGCATCTTACAATGCACTGGGTGTTGGTACAGCTATTTATTGTTCTAAGCTCTGAGAACCCAGAGATGATATTGGCTTAGAGACAAATCTTGTATATCTAACATTACATACATGTGATATTCACAGTGCATTGACAAGTGAAAAAAGCAGATAAAGGACAGTATGATAGTTACATACCATGTTTACCATAAAAACATATATTGCGTGGATGGCAGAAAGTTGGGAAACATACAGGGTCCCGCAGAAATAACACCCTTTTTTATTATAAAATCTATTACAAAATCATAAACGTGTAATTCTATAACATAACAATATCACACTCAAGCACACCATATGACATTTTAGGTGAAATGTTCAAATTAAAACTATAAATTATTATACCCATATTATTACCCTACTAACCACACTCATGCAGGCATTACTTCTGCCAGACCCTGTATATATGAATGTGGTGGGATTTCAGGTGACTTTATTATTTTTTGTAGTTGCTTATCTAAATGTTCTTACTTTTGCCCTGGCTGGTGTGGCTCAGTGGATTGAGCACTGGCCTGCGAACCCAAAGGTTGCCGGTTCAATTCTCAGTCAGGGCACATGCCTGGGTTGTGGGCCAGGTCCCCAGGTGGGGATGTGCAAGAGGCAAATGATTGATGTATCTCTCACACATCAATGTTTCTTTCCCTCCCTCCCTCTAAAAATAAAACAAGTAAAATCTTTTTTAAAAATGTTCTTACTTTTCTTTCATTGCCCAGACATTAATTCCAACTTCCAGTACAATACTATTTCCAGTGAATCATAATACCCTTCCCACATCTGGTTGTCCTGATAAATGTTTGAGAGAGAGTTCTAGTGGCCTAAGGTCAATTCTGAACTTCGTCCCCTACAAGAGTCTGATTTTCAGTGCCAGGAAGGGAGGCAATGGTATGGTTTCATTTTAGTGTGATGTCTATATTAGTTAGGACTCTCATAACAAAGTACAGTACCACAGACTGAGTGGCGTGAACAACACAAATTAATTTCCTCACAATATTGGAGGTTAAAAGTCCAATATCAAGGTGTCTGCAGGGTTGATTTCTTCTGAGGCCTCTCTCCTTGGCTTGTAAATGGCTGTCTTCACATTCTCCCACTGTGTGTGTCTGTGCCCTAATCTCCTCTCCTTATAAAGACACCAGACGTTGGATTAGGGCCCATAATTTAATTACCTCTTTAAAGAACCTATCTTCAAATATAGTCACATTCAGAGGTACTGGGGGATTAAAATTGCAACACATGCATTGGAAGACGGTCAGGGGAGATCAGCTCTTAGCGATGTCCATTCAGGGGGAGATTTTTAGAGGATGTTAGAAACAGAGCTCTGCAGCTGAGCACAGTGCACTGGCCTGGAGGTAAAGCCCTGGGAGTCTTTCGTGTCTAAGGATGAATGAGCTGACCTTAGGAGAGCCTGGAGCAGGAGGAGAGTCAGTGATAGAGGCGGGCAGAGGGAGAGAAGCCTGTGAAAGAGACAGAGAAGTTGTGACCCATGAAGTACGAGGAAGACTAAGAGAATGAGGACATAAAGTTTCAAGGAAAGTGGATAACACAGTATCAAACCACAGGTCCTGAAATAAATCCTATAAACAATCCTTCTTGGGCCCCTCCTGAATTACTACTACTACACCTCTACCCTCGGCTCAAGGCCACCAACATGGCTCCTGTTGGCAATAGAACAATTCATTCATCATCCAAGGCCCTCCACAGTATGATTAAAATCCCCTTTAAACTTTAACTCCCTTTGGTGCCCTTCAAAACCCTTCAGTAGTGACAGAATTGTTCTCATATCCTTGCGCCAAATTCTGTGGTCTCTGTCCCTTGTGCATCTAACCTCCTCACACAAGAATGCCCTTTGTATTTGTCCTGCTCATCTTTATCCTACCATCCTTCAAGGACAATGCCACCCTTAACCAACTTTCTACATGAAGTTGATGTCTGTGTGTACCTCTCTGTTGCACCGTGCTGTGGACCCTTCAGGATCTGTTATTTACCTCTGGTACCCCTTGAAGCCTGCCATGGTGCCTGGTACATAACAGGTGCTCAGAAAATGGCTTTTTGAATGAATGAACTAATTCTGTTTCATACCACGCAGAATTAAATAAGAATCCAACAGCTGACATTTGAAAATGTTGGTGCTACTGACACACCTGTTTGGGGGAAGGGATGAGCTTTTGGTGAAGCCTTAGTGACTTTCACAGCCTTCACATGTCGAATCCTCTTTAAAATGGTCACTTATTACAAGGAGAGACAGTTACTCAGGATTCAGGTATTTTCATACAGTTGGATTATGGTGTCTGGAATTTAATAGTGCTCTGTCCTTTGATATTTACTTCAGGGTCAGTAGAAATGTAACCATCCTCACTCTCTATCCCTGTTCAATCTAATCACTTAGCAGAAATATTAGACCCAGCACAAACTGGTCTTTTAAGCTTTAGGAATGACTTTCTAGAACATTTTGACACTATAAATATTGTCCAAATGTATTAATATGTAATAAGTATTCCTTAATATTTTAATCTTCCTAACATGTTAACATTCTTCTTAACATGTTGTTAGTCTCTAAATATTGAAGATAATGTATATGTTAGGTTGTGGGCTTGTATACAAAATTTTTCTACAACATTTTACTGTAATTGTATGTGTAGATAAGGTAGGGTACTGCTCTCTTCAACCTGCGTCAAAGTCTAATTAGAATTTAATTGTGGAGTAAAGACGTAAAGGCACTCACTACTATGACACTTTATATATGACGCTTTTCAAAATCTTTCCATACACATCAGCTTAAGTGATAGTGCTTTGGGATATGTTGGCTAATGTTATCATCAATATTTTATGCATAAAAAACTCTTAGACACAAAAAGATTATTTAAGAAGATATAGCAAGTGTGAGATGCACGATTAGAATAGGTCTCCTTTCCTCAACTGCAGGTGCTTGCCGAAGATCCTGACTAATAAACCTCATCCCATCAATTAGTGATTGGATTAGATGACCCTTAAGCTCTCTTCTAATTCTACGACTCTATGAGTCCACAGACTTACATGAAATATATGAAAACAGATCTTCATATCAACCTCTATTTTTTAAACTGTCCTGCTTAATGGTTTATAAGCTTGTGATCTGAAGTGAATCAGAATCATAATATTCCAGCAAGACCAGTTATAAAATGTTCTAGGCAAGTTATATTAATTTTTCTGAATTTTAGTTTTCTCATCTGTAATTTGGGGATAATAATAGTGCCTACATTCCAAAATTGTTATGAAGTTTAAATGAAATTTTATATATATATAAAATAAAATATATTATATTTTTAAATAATATATTATCGTATTTTATATATATATTAAAGCCCTTAGCAAAATACCAAGGACATATTAAGCACTCAATAAACATTAAATACTCTAAACATTAAATACTCTAAAAAAAAGTTGCCTGATTGATCATTCATGTTCTAGAAAAACATGGAATTCAACCATGAATTAAAATGCAAGGCTCCTCACTGTAATAAAGATAAATTCTCTAGGACAGCAATTTTCAACTTTTTTCATCTCTGGCACACACAAACTAATTACTAAAATTCTGTCGCACAACAAAAAATATACTTTTGCCAATTTTACCCAAAAAAGGTATGATTTTGATTCATTTACAAAAAATAATAATAGTAATTACCTACCTTTTTTGCTCCAAAGTGACTTTTAAAAAATGTAGTGCTTAATAAATAATAAAAAGTCAGGTGCCTATGCTTGTATATAAGGATTTCTGGTACTAAGAAGTAACCAATCAGATGCAACCTTATTTTGCAACATGACCAATAAAATGCAACTCTATTACATGACCTATATATTTATGGTTCAAGACAGGGCATTCACACCAGATGGCTATTGTTGTGTTGACTGTTGTTGTTTTTTATGTGGTAATCTAAATGAAAGGATGTAGGTAAGTACCCCCAACTAAATAGTCAAGTATTGCATGTTTTAAAAATTCTTGTGGCACACCGGTTACACTTCCCTATAGGAGAAAAAGATTCAGAGGATTTCACTATATTAAAAGTAGAAAATATAAAGAATTGAAACTTAAACCTTAAGGCTTTAATCTTTCTTTTTATTTGATTTTATTGTTCAAGTACAGTTGACTGCATTTTCCCACACCATTCCCCACCTCCCACCACCCCAGCCAGCTTAAATCTTTCTTTATAAAACTCAATAGAAGTCCTTTCAAGAAGTGTAATACATTTAAATATTTGCCAAACCTTACTCTTAGCTGAAATGGGTGTCAAATCTCAAATTAGAAAGTCTCCTTTTTTGGTTAGCTCTCACTGGATTTAGCTGCAGCATTTTCTGTTATTTGCATAGTTGGGAGAAGAGCTTTAGTACAAAAGCTTCAATATCAGTGATGGAAACTGACAAACCAGTAGAAAGCAAAACATAACCACTGAAGAGTAGATTTCCTTTGTGATCTCAAAAAGGGAAAACCATTTATTTGGTTATTAAGAATACAATTAAAGTAAAGCTTTATGACGATACTTCTATCAAAGATGGAAGAGATGAATATTAAGTCTCTGTTATGAGGCAAATATACATATAGCCTATCAATTACTCTTCACAGAACCTTATAAGAAAAGAACATTATTCCTTATTAATCTAAAATGGTGCAGAGATTCAGAAATGTGTGTGGCCTGTGCTCACATAGCCAGTGAAATACACAAGTGGATTCAAGACCCAGAGCCCAAGCCCCTCAGCTATTTCAAGCTGTTCTTTTTTATTTATTCAACAAAAGTTTATAGAAGTATATTATTTTAAGCTGATTAGGAATCAGCTGGAGAAACAGTAGTGAACGAGACATAGTTCTCATTCACTGGGAACTTATAGTCCTGAAAAAGAGACAAACAAATGTACTAAGACGTAGTGGGGCGGGGGGAGCATGTAAGAGAGGCCACTAACTCAAATCTCTCATTACAGTTCTCAAAGGGGGTTGCACTTACAAAGACGTACTTATGACACTATGTAGATTTATAAGCATGCAAACTGTGAGCACATCATGGTTTAATTTCACTAGCATGGCCCCAGCAATCCAATCCCTAAACAGACATCCAGGGTTGATCTCTAGGGATATTTCTAATCTTAACCACTACCTCCAGAGTTCCCAACCCAGTATGGATTTCGTCATGAGAATGAGAAGAAGAATGAGAAATAAAGTAATTGAATGACTTCAAACTACATCTTAAAACACAAAATCAACTTCCCGCTCAGAGATCATTGTTAACTTTCAATATCCCAGTTGAATTTTAAGGAACACTGTTCTGTTTTGGGTAAAGAAGACTATAGATACAACAAGGTAAAACCTATTAGAGTTAACTGCTTTATACTCTCTTTCACATCAGCACATCAGCTATGTTGAAACTAGAGGGAGCGCAAAATTACAAAAGCTCACACCTAATTTTCACAGTCTATAAATTCTCTCTCCATGTCACACCCACCCCATGCATAGTCATTATCTCCTCCCCACGGGAATCACTATCCTTTGTGCCTCGTCCCTTTATCTCAGTTGGGAGTCTAGCATGTTCAACTCTCCTTTGTTCATTCATCATCAAAACTTTATCAGGCTCCTATTATGCGCAGGCAACCTGCTACAGGCTGGAAATACCAGAAAGAGAATGGAGGGACCCATCTTTTCCCACATACATATTAACAGCCTAGCACTTGGGCAAATCTGCCTGCTTAAATGATGGCTAAGGTGTTGAACCAGTCCAGCAATGACAAATAAACTAGCCTGGAAAAACAATTAGGGCAATAGAGTCAGTCCCTCAACACTCAAATCTTGAACCCACTCAGTTTTTTCTCCTTGAGCATATAATTTATGTACTCTGCGCCAGTTTCTCCATCTTCAAAATAATGATAGTTCCTAGCATATAAGGTTGTGAGAGGATTTTAAAATAAAATACATATTGATTATCTAGAACAATTTCTGACACATGATAAGTGCTCAGTAAACACTGGTGTGTCTTTCTTGCTCAGCCGATTAAGTTATATACTGGGTAGGGTTATCTAGATGCAGACATGATATCGGGTTGGGAGCAATATCTATAAAAGGAAATGGAGAAGTGGGCTAGACAGAGGGAGCTATCTCTGCCAGCCCATCTAGCAGCTCTAGAGCACAGATTGCCACCTATAGGCGTCCCAGATTGAGAAGGAATGGCAGAGCCCTTATACCATAGCCCTGCTCAGAAAATGAAAGGGAGCACCCAGAGAAGAGTTCAACCTCAGCTCAAAAGCTGAGACAGACCTTGAAGGATCTGACTACTGAAGGACTTAACTAACTATACTCTTGACAGGTGGGCAGCAAGTCCTTTATGAGAATGAGAGCTGAATAGTCATCTATGTGTTGGCCAAAGCAGACATTGTCTGGGGTGCTGGCTCAGAAGGATTTTGAGGAAGTGTTGGAATTCAATAAGCAAATGCAAGTGGAGACATCATGATTAATTAAGATACCAGCCATGGGTCTTGAGCAAGAAACCGAGGCCTACCTTCCAGGAACTTGCCCTACTCAAATAGATTGTATCAAAAGGCTCCTCTTTCTCTGACAAACTCAGTTCTTTATTCCTTCTTCAGTGGTTTCTCTTACACCCCAAGACTGGCAGGAGGGCACTGCCCCCAAGACCTTGCTGTTTCCTAAACACAGCATTGTATATACCGTGCTTTTGGTGGGGGTGGAGGGTGGCTGCCAACTGTTCAACAGCTCCAGATGTACAGAATCAGGGTGCATTGCTCAAGGCCCCACCCTCAGCTTTGGCTCTGTGAATCCTCCCCAGAACCTCCTCCAAGGTCCAGAGTATCTCAGTGCATTCTGGCTGTCAGTCCAGGTCTGGAAGAAAGACAGCTTGACTTAAAGCACCACTAATTATTTTCACTCCACCATCTTCCAAAATGGATTTAAAGAATCTTCAAAATCAATATATCTAGGCTACTTCTAAAAAAGGCTTTTATCTGAAGTAATAATGTGCTAGTGAGGGAACTAACAAAATATAGACAGAGTACAACTGTGGGGAAAGTTTCTGTAGAAAATAGGCCTGAATAAGAGTAAAATGCCATCAGAGAACAAAATCAGTTATCAGCTCAAACAGGTAATGGATCATTTACACTTAAGTATTTTATTGTTTTGCAACTGTGCTTTCAAGAAGGGGATCTGTGATGTAGGAACTATCCATTGTGTTTTCATTTTATGGGTAAGCACAGTGAGGCTCTGGGCTGAGGTGGTATGTGTTCAGCTGCACCTGGCAGAGAGCAGGCAGGCTGAACAGCTGATGCAAATATCTAGTTCCATCTCTCACCTGGTGGCAGCCCTGTGCGACCAGGTTTCTTCCTAGGAAGAAACTAAAAGTCTCAATTGCAATTTTAAAGACTAAAACCTCCAACCCCCAAATGCCCAAAGGAACTAAAACAACCTCTAATGTTGATACCTGACGTAGATTTCAACATGTGTTTAAATTTTTTTAAATATTTCTTTGTGAAGCACAACTGATGATCATGAACAATCCAAGAAGGTGCCGGTTTCTCGGTTCCATAAATGTGTGCTGACTGTTCAAGAACCAACAAGACAAAGCTGTCCTCCATCCTCTAAGTCATGACGCAGATTAAGTTTAACAGCGAGATCCCTCACACCCTGTATGTCAGTCACAATATCTTCTCTACGATTCCAAATGATGAAATCATCACTCTTCTCTCACTGACCTGTTACCCCTACTTCCCCAAATATCAACTTCTCATTGTCTCTTGGGCCCTTTAGGATGCCTGTGGCTGATCCTTGTTCTCAACAGACTGCAATAACAGCAGGGCTCAACAGAGACACCCATCAGAGCCCCTGGTTTGAGCTTCTTACCCTCAACTCACCTTGGAATTAAGACTGAAACTCATTTTAAAGGTTGAAAATGTAAATAACCAAGAGGTGAACCTTGCGAAAGTTCCAACTAGACTGCTAATGAGATTACTCCAAAAAACCATAGTCACGGCCAGGGGTGCCTTTCCTATTTCCAGGCAACAAAGCACCAGGGAATACTCCATGACTCATCCTAGCAGCTGCTTCGAGGGCACCTGAGCTCTGCAGGCTGAACAGGTGGTCTGTCTTCTCTCATTTGTTTGACAGAGTTGTTTGCATAGCCAAGTGTCAGAAGAAATGAAAATTACAGTTATAGATCTTAAGAAGCTCCTAAAGAAACAGAGTTGACCTTGGGCAAATTTTGATATCAGAAATTGGGCTTTTAAGGCCTTCCAACTTCATTTTTGACAGTCTTGTTGCTCTATTATATTCCTGATTACCACACTTCATTTCCACTTTCTGGTCTCCCATAACATATATTCTCCCGTATTTAGAAAATCTCTCTGAACACCTGAGAAAGCTGCTGTGAGCCTTATTGGAACTAGTTGCTACCTTTTCTGTGATCTTACTGGAACGTAGTGTAGCCCAAATCATATTGTATTATTGCCTGTTACCCACGTATTTGTCCAACTTGATAGACTGTAAGATCCCCAAGCACAGGGACCTAGTATTACCCATCTTATCCTTGCACAGAACAGGCTAGTTGAACTATAACTGATTTGCTTTGATACAAATGAATACTTCTGGGGTCAATATACACAGCCTTCCCTTCTCCCATGACTGAGGGCTAGTCAGCAGGCCTCTGGCCAGAGGGAATGTGTATTATTTTGGGAATGCATTGTAACTTCCTCCTTATCTCTTTTTGGGAGCAGCTTCTGGTCCTGTGATTGTTCTTAACCTTTTCTGTCTGTATGCTCACATTGAGGTAATGGAGTTTAGAGTCATGCATAGGACATGTGCCTCCTTTGTCTGGGACCCCTTATAAGGAGCCTCATCCTGGAGCCCACCCACCACCACTGGTGCACTATAACCTGAGTAATAAATGCCATGTCCACATCCACTAGTCTTCTGGGTGTTTTTTTGTTTTTTGGGTTTTTTTGGAATATCACAAACACTTAAGCAGCTCCCCACTTTAATGCAGCTCCTACGTTACAACTCTGCACTAAATCAATGGCCCAAGTCTCAAAGTGTCAGCAGCCTAATGTATAGGTGCAATTAGATGCAAAGGGATAAAGCCCAGTAGCTTTCACGACGACAAGATGTGTGCATGTAACCACGTCCCAGTGATGTATCTAGACTAATGGGCAGTACCTCAGAGGTGACATCAGCCATTTCCCCACTGTATGCTAACGACTTAGGGCTGGCTTCCCCTTGGTCCATCCTCCCTCAGACCTGTTTTCAGCAGAGGAAGAACCAAGGCCCTGCTCCCTAAAACCCATAACGCAGAAAGGAACAGAACTGTTTCTTCAGGCCACGTGCTGCTTATACCAATAGAATGTTTTTTTTAAACCAAGGTCCCACCAGTTTTATTAAAGATAAATTTTTCATGATTTACTTTTCACCAGTCTGTTCTGGCATGCCTCCAATGATATCAGAAAAGATAAAAAATACGAACAGTAAAAGTGACAGCAAACTCACAGTTATTAACAACCGCACCTAAAACAAAAACAAAAGCAAACTAAGCAAACAACTAGAATAGGAACAGAACCACAGAAATGGAGATCACATGAAGGGTTATCAACAGGAGAGTGGGAGGGGGAGACAGGGGGTAAAGGTACAGAGAATAAGTAGCATAAATGGTAGGTAGAAAATAGACAGGGGAGGGTAAGAATAGTATAGGAAATGTAGGAGCCAAAGAACTTATAAGTATGACCCATGGGCATGAACCATAGGTGGGTAATGTGGGATGGAAGGGGAGGGCAGGATGGAGTGGAGTGAGGGGGGTAAATGGGACAACCGTAATAGCATAATCAATAAATATATATTTTAAAAAAAGAATCATCTGGATCAATGATAGCTAGTGTGCATACCCTGTAGTATTTTCCACACACCATGCCCAATACAATATTATTGCTACTGTAGTGATGGACACCCGTCTTGACCAACATGGCATAGTGCTCAATGCAGATTCCCTCAAGGCTGGACAGTTGTTGGTGAGGATGACCAGTTTCGCTTTGCCTTATCTGATCATCTTTAGAGTCTGCTTATACCCCAGCATGTACTTTCCACTCTTCATAACCAGCTGAAGAGTGGAAAGTACATGGAGTTGAAGTAGTCTTCAACTCCAGCAACTTTTTCATCTTCTTTGTGGCCACAATCTTCCTGCCTTAGGTGTGAGATGGCCCCCAGCCAAGAGCAGCCACCAAGATGGCTGGGAGCCTACACCAATAGAACTTAAAACCTCCAGTCAATCTGAGCCAGTCTACATGAAGCCTCCCTCACCAAACATGTATATATAATCTACCCATAATTCTACCTCTAGGAATCTGAGCTAAGAATCAGGGATGCAGATAAAGAATTATATAAAACATTTTCACACCTCCTAAGTTGTCAAATCGATATGCTATTCACTTCTGAGACTTTATCTTGCAATATATTTTCTCTCCTTCTACTTCTGTTGTTACGTAGCCTTCCCTTTTATGTCCCTATTATAAAACCCTTTCCTCCATTTATTAGGACCCTGGTATTTATATTGGACCCATCCAAGTAATTCAGGATAATCCCCCTATCTCAAGATCCTTAATCAAAGCTTCAGTGTCCCTTTTGTCATGCAAGGTAATACAGCAAGCTAAGGGAATTAAGAGGTAGACATTTGTGTGTGGAGGGGGGAGGGGAATGGTTGCTTATTGCAGGCTCATGTAGCAGAAATAATACCTCTTCCTGAGCACACAGGAAGACTGTTCCTCAACCCCTTTGTAGTTAGGTTGGGGTCAAGTGAAGGATTCTGATGAATGTGATGTGCCTAGGAGGGAGGTGAGCCCTATCTTCTCTACATGTGATCTGCAGGATAGTGGCATCATCATCACATTGGAGTTTGTTAGAAATGCAGAATCCCAGGCTCCACCTGTGACCTCCTGAGCCAAAATCCTCATTGTATCAAGATGCCAGGTGATTCTGACGCACATTAAAGTTGAAGAAGCACTGATACTGGCCACTTCCAACCCTGGCACTTAAAAACACTATGCAGAACCCAATCCTCCAGCTATCTCTTCCTCTGTGGCAACAACTTTAGAGCCAAGAGTTCCAGGCAGCAAAGCCACAACACAGAGGCCACCTACCCACAAGGAACTGCAACAGAAGCAAAAAATAAACTTCTGATGTAGGGCACCAAGATATTGGAGAATGCCTGATGCAGCAGCTTCAGTAAGACATTCATTTGAACTAGCTTGGGTAGATTTCTGTTCCTGTCAACTACAAAAGCTTTGCCCACAACAGTGGTTCTCAAACAAGCATGCATCAGAATCACCTGAAGGGATTCTTTTTTAATGTAATGACTCTTTATTTCAATAAATTTTAAAAGGCGAAAGATTTATATGATCTGAAGAGAAACCAGAGTATTTCAATAAATTTTAACAAATAATATATAATATCTCCTCCTCCAGAAGCTCATTAAAAGAGCATAGGCAGATTCCTCCCCATAGTATCTTAGTTGGGGAGGTAATCACAGAAAGAAGGAATTTAATGAAGGGCTTCTTAAATCACATGCTGCTGGGCCCCATGCCCTAGAGTTTCTGATTTATACATCAAGGGTGAGGCATAATGCTGTGCATTTCTAACGAGTCCCCAGATACTGTGGCCCTGAGACCACATTTGAGAGCTATTCACTGTCAGTTGCTCTTCGTTACTATATAGTTCAACTCAGACAATGGAGACCAGGAATCTGCAAACTGCAGCCCACAGGCCAAATCTGACCTACTTCCCATTTTCACAAATAAAGTTTCACTAGAACTTTGGAACATAGACACACCTACTCATTTACGTATCATCTATGGTTTCATCCTCACTACAGGGATAGGTTGCATCACTTCAATAGGGACAATATGGCTCACTGCTATAGAATGAACATTTGTGGATTAGTTTAGGGCTAATCCACTAAATTGGTTATCTGGCACTTATACTAGTCCCTGCAAAAATTCCTATGCTAAAACCTAATCCCCAATGCTATGGTATAAGGAGGTGGAGCCCTTGGGAGGAGCTTAGATGATGAGGGTGGAACCCTTATGAATGGGTGTTTAGTGCTTTTATCGGGATTAGTGCTTTCATAAAAGCGACCCCACAGAGCTCCCCTACCCTATGTCCCATGTGAGGACACAATAAGAAGGTGGCCATCTATGAATCAGGAAGCGGGTTCTCACCAGACAATGTGCCAATGCCTTGGTCTTGGACTTCTAGCCTCCCAGAACTGTGAGAAGTAAGTTTGTTGTTTATAAGCTACTCACTCTGTCATGTTTTGTTATAGCAGCCCAAATGGACTAAGAAACCCACAAAACCTAAAATATTTACTATTTGTCCCTTTTCAGAAAAGTTTGCTAACCTTGATATAGACCACAAGAAAGTTAAGTTTTACTAAGACTAAGACTACAGAATACTGATTTACTTGAGTACATTCATTGATCGTTTTCAACCTCTACTATGCCTTTTTCCACGGTAGCAACAAGAAAATCGTTTGCAAACTGGTATTTACTATTACTACTATGTCCCTAGTAAGAGCCTTTTGTTATCAATTAGGAGTCTCCCCAATATGGAACTGGAAAGGTTCCTGGGAACAATAAGGATTTTAAAAGAACTGCTTGTCTGAAAGTTGGGGCTATTTCAGTATTCCTGAAGAGTGCTGAGACAGAAGTTTGCACAAATGAAAACCGGAAGTTTGCAGTGCTTTGAACACTCATATCCTCATATCCTATCTGCTAAAGTTACAATCAAAATGGACTTTTATGTCTTTCACAATTCTAGGGTCAACTTAGTTTATTAAAATTAAGCTGCCTGTCATCTTCTAAAAGGGTACACAAAACTGTAATATATACTCTTTCCATCCACTTCAAAAACCCTATGACCAATTTGAAAAAAAAAAAAATCCTTTAGTGTGCCAACCCACACAAATGCACTTTTTTTTAAAACTGTTCTTTCAGGCTTGTACCTTTTAAAATAGTAATATCTGCAGAAATGTCACATCAAGAGAAATTGCTCAGAGGTAGGAGTACTTAAGTGAAACTGCTTTTATTAGTACATTGGAGGAAATTTGCTGGTTTGAGAATGGAAAAAGGATTGGTACTGAATAAAAATGCTGGAAATGCCAAAAGGGAGATTTTTTTTGGCTGTAAAAATCCCATCTCACATTTTAAAATCTCAATAAGAAGATTCTCTATTGACTATAGTGGTTTCTTTTTGTTTTAAAAAATAATAACCCTTTCAGAGTATCTCCAGCATTCTGATTTGTGAAGAAAGCTTAGGGTTAATCCGTTAGGTTGGTTAGCTGGCACTGTCTGTCCCTTTTCAGAAAAGTTGGCTAACCACTAACATAGGCCACAATAGACTTAAGTTTTACTAATGTAATCCTGAGACTACAGAATGCTATATGAAATCACAGTCTCTACTGCACAGTTGTCAACTATATCAATCCCCCATGTGTCCCTTTGAGTTACTCACACCAGAGGTCTTACTAGACATTGTGTCCTCACTTTTCTCTGGGCTGTGCACTGACTCTTTCTCATTGAAAAATCTTCAGCCCATTGTTTTCACGAATCCCCATTCTGTTACCTTATGATTCACCATATGTCCAGATAATGATGACCTTTAGCACCCTCCCTTTCCCACCATCTCAGGGAGAATCCTGCTACCCCCAGTGTCCCCAACATTTAGGATGTCCACAAAGAGCTTCCACGTAAGCCCACAAACCAGCCATTCCATTTCATTCTTTACCCGGTTTCATTCTGCCATGTCTTCTCTCACACCCCGGCTCTCCCTGTCCAGGACTTGGGGGCAGTGCCCACTGCAGATGAGGCCAGACACATGCATGCCAAAGTTTCTGCCAAGGATACTGCTGCTGGAAACTGCTCAGATGGGAAGGAGAGGGACGCTGGCTTTCCTGCTGAGGTAGGAAAATATTCCTCTTGTTCCAACTCTGTGCCACATTTTGTTACTTGAACCCCAAAGAAAACATTTCTTTCGTTTTCCTGGAGCAGGCCCCCAAACAAGAACCCACATACCTTTCTCCAAAGTTGTCAACTATGCAACAAAAATACGCAAGTTCTTCCTCCTCAGAATAATCTAAAACTAGTCACTAAAAATATATTTCCCCAAAGTCTCACTGCAAACATGGCATATTCCTTCCAATCAGTTCCCCTTCAACAAACATGTCCATTTGATAAGAAATGTTTGGCTTTAACTAACCCCTTCTTCTATGGTCCACAGCATTGGACAGATTTAAAGGAGAATAAACATATTATTAGAAATAAACATCTTATTAGTCCCTGAGGAATAACCACAGAGAGGTATCTAAATATCTCTCTCTTACCCTGATCCCTTTTGATCCATACTGAGCCAGCCTCAAATGAGTATTTGGGAATCTTCTCTCTCCTAGATGTCCCTCTAGATTCTCTTGTTTCCTCACTTCTGCTCCTGGCTGCTGGTTTTCATGCTCTCTCCAGAAACAAGGCCATAAATACCTTTATTTCTGGCTCCTCCATAGTTGTAGAATGAAATAAAATTTTCAAATTCTTCATAGCTGAGCATCTATAAGTCAAACATTCCTTTTTGTCTTTAATAACATCACATGGATACATTATACCAAAAGACCCCTTTCCCACAAGCACCAAGAAGGAAAAGAATGAAGACAGAAAATTCTTCATGTCACATATGTGTGTGTCTAACCAAAGTTTCTGCACAAAAGATGGTTAAAGTCTCCATATTTTAGAAGATCAAAACATGCAGTTATAAAATGGCAATTTCCCCAGTTTTGATATTTCCATGATCTAGTGCAAAGCTTTAACCTCAGGTTCATCTTAAGTTACTATAGGCATCCTCTGCCTTCCACGGACTCTATAAAAGCTAGTTCTCCTAAGCATCTGACCTAAGGATCTCAGTTCTGCCCTGAGATAACTCTTTGGCCACATTTACTGGTTAAATTCATTCAGCTACAAGTAATGAGGACCCAAAATATCAGTGGCTTAAACAACATAGAGATTGTTTTCCCTTTCAAGTGATATTCTAAAGTTACACAGTATGGGGCTGGACTGGCAGCTCTGATCTACAAATCCCTCAGCAACTCACGTGTTTCCCACGTCACTGCATCACCAACTCGAGAGAGCACAGCCATCCCACCTTCGCCCCAAAAAGCCACATAACAAGGAGCGGAATGGTGGAAGGATAAAGAAGAAAAGGGTAAAAGTTGCTTGCTCCCTGTCTCCTGAAGTGCCGAAAAGCTGCAACAGATTTTAGTTACATCTTTTTGTTCAAATCATGGCCATTCCTGGGTAAAAGGGGAGGTGGGGACATTTTACTCTTTGTTTTGGGTAGACATATGGCCATCTAAGAATTCTATTCCTATGGGAGAAAAAAAGAATAGGTATCAGGGGACAACTGGCAGTCTCTGTCACATTGTGCTCCAGAAATCACTACCTTTTTTCTGTGCTAAAAGTGAACTCTGGAGTCACCTAAAATAGAATGCTTTAAATTCCATGTTTTTGTAAAGTCAAGGTATGAGTCAAAATTCTGCCACTCATTATAACTGTAGGTAACTGTGATTTAACTCTCTGCCTTATTGTGATAGTGATATCTGTCCTGCTACTTTAAAAAAAACTGTGCTAGGCATTGATTGAAAATAAACTCAGATAATAAAGGTTAAACTAATTTTTGAAATGTGATATAAATAACTCTCAACACAAAGTAGAATTAAATCAATCTTTTGCCTCCTTTAAATTTACATGACTCTCATTCGAATTATCTCCAATCTCTGTTTAGGTTTCGTAATAAAACGTGGCAGGTAGATGTCAAGAGAGTGAAGAACCAGAAACAAAGGTATGTGGTCTAATATTAGGTGACTCAAACAGGGTCAATGGCCAATCAGAGAAAGAAAAGGAAATTCTCTAGAAATTACCAATATTTATGAAGACTCACACCATCAACCTGGTCTCTCAACCATCTCCCTATCTTTGTTATTGTTAGACATAGGATTAGATCTTCATAACTTAAGTTACTGTTTCTCAGGCAAAATTCTAGGTCCCAGCAATTGTTACCCTAGCCATTGAGGACAAGCAGAGCAGCTATGAAATCAGCTGGCGATGGGTTTTTTTTGTAATTTTCTGGAATGTTTATTCTTTTAAATATTTTATTTATTTATTTTCAGAGAGAAGGGAAGGGAAGGAGAAAGAGAGGGAGAGAAACATCAGTGTGTGGTTGCCTCTCACACCCCCCCCACTGGGGACCTGGCCCACAACCCAGGCATGTGCCTTGATTGGGAATCAAACTTGCGATCCTTTGATTCACAGGCCAGCACTGAACCACTGAGCCACACCAGCCAGGGTGATGGAATGTTCCGTTTTGCTGCCATTGTTTTTGCTTCTGTTGTTGGTTGAAAAACGGTAGAAACAGAGAATGCCTGCAAAGCCCTGGTGATTCTAAACTGCTTCAAGGGAGAGAAGAAATCCAGGCAAAGGGAGTCTGAAAATCATGTAAGAGCAGATTCCACGCTTTGCATCTATTTTTAATCTCTCTGTGATTTGACATCATACGAAGTCAAGCAGACTGCTGACATGCCCTCAAGGTAACCTGGCAGAATGGTAGAGACTTATTAGGGAGAATAGGCTGGGTTATGGTACAGTTTGAAAAGAAACTCAAATTCTCAATGATTTATCACAATAAAGGTTCATTTCTTTCCATGTTACATATCTAATATGAGGAGACTATACTCCACACATTTGCCCAAGAACTAAGTTGTCAGAGTACCGATTTCTAGCCATTTCTAGCCACACCACCAGGAAGATGAAGCCTACGCAGTAACCACAGAAAGGAGAAAGCTCCCTTGAAGAGTCACGCTTGAAATTTTTACCACCTCAGCCCACACATATTGTAATAAATACACTACACTTATCCTTAGAGCCCACTGGCAAGAACTATTCACACGGCCTTAATCCAAATACAAGGAAGCTAGATAATGTGGACAGTATATAACTTGATGATTTGTCTATAGCATAATGATGGTTGAATTATCTATGAAATGCTTCTTGCCTCATTTTTTCTTAATGCTTTCTGAGAATGACAGGTTTTATTGGGAGGAACTTTCTTTTTTTGTAGAAGATAAGACAGTATCTTGGTCTTCCAGCACAAACCACTTTACACACACAGTGAACGAACAAAAATTCATTCTAAAGGCCACAGAGGTACACATGTATTTATTCTAAAAATAGGCTGAGATATGTTCTGATGAGAGTGGCTATTAGAATAGCATAGTAGATGAAAGCACAGGCCCAAGAACCATAAAGCTTGGATTGGAGTATCAGATTCTCCGTTTACCAGCTACATGAACTTGGTAAAGATATTTGAACTCTCCATGCCAGCTTCCTCATGTCTAAAATGGAGATGATTACAGTACTTGTTTTATTGTTCCTGTGAAAATTAAGTCAGTTAAAATGGTTCATATAAAATACTTGGCACTAAGCTTAGCACTTACATGTTCATTAAAAGTTAACTCATTCTTTGAATGTACTGGCCCTTTTTCCCAGTGACTCGATTTCAGACTCCAGCTTTCTAACAAGCTTCCTTGAATTCATGATTCATTGTATAGTTTTCTTACCTCTTCTCTCTCTCTTCTTAAGATTCTGCTTCTCTTCCACTGGTCTGGCCTGTCTAGCAAATAGTTAGGTGACTAAAGGAAGAGTACCAGGGACTCTGGAGTCCCTTTGCATGGTCTGGAATTGAAGCTCTGCCAGTTACTATGACACTGGGCATCTTAATGCACTGCTCTGACCCTCGTTTCTTTATTTATAATTTATACATAATAGAAATCTGTACTTCACAAGGCTGTTGAGAACACTCAATGGTGTCATGCATGTAAGAATTTAGTACAGTGACTGGTCTAGTGGAAATGTTCAGTAAATGTCTGTATTCTGTAAAATGTGATCAATACTTTCCTCAAAGATATGCATGAGCTTAAGGAAGCTGTGACAGTACCATAAACTATTATTACATATCAGTGTTTTCTATGTATGTTTATATGTATATGTGTATGACTGTGTATGGGTGAGTACACGTACAAGGTGGGGCAAAAGGAGGTTTATAGTTGTGAGTACGCAAAACACAGAGTTTATTCTTGCATTATTATTTATTATTGTGTTATTTTCCATACAAACAACTGCAAACCTATTGTTGCCCCATCCTGCATATAAGATGCTCTTTCCTAAAACAAATGGAATGTGCATTTTTTGCTGTGGCTAACTCCTGGCCCATAGGTAGATTATTATCTTTTCAGCATAGCCCACATCAAGTATCAACATATCATTACTTAGATGTACATCCCATTACCAGTGCTTTTTGCTTTAGTTTCCAGAAACTTGCCAACCAGCATCAAAACAAAAATCAAATCCATATGTATTTACTGAATGCTTACTCTATGTAAGATACAATTGCTATAAAGCCTAGGAAATATTTTTAGCTTCATGCATTATCAGTTGACTGATACTAAATGTACTGACTTCTTACTAGAATATTTTGAGTGCCATTGATGCTTTTAACAAAGTTCCTATCAGGAGAAATCCATGCCACTTTGCTCCATCATTCTCTGAGGAAAGGAAAATGCAACAGAGATGAACATTACATTTCATTTCATTGTTCACAGTGTGTTACTGTATCATCTGATGAAATAAAGTTCCTTCTGACTGCTCCAGTAGATGAGAACAAGCAGTTTACCTGCTAATATGAAGACTAACCCTCCTGATCCCTTCACTGAAAACTATACAGTACATTACTGTATCTTCCTATTAATAAACATTGGCAACCGGTGGCTTTTTACTTTATTATTTTTCATGGTTATATTGGCTGATCTACTCTGGCAATGTACAATGGGCAAGGGCCAGATATTAGGAAAGTAAGCAGGTCTTGTGACCTCTGCAAATTTCCCCATTAGCCAGCAAGTTCTGTGCAGGGCAATAGAAATATAATGTAAGCCACTTGTGTGATTTAAATTTTTCTAGTAACCACATTTTAAAGTAAAGTACTTAAAAAGTAAAAGGAATAGGTGAGATTGACTAAACATACTTTTAACCTAATATACCCAAATAACATCAATTCAAAGTAATCAATACACATATCTTTGGGACGGTTTACATGTTTTCTTATTTTGTCTTTGAAATCTAGTGGATACTTTATATTTACAGTAAATCTTAACTTGGACTTACCTGCATTTCAATTGTTAATAGCCACAAGTGGCTGGTAGCTACCAAGTTAGCTCTATACTATTGTTAGATAAGTTGGTAGGGTAAAAACAATAAAAATTTGGCACTTTCTATGGAAATATTATACATGTTATAGGTTACTTTGTAATTTAAATAAAGGAGATGAATTTAAATGACTAAAATGGATAAATTTAAATTAGAAAAATTAAATATACTGAACTTTTTTTTTCAAATGAGTTTGTTTAATTCCAGGTGGTACAGAATTTAGGAAAGAACAAAGACTGAAGAACACACCCTGACAGGATTCTGCACTGAGTTCACTCTGATTTCACAGCTAACTAAGGTTAAAATGGCTGAACTAAAGAGATGAGCCACTGAATGATTATTACAATTTTTTGGAAAAGTTTATTCTTAAATGCATAAATGGCTCCAAGACAACACTTCATTCTAGCTATACATGGAAACAGACATTACAAAAGGGAATCCAGAGGCTAAAACATAGGTGGAATTAAGGATCACCATTGCCCCAAGCACAGCCAACAGCTCACTTCTTGCCAGATATCTTAATTCCACTGGTGGCCCGGGGGCCCTTCCTCAAGCCTTTGCTTTTAGCCTCTCAGGTTTCTTCTCCTCTTTTTGCCTCTGCTTGAATACCTTATCTCACCCATCTCCTTGGTCTGCTTCTTGGGCTGCTTCAGGGGCTTGTTGCCTCTTGGACATTGCACCTGCTGCCCCTCCCACTGACCCTACCACAGGAAGCTGACGAACTTGTTTTACATTTATATTACAAAACATACAGGGGTCAGCAAAATAGGTTTACAGTTTTGGCAGACATTCTTTTTTTTTGAGATTTTATTTATTTATTTTTAGAGAGATGGGAAGGGAGGGAGAGAGGAAGAGAAACATCAATGTGTGGTTGCCTCTCACACACCCCCCAATGGGGACCTGGCCTGCAGCCCAGGCATGTGCCCTGACTGGGAACCAAACCAGTGATCTTTTGGTTCACAGGCCAGTATTCAATCCACTGAGCCACACCAGCCAGGTCCCTATGATGTACTTTGTAACTCTGTGACTATTTTATACCTACCAATTTGTACTTCTTAATCCCTTCACCTTTTTCACCCATCTCCCAAACCCCCTCCCATCTGGCAACCCCTCAGTTTGTTCTCTATATATGAGTCCATGTCTGTTTTGTTTTTTCACTTATTTTGTTCTTTAGATTCCACATATAAGTGAAGTCATATGGTATTTGTCTCTGTCTGACTTATTTCCTTTTTAAAAAGATTTTATTTATTTATTTTTCGAGAGAGGAGAAGGGAGGGAGAAAGAGGGAGAGAGACACAATCAGTTGCCTCTCACATGCCCCCGACCAGGGACATGGCCTGCAACCCAGGCATGTGTCCTGACCAGGAATTGTACCAGAGACCTTTCCGTTTTCAGGAGGATGCCTAATCACTGAGCCATACCAGTCAGCACTGTCTGACGTATTTCACCAAGTAGCATATACTATAAGTCCATCCATGTTGTAGAAAATGATAAGATTTCACTCTTTTTATGGCCAAGTAATATTCCATTGTATATATGTACCACAGCTTTTTCACCCATTCCTATCAATGACTCTTTGAATTGCTTCAATATCTTGGCCATTGTAAATAATGCTGCAAAAAACCATAAGGGTGCATATATCATTTTGAATTAGTGTTTTGGATTTTTTCAGATATATATCCAGAACAAGAACTGCTGGGTCATAAAGTAATTTTATTTTTAAGTTTTTGACGAACCTCCATACTGTTTTCCACAGCAGCTGCACCAAATGTAATCTTACCAACAGTGCATGAGGGTTCACTTTTCTCTATATCCTCACCAACACTTGCTGTTTGTTGACTTATTGATCATAGCCATTCTGATAGGTGTGAGGTGATATCTCATTGTGGTTTTAATTTGCATTTCTCTGATTAGTCATGTTGAGCATCTTTTCATGTGTCTATTGGCCATCTGTATGTCCTCTTTAGAGAACTGTCTATTCAGGTCCTCTGCCCATTTTTTAATTGGATTCTCTGTTTATTTGTTGTTGAGTCATATGAGTTCTCTATAAATTTTGTATATTAACTGCTTATTGGATGTCACTGGTGATATCTTCTCCCATTTAGTACATTGCCTTTTCATTTTGTTGATGCTTTCCTTCACTGTGCAAAAACTTCTTAGTTTCATGTAGTACTATTTATTTTTTCATTTCTTTTCCTTGACTGAGGAGATGTGTCAGAAAAAAAAATATTCCTAAGAGAAATGTCAGAGAGTTTACGGCTTCTGTTTTCTTCTTGGAGCTTTATGGTTTGGGTTCTTACATTCAGATCTTTAATCCATTATGAGTTTATTCTTGTATATGGTATAAGAATGTGGCCTACTTTCCTTTTTTTGCACATATCTGTCCAACTTTCCCAACACCATTTATTGAATAGACTGTATTTACCTCAATATATGTTTTTGCCTCCTTTGTCAAATATTAACTGACCATATACTCATGGGTTTATTTCTGGGGTCTCTGTTTTGTTCCATGGACTTCTATGTCTCTATTTTTATGCCAGTAACATGCTATTTTGATTACTATAGCCTTGTAATATAGTTCAATACCAGGTAGTATAATACTTCCAACTTTACTTTTTTAACCAAGATTGTTGTGGCTATTCAGGGTCTTTTGTAGTTCCATATAAATTTTAGGATTATTTGTTCTAGTTCTGTGAAAAATGCCATTGGGATTTTGATATGAACTACACTGAATCTAACTATACATTCCTCTGAGTTGTATGGACATTTAAAAAGATGTTAATTCTTCCCATCTATAGCACAGTGTAAACTTCCATTTTTTGTATCTTCTTAATTTGTTTTTTCAATGACTTAAAATTTTCCAAGTCCCGGATATTTACCTTTTGGTTAAGTGTATTCCTAGTTATACTTTGTGCAATTGTAAATAAGATTGTTTTCTTCATTCCTCTTTTTGATAGTTTATTATTGGTGTATAAAAATGCAGCCAATATCTGAATATTAGTTTTCTATCCTGCTGCTTTTCTGGATTTATCAGTTCTAGTATAATACTTTTTCACAAGATCTTTCAGGTTCTCTACATACAGTATCATATCACCTGCAAATAATGACGTTCTTCCTCTTCCTTTCCAATACTGAAGCCTTTTACTTCTTCATTTTTGTTTTTGTTTTTTGTCTGATTGTTGAGGCTAGGATTTTCAGTACTATGTTGAGTAAGAGTGGTGAAAGTGGACATCCCTGGCTTGTTCCTGATCTTAAGTGAAATGCTTTGTTTTTCTCCACTGAGTATGATATTATCAGTAGGTTTGTCATAAATAGCCTTTACTCTGTTGAGGTATGTTCACTCTATTCCCACTTTGTGCTCTGAGAGTTTTTATCATAAATGAGTGCTATATTTTATCAAATGCTTTTTTCCTGCATCTATTGATAGGCTCATACGATTTTTATCCTTCCTTTTATTTGTGTTGGATCACATTAACTGATTTGTGGATATTGCACCATCCGTTCATCCCACAAATAAATGCCACTTGATCACGGTGTATGATCTTTTTTAAGTATTTTTGAATTCAGTATGCTAATGTTTTGTTGAGGATTTCTGCATCTATGTTCATCAGGATTTGGCCTATAATTTTTTTCTTTGTAGCGTCTTTGCTTTAGGAATCGAAATAATGGTGGCCTCATAAAATGAACTCAGGAGCATTTCCTCTTTTTAACTATTTCTGGAATAGTTTGAGAATGATAGGTGTTAGTTGTCCTTTGAATGTTTAGGAAAACTCACCTGTTAAGCCATACAGTCAAGGACTTTTGTTTGTTAGGAGTATTTTGATTACTGATTTGGTTTTGTTGGTAGTAATTAGTCTATTCTGGTCTTCTGTTTGTTTTTTATTAAGTCTTAGAAGACTGTATGTGGTTAGGAATTTATCCATTTCTTCCAGACTGGGTAATTTGCTGGAATATGGTAGCTTATAGTGTCAGCTGTATTTCTGTGTTGTCATTTGTCACTGCTCCCCTCCATTTCTTATTTTATTTGGGTCCTCTCTCTTTTTCTCTCTGAGTCTAGTTAAGCATTTATTAACTTGTTTATCTTTTCATAAAACAAGCTCATGTTTTCATTGATCTTTTGTATTTTTTGAGACTCTATTGCATTTATTTCTGCTCTGATCTTTATTATTTTTTCTCCTTCTACCCACTCTGGGCTTTTTTTGTTGTTCTTTTTCAAGTTCTTTAGGTATAATATTAGATTATTTATTTGATATTTTTCTTTTTTCTTGAGGTAGGCCTGTATTGCTATAAATTTCCCTATTAGAACTTCTTTTGCCCTGATCCATAGATTTAGGGTCATTGTGTTTTTATTTTAATTTGTCTCAAGGTATCTTTTGATTTCCTCCTTGATCTCCTAGTTAACCCATTGCTTGGCAACATGTTATTTAGCCTCCATGTGTTTGTGTATTTTTCAATTTTTTCTCTTAATTGATTTCTAGTTTCATTCCACTGTGGTCAGAGAGGATGTTAGATATAATTTCAATCTTCTTAAATTTACTGAGACTTGTGGCTTAACATGTGATCTATCTTGGGAAATCCATTTGCATATGAAAAGATGTTTATTCTGCTTTTTTGAGGTGAAATACCCTAAAAATATCTATTACAATCATCTGGACTAATGTGTCAATCAAAGCTGCTATTTCCTTGTTGATTTTCTTTCTGGAAAATCTATCCACTGATGTCAGTGGAGTGTCAAAGTCCCCTACTATAATTGTATTACTGTCAATCTTTCCCTTTATGTCCAGCAATATTTGCTCTTTATATTTAGGTGCTCCTATCTTGGGTGCATCAAGGTTTCAAGGGTTATATCCTCTTGTTTGATTGATCTCATTATCATTATGTAATGTCCTTCTTTGTCTCTTATTATAGCCTTTGTTTTAGGCTATAAAGGTTATTTTGTCTGATATAAAAGTATTGCAACCCCAGCTATTTTGCATTTCTATTTGCATATCTTTTTCCATCTATTTACTTTCATCTCTGTGTTTTTTATGATCTAAAGTGGGTCTCCTGTAAACAGCAAATTAGAGGACAAGATAACAGTATCCACACAAAGAGAAAATGAAAAAGAAAAGAGACTTAAGAGAAATGAAGAAAATCTAAGGAACATTTGGGACAATACCAAGCATAATAACACCCATATCATAGGACTACCACACGGAAATGAGTGTGAGAGAGGGATAGAGAACCTATTTGAACAGATAATGGCAGAAAACTTTCCTAACCTGGTGAAGGAAAAGAGTACACAAGTTCAGGAAGCACAGAGAATCCCAATCAAGATGAACCTAAAGAGACCCATGCCAAGACACATCATAATTAAAATGGCAAAGTTTAAAGACAAAGATAGAACTTCAAAGGCAGCAAAAGAGAGAAAGTCAGTTATGTACAAGGGAGTCCCTATAAGAATCTCAGCTGATTTCTCAACAGAAACACTATAGGCCAGAAGAGAATGATAAAAAATATTCAGAGTGATGAAAGCTAAGAACACGCAGCCCAGATTGCTCTTCCCAGCTAGGCTATCATTCAAAATTGAAGGACAAATAAAGAGCCTCCCAGAAAAAGAAAGGTTAAAGGATTGCACCAAACAAGCATTGCAAGAAATTTTAAAGGATCTTCTTTAAGAAGAAGAAGAAATAGGGAGAGAGAAAAAGACAGGTACAATAAAAAATGGCAATAAATAATTACCTATCTATAATAACCTTAAATGTAAATGGATTAAATGGTCCAACAAAATACACAGAGTAGCTGAATGGATAAGAAAACATGACCCATATATATTCTATCTACAAGAGACCCACCTCAGAACAAAAGATTTCCACAAGTTGAGAGTAAAGGGATGGAGAAAAATACTCCATGCAAATGGAAATGGAAAAAAAGCTCAGGCAGCAATACCTATATCTTACAAAACAGACTTCAAAACAAAGTCCATAAGAAGAGACAAAGAAGGTCACTACATAATACTATAGGAATCAATCCAACAAGAGGACGTAACCCTTGTAAATATATATGTACCCAATACAAGAGCACCTAAATATATATATAAAAAAAAACTTGGTGGACTTTAAGGAAGATTTTAACAATAACACTGTCATAATAAGGGATTTTATCACCCCACTGTCAACAAAAGACAGATCTTCCAGAAAAAAATCAACAAGGATATGCTGATATTAAATGACACACTAGATCAAATGTATTAATTGATATTTATAGAACATTTCACAAAACAGCAGAATATACACTCTTCTCAAGTGCACACAGATCATTCTCAAAGATAGACCACGTTAGGTCACAAAGCAAGCCTTAACAAATCCAACTAAATCAAATTCATAGCAGGTATTTTCTCAGATCACAATGAAATTGGAAATCAATCTCAGTAAAAAGACTAAAAAACATTCAAATAGTTAGAGGCTAAATAGCATGTTATTAAATAACAAATGGGTAACCAATGGAATCAAGGTGGGGAACAAAAATTACTGGGAAATGAATGAAAATGAACATACAACAACCCAAAATCTATGGGACACAGCAAAAGCAATCCTGAGAGGGAAGTTCACAGTACTATAGGCCTACCTCAAGAAGCAAGAAAAATCTCAGATATACAACCTAACACTGCACTTAAAAGAACTAGAAAAACAACAACAAACAAATCCCTGAACAAGTAGAAGGAAGGAGATAATCAAGGTCAGAGCAGAAATCAACAAAATAGAAACTAAAAAAAAAAAAAAAAACCAATACAGAAGATCAATGAAACCAGGAGCTGGTTCTTTAAAAAGATATATAAGACTGATGAACCTTTAACCAGGTTCATCAAAAAAAGAGAGAAAGAAAGGGCCCAAGTAAATGAAATCAGAAATGAAAGAGGTGAAATAACAACTGATATCAGAGAATTATAAGGGATTGTGAGAAATTACTATGAGCAATTAATTATATGCCAAGAAATTGGTAAACCTGGGTGAAATGGATAAATTTCTGGAAACATACAATCTCCCTAAACTGAATCAGGAAGAAGCAGAAAACTTGAATAGACCAATAATAACAAATGAAATTGAAGCAGTAATCAAAAATTCCTACCATACAAAAGTTCCTGGCCAGGTAGCTTCACAGGAGAATTTTACCAATCATTCAAAGAAGAACTAACACTGATCCTTCTCAGACCACTCAAAAAATTTCAAGAGAAGGGAAGATTTCCATTTTCTTTTTATGAGGCTAGTATTATCTTAAGCCCAAAACCAGGTAAAGACACACCAAAGAAAGAAAATTATAGGCATCAATATTTCCAATGAACATAGATGCTAAAATCCTCAACAAAATATTAGCAAATTGGACCCAGCAGTACATCAAGATGATCATAACATGATGAAGTGGGATTTATTCCAGGGATACAAGGTTAGTAAAATATTCGCAAATCAATAAATGTGATACATCACATAAACAAAATGAAAGACAAAAATCATATGATCCCATTGATAGATGCATAAAAAGCATTTGATAAAATCCAGCACCCATTTGTGATAAAAACTCTCAGCAAAGTGGGACTACAGTGATCATACCTCAACATAATAAATGCCATATATAAAAAATGCAGCTAATGTCATTCACAATGGGCTAAAATTAAAAGTGTTCCCCTTAAGATCAGGAACAAGACAGGGATGTCTGCTTTCACCACTCTTATTCAACATAGTTCTGGAAGTCCTAGCCACTGCAGTCAGACAAAAAAAAAAAGAAAGAAAGAAATGACATCCAAATTGGAAAGGAGGAAATAAAGCTGTCATTATTTGCAGACAATGTGATATTGTACATAGAAAACCCTAAAAACTCCACCAAAAAATTACTAGACCTAATAAATGAATTCGACAAAGTAGCAAGATACAAAGTCAATACCCAGAAATTGACAGCATTTTTATACACCAATAATGAACTATCAGAAAGAGAAACGAAGAACCATACCTTGTGTCTTTCGAGTATGTAATCCATTTACATTGAAAGTGATTATGGATAGGTGTGCTGTTATTGCCATTTTATAATCCATACTTATGTTCCTTTTTCTCTTTCTTCTTCTTAAAAAAATCCCTTTATATTTCTTGTAATACTGGTTTGGTATTAATGAACTCCTTTAGCTTTTTCCTGTCTGGAAACCTATTTATCTCTTTTTTTCATTTTAACTGATAGCCTTGCTGGGTGGAGTATTCTTGGTTTTAAGTCCTTATTTTGAATATTTGTGACAATCTCTTCTGGCCTTAAAAGTTTTGGTTGAGAAATCAGCTGAGTCTTATGGGAGTTAGTTCCATTGTAGGTAACTAACCATCTTATCTTGGTGCCTTTAAGATTCTCTGTTTGTCTTTAACCTTTGCCATTTTAATTATGATGTGTTTAATTATGATGACCTCTTTGGGTTCATCTTGTTTGGGGCTCTCTGTGCTTCCTAGACTTGTATATCTTTTTCCTTTGCCAGATTAGGGAAGTTTTCAGTCATTATTTCTTCTAACAGGTACTCAATCCCTTGCTCTCTCTCTCTTCTCCTTCTAGTACCCCTATAATGCAAATATTATGCTAGATGTTGTCCCAGAGATCCCGAAACCATCTCCACTTTTATTTTTTTTTTATTTTTGCTGTTCTAATTGGGTGTTTTCTACTACCTTGTCTTCCAAATCTCTGTTTCAATACTCTAGTTCATGTAATCTGCTGTTAATTCCTTCTAGTATGTTCTTCATTTCAGTTATTATATTCATTTCTAACTGGTTCTTTTTTATGGTTTTTATGTCCTTTTTTTATGCTTATTATCCCTCTGTTGAAGTTCTGAGTTCATTCATTCTTTCCCTAAGTTCCTTTAGAATTCATATAACCAGTGTTTTGAGCTCCGTATCTGGTATATTGGTTGCCTCCACTTCATTTAGTTATTTTTCTGAAGACTTCTCCTGTTTTTTCATTTGGGACATGTTTCTTTGTGTTCTCATTTTGGCTGCTTCTCTGTGTTTGTTTCTATGTATTAGGTAGATCTGCTACTTCTTACCCAGTTTTGGCAGGGTGGCCTTTGTAGGTGTCTTGTGGGGCCCAATCACACAGTCTCCCTGATACTCTAAGCTGGGTGCTCCAGGAGTACCTCTTGGGTGAGTTTTATCAACTCTCCTGTTGTAGTTGAGCCTTGATTGCTGTTGGTACATCTATGGATGAGACTGACCCTCATGCTGGCTGGCAGTGAGGATTCATATGAAAACAGTATATGAGCTACTGTGGTGGGGGCTAACCCCACAAAGCGGGACTCACCCAAGCAGGGTCTGGTGCCTACCAAGACCTCCCTTTGGGTATGCTGCTTATGGATCTATTGGAATGGTGATCTAAAGCCAGCCACCAGATGAATTGGTTCTGGGACATCTTCAGAGGGACTGTGGTGCAAGTTAATGTCAGACACAGCCTGTATCTGGCCTGGATTTAACTGTTAGGAGCTACAAAGCAATCTGCTATTGGTAGCTGCCTTTGCTGGGCCTGGATGTGCATGGCAGGGGCCATCCTACAAACTGAGGGCAGCTGCTACCACTACTAAACCTGTGGAGTTCCACCTCACTCTGAGACTTAATGCTACCTGCCAGCTGCCACCAAGGCTCAGCTGTTGAAAGAGCCTCAGGCAATATGCAAACTGGATAAGGCAGATTCTCAGGGAGTCACCATGGTGGGATTTACATTCAGATTTACATTCAGATTTGGCTCTAGTCCTGGGCCTAAGGCCACTCAGCAAAAGCCACAGGATATACAAAGGCCAGCTGCAAACTGCCTGGGGCATGTAGACCTTTGCAGTGGGGCATGGTCTCAGAAAACTGAGCTAGTGGAGTTCTCCAGGCTAACTCAGTATGAGTTTTAACTGTGGGCAGGGTGGGAGGGGTGAGTGGAAGGACTATGCTGAGAGTCTTGGCAGTGTGCAGGTCAAGCAGGGCATGGTGTCAGAGAGTCCTCAGGGAGCCCTCAGCCTGAAGGCACAAAACTCAGTTTTTCCCTGTATGTCTCTGATGCCTCCTGAACAGGTAGCTGTTCCACTGCCACAGCCCAAGGTGAGCGCCTATGAATCAGAGTTTGTGAATTGGCCCTTTAAGAGGATGCCTAGGTCTCCAGCAGCCCTCAGTCTCACCTGGATAGATGGAATCTCTACTCATTTTCAAAGCCAGATGTTAAGGGGGCTCTTCTTCCTGGAACTGGTATTCCAAGCTGGGGAGCCTTGTATGGGGCTCAGACCCCTCCCTCCCCAGGGAAGACCTCTGCTGCTGAGATAGTCCTCTGGATTCTCAATTGCCACAGTGGGTAAAGGGCCAGCCTATTTAGTGTCTCTGCCCTTCCTATCAGCCTCAACATGGCTTCTTCATTATGTCCTTAGTTACAGAATTTCTGCTCACCTCATCTTCAGATGGTTATCCAGGTTGATCATTATATAATTTAGTTGTAATTTTGACTGGGTGATGGGAGGACATGATTGCAGGATCTACCATTCACCATCTGGACCAGTTCACTGTGCTGTGCATTTAAAATATAATGTGATGAGTTATCACACTGAGGTAGGTACTGGGAAGTAAGGAAATACAAAATAAAAGTACTAGACTGAGAGTGAACACTGAATACTGTGTAAGGCAGAGTGAGTGAATGCCTCCTAGAAGAAGCCACATGCAAATGGAGTCTTGCAGAAATGCTTATAGGAGTAATTTAGATGTAAAGAACATGAGGAACATATTTCAGATCTAAGGAATAGCATCTTTTTCTAACCAAAGAAAAGGAAAAAAATACATGAGATTTTAGAAAGTGAGGAGGTATTTCAAGCCAGTAAAGTAAAAATTTGACATAGGGTCTCGCTGAATAATGTTCAAGATTTTGTTAAATATTAAGTTAATTAATATTCCTGTACTAAAATCCAATGATAGAGAGATAGAAATGAAAGTGGGTATTATCAGTCCGTTCCCAACCAGGAAAACAGAAACCACTCCCAAAATGTAAAACAGGAAGAATTTAATCCAGGACACTGATTACCCAAATGTTAGAATTGCTGAGAAGCCAGAGAGGGGAAATAAGGCAAGCCAAAGATCAGCAACAGCCGAGTTCCATTTACTCTCAGGACTGGAGGGATGCAACTGGTGTTTCCAGAGCCAAAAGCTGAGACCACTAGCAGAAGCTTAAGCCACAATAGGGATTTCCTCACAAAATCTGGGAACAGTGAGGGACAGCTGTCTGGTGTCCAAGAGAAACACTTCCACGAAAAGAAGAATGTAAAGGAAATATTCTGATTTATTCCTTTCTTTCACTCTCCAATTTCCCTCCACAGAGGCAAAAGCCTGCTGACACTGCAGCTTGGGAAGAGCAACCTGCAGAAGTCCACCACAAAGCAGAGAGCAGAACAGAGCAGGAGTGAGGAGTGCATAAAACAGTAAACAGGGTATGGTCCAGCAAATACAATGGGAAACCGTAAGTGATTTGTTTTTTAATCTTTTCAGCAAGAGTGAGTTAGTGCCTAGTGTGTATTTGGGCCATTTTTTTTGTCTTGGTGTCAGTTACTTAAAGGAGTGGAGCCTTAGGTGTTCACCAGGGCGGGGTAATGCTGATCGCTGCGCTGTAATGCTGTATGTGGGGGAGGGGCCGAAGGGAGCAATGGTGCTTGCTCCACTCTCCAGCGGATTTCAGGCACTCCCTCTGCTACCCAGGGTCAAATTGGGCCCCTCTGGTGCTGGTTCCCGAGTGGGTGGGCTTGTGCAGGCTCTAGGCCCCTGTGGGTCTCTCCAACGACCTCTCCGTGAGGCTGGGAGTTTCTCCTGCTGCCGCCCCAACCCCCACGGGTGTTTTCAATCAGAGGTTTGAGGCTTTATTTCCTCGCGCTGGGGCCCTGGGTTACATGGTCTGCTTCGCTCCCTGCTGTTTGTCCCAGTTTATCTGTGCGTGAATGTGGGGCCACAGGGTGCTACCCGCCGCTCTGCCTGCCCTGTTCTCCGCCACTCTGAGTCCGGCCCTCTGGGTTTATCTGTGTGCGAATGTAGGGCCGCAGGGTCTGCTAGTGGTCAGACTGCCTGCCCCGTTCGTCCCACATTCCACCAGTCTCAGTCCCGCCACAGCCACGCCAGTCCTCTCCACCCCGGTGCCCGTCTCCGCCCCACCTACCGGTCTGGATGAATGTTTCTTTTTTATCTCCTTCATGTAGGACTTCCTTGCCATTGGATTTTCTGTCAGTTTTGGTTGTGCGAGGAGGCACAGTGTGTCTACCTACGCCTCCATCTTGGTTCTCCCCGTGCCTAGTGTGTATTAATAACTCTATTCCTACTGGGGATACAAAGGTGAATAAGAAAGATCTCTAAATTTCCATACATGAAAGATTTCAACAGCCTCTGTGTAAACAATGACACCTTATCAGAAAATAAGATAATCAGATAAACTAGAGGCTTGAAATTGGGAGAGATGCCTGGGGACCTCTGGACAGGCCAAGGAAAATAAGATGATTGGGACAGAGGGGACAGGGCTCTGACTGAAATGTAAATGGAAGTATAAACATGAACATTTGCAATATCTGCCTAAATTTTCAACAGCTTCTGTATTGGTCTTTCTCCAACTAACGGGACTGATGAGAATTATAACCCATGAGGTCAACATGGCTCAATGAGCAGCCCTCTGATTGGGGAGTCAAACAATCCTGACTACAATTTCAGCCTCGCTACCTATAGGTTCGATAGTCTTGGGCATATAAGATCATTAATAGTAAGTTCTTTAAAAAGTTGTTATAAAGATTATATGTGATTATAGATTTAAAGTATTTCATTAAGTGCCTGGGGCATAGTGGGTACTCAATAAAAAGAGGCTGTTAACATTTTTAAGTGAATATAGAAGAAACTAATACAACTGTATAAAGATTAGTCATAAAAACATGCAGGTTTGCACGGGCTGGTTGGCTCAGTGGATTGAGTGCTGGCCTGTGAACCAAAGGGTCACCGGTTTGATTCCTAGTCAGGACACATGCCTGGGTTGTGAGACAGGTCCCCAGTAGGGAGCGTGCAAGAGGCAACCACACATTGATGTTTCTCTCCCTCTTTTTCTTCCCTCCTCCCCTCTCTCTAAAAATAAATAAATAAATAAATAAATAAAACATGCACGTTCACATATTCACATATATTTACTTTGGGAACAACATAGGTAACATAAAAAGTTAATTTGATAATATGAGATGTAGTTAATAATCATAACATTGTTGGTATACTTTTAGAAAAATTGAAATGATTTATAATTTTCTAGGAATCATGATTATATTTCATTTAATACAGATGATATGAAATTTAATTCTTCACTCTATAACTTCCATAATATGCTTCCTTACATATTAATAACAGTATTCAAAATATTTCTTAATTCCAATATCACTTACATAAATGTTTAATTAGCACCTTCAGTGTCAGATACTTTACTAAGTTTTGTCTTTGTCACACACATTTGAAAAAAATCATAATCCTGGATAAATCCAACTATTTGTCACCCATTTGCCTTAAGTTCTGCAGTCAAATTGGGCAAAAGAAAAATGTACATCCACATTGAGTGGGTCTTGTGTTAAATGTTTTACCATAAACCTCAGTGGACCCTTAATGCTGGCAGGCTATTATATTACACCTAACTCACGGCTAACTCAATCCCTCTACCATTCTCACACAACTATTCAAATCTTTTCCTCTCTCCTTAAAAACTTGGCAATTCATCCACCATCCTTATTTTCAGATAATGACCTTATATTTTACTTTACTGAGAAAATAAAATTAATCAGGGAGGACTGGCAAATGGTAGCAGAGTAGGAGAATATATTGTGCACTGCCTGCAACACCAGACTGGAAATAAAATTAATGGAGACGGACAATCATCTGAGTTAAACCAAACACTACCTGAAAAAGAGACTTTTAACCAAAGACAGCCAAAAATCCACCCCCAGACCCATAGGTAGGGCAGGGGCCTAGCCCACATACCAGGGCAGTGTGTTTGTGGGAGGAGTGAAGCCAGGACCACAGACCAGGCCCTCAAGCACAGACAGGCAGTCCCAAGATCAGCCCACCAGGTAACATCCAGCCTGCTAGGAGAGACAAAAACCTCTGGGGACAACCCCACCATTTTTTTTCCTTAAAAGGGCAAAGCACAGGTTTTGTGTTGGCAGCTACTCACCTAGGGCCCCAGTGAAGGGAGGGCAGCACAGACTGGAGTCATGCTAGGAGGCTGAAGTGGGAAGCACTGCAGAGAGACTTGGGGGAGCGGCTCTGGGATGTTGGGGGCCAAGACAAACCTGGGCTCCACAGCAGCCATCTTTTTTGAGAAGAGCTAGCCCCTTCCAGGGGAAAATCAATGACCTTATCCAGTGGGATACTGCTCCCCCCACCCTCTGGAATTCCACATGTCAAACTTGTTCACTCAATCCTATAGCTTTTTGATTTGTTTTGTTTTGTTTTTTTCAGTTTTGCCCTGTCTTGGTTTTTTTGTTTTAGGGTGTTTTTTTTTTCTTTCTTTTCTCCCATCCTGCATCTTAACGCTTGCTGAGGAGACAGCAGCATAAACAGACTGAGGGGTTATCAGAGAGAGACTGGCTATATGGCACAGCTAATCCATACATTTTCCTGGGAAATAGATCAGTGCTTCCCCCTCATGGGAGAGCCACAGAAACACCCTCCCAGCATCCAGCAGACCCCAAATCTTGTCTCTGGAGGCCTACAAGGGGCCCAGCCCAAACAAATACAAGGAAATAATCCTGAACAGACTCAGACTACTGGCTCGGGGGAGAAGAAACACACTCACCATCTTCCCTGAAATCTAAAAGGCACCTCCCATGGGAGGTCCAGGAATCACAGCCCCTTGTTTCTGACAGAAGCCCTCTCAGAAATGGTCAGGGGTGTGTTACTAGTCTAAGATTGACAGCAGACCAGCAGTTAAACAGGCAGAAGCAGATCCTGCAGGGACATGAAACACTTGCTAACACATCCCTGGATCCAGTGCTGATAAAAGCCAGCTGTGCAGAACAGCTTGGCCCATCCTAGGAGCAGCGAAGTGCAGGGGAACCAGTCACAGTGGATTGCTTGTAGCTTCAAAAAGGCTGACAAGGGCCAGAAGAGGATAGCACCTGACACCAGACTCAGACATCAGAGCAGTATCCCAAAGGAGAAACCAGCAGGTAAGCCCTAAATTCTACTGAGATAAATCCACTTGGTTCTTTCTTCATTATTTTCACTATTTTTTTCTTTTTCATAGTCTTTTTATTATTTTTTTAATCTTTTTTCTTTTAATTTTTTGTGCTCTTATTTTTCTTTCGTATCTCCTATTTTACTTTTATCTTTGATTACTCTTGTTCCATTCTTCTCTCCTTTTATTATTTTTGTTACTTTTCTGTGTTCTTTTTCCCCATTTTTCTCTTTCAATTCATCACTAGTATTAGTTCTCATCCCCTTTCTCCTCCCACAATCAATTTTCTTCCCTCTGATCTTCTCATATGGTCGGGGGGTTACTTATTTTGGTGTTTTTTTTGTTGTTTTGCTTTGTTCTGCCAGCACCTATACAACAGTGTACGGGGGTTGAGCTTCTTAGTCGGCCAGCTGGAGGGGAGTTCCCACCAATGAATGCGCCAACAACAATCGGCACACAAATACAACAGGAGAGTCCACATAACCCACACAAGGAACATTATGGGCTTTGTTTGTTGTTGTTCCTCTAGTTCTTTTAGGCATAGGGTTAGGTTGGTGATTTGAGATTTTTCTATCTTCTTTAGGTAGGCCTGTAATGCTATGAACTTCCCTCTCAGGAATTCTCTTGCTGTGTTCCATAGGTTTTTGGTATGCTGGGTGTTCATTTTTATTTGTTTCCAGATAATTTTTTATTTCTTCCTTGATTTCATTGTTAACCCATTTGTCATTTAATAACATGTTTTTCAGCCTTCATGTATTTGAATGTTTTTGAGTTTTTTTCTTGAGGTTGATTTCTAGTTTCAAGTCACTGTGACCTGAGAAAATACTTGATATGATTTCATTTTCTGGAATTCATTAAGGCTTATTTTGTGGTCTATCTTTGAAAATGATCCACGTGCATTTGGAAAGACTGTATATTTTTATTCTTTGGGGTGAAATGGTCTGTAAATAAACAAAATTGACAAACTATTAACCAAAATCATCAAGAAAAAAAGAGAGAGGACCCAAATAGATAAAATCAGAAATGGAAGAGGAAATGTAGCAACTGATACCACAGAAATGCAAAGGATTATAAGAAATTACTATGAAAAACTATATGCTAAGAAATTGGACAACCCAGGTAAAATGGGTACATTTCTATAAATATACAATCTTCTAAAACAGAATCATGAAGAAGCAGTAAACCTGGATAGACTGATAATAACTAGTGGAATTGAAACAGTAATCAGAAAACTCCCAGTACTTAAAAGCCATGGACCAGATGGCTTTATAGGCAAATTTTACCAAATAGTCAAAGAACTAACATCCATCCTTCTCAAACCATTCCAAAAAGTTCAAGAAGAGGGAAGACTCCCAAACTCTTTTTATGAGGCCTGTATTATCCTAACCCCAAAACCAGGTAAAGACACAACAAAGAAAGAAAATTATAGGCCAATATCTCTGATGAACATAGATGCTAAAATACTCAAAAAAATACTAGCAAACTGGATCCTGCAATATATTAAAAAGATCATATACCATGATCAAGTGGGATTTATTCTAGGGATGAAAAGATGATACAATATTCATAAATCAATAAATGTGATACATCACATAAACAAAATGAAACAAAAATCACATGATTATATCAATAAATGGAGGAAAAGCATCTGATAAAAACACTCAGCAAGTGGGAACAGAGGGACCACACCTCAACGTAATAAAGGCCATATATACAAAAGACCTACTGCCAACATCATACTCAATGGGCAAAAATTAAAAGCGTTACCCTTAAGATCAGGAACAAGACATGGGTGTCCACTTTCACCATTCTTATTCAACATACTACTGGATATCCTAGCCTCAGTGATCAGATAAGAAATAAAATGCATGCAAGCCCTAGCTGGTATGGCTCAGTGGATTGAGCATTGGCTTGTGAACCAAAAGGTGGTTGGTTCAATTCTTTGTCAGAACACATGCCTGGGTTGCCAGGCCAGGTCTCCCATGGAGGGCATGCAAGAGGCAACTGATATCTCTCTTTCATATCAATGTTTCTCTTCCTCTCTTTCTCCCTTGATGTTGGAATAGAGTGGACTTAACTCTTGGCCATTTTATCTTCTCTATTATGTCTACTCTTCTAGGCTCATGTCAATGTCTCTCAAATTTATACCTTTGGCCAATATACTATTTCTCCCAATATTTAGATTCAGCATCCTCCTTGTGTCTTAAAAACACCTCAAGCTCAACATCTCCATACTGAACTCCTTATTTTTTCCTATAATTTCAGAACATATCCATAGTCAGATTATGTTTCACTACCTCCATTGCTATCACACTAGTCTAAACAAATATGATTTCTCACCTGGGTTGCTGCAGTAGCATCTAATGGGTCTCCTGTTTCTAGTTTTGTTCCCTTACATTAGCAATACAGCAGCCAGAGGGACACTCTTAGACCTAAATCAGATAATGTCACTCCTCTCCTCAAAATCCAACAATTGGTCCCCTTTTACAGTCAAAACCAAAGTCTTTTCATTGGCCTAAAAGGCCCTAAATGATTTGACTCGTGTTATATCTCTGACATCATATCCTGGTATTTCTACCATTGTTCCTTTGTACTAAACACACTGCTTAATTAATAAATATTTGTTAAACAAATCAATCCCAGTCTCCAAGGAGCTCATACTCTACTGGGAGAAACAGAGGCAGACAAATGATTACAAACAGAAGGTGATGATTAAAATTCTCTTCTGTCACCCATTCGAAATTCTGGCAGGTGAATGTTAAAGGTTGAGCAATTTGCCAAAGGTGGGAGTGGTGTTGAGAACACAGGAAGGAAGGAAGAACTTTACAAATGGGACAAACATTGCACATGCAAAGATCTACAGAAATGAATCACTAGAATATTTAGAGAATTACAAGCATCAAAAAATAACATTTGAGTCCTGGCTGGTGTAGCGCAGTGGATTGAGCATGGGCTACAAACCAAAGGGTCGCTGGTTCGATTCCCAGGAACATGCCTGGGTTGCCGGCCAGGTCCCCAGTGGGAGCCACATGAGAGTCAATCACACATTGATGTTTCTCTCCCTCTCTTTCTCCCTCCCTTCCCCTCTCTAAAAATAAATACATAAAATCTTAAAAAAAAAACTCTTATAAAGTCTTTTAAAAAAATAACATTTGAAATAAGAGAGTCTGGACATGGGAGGTAAAAGTAAATACAATTTATACTTTAGATAGGAATCAGTCATGAGAAAGGCTCTGTTTCTTCCCCTACAGTTTCAATATGATCGCAGAGCAATTTATTAAATAATGTCTTTTTTTGTTGTTGTTGCTTTGGTACTTGAGTTCTGGCTAAGAAAATTCAGATCCAAAACTCAAGTGCAAGGAAAAGTTTGTTTTAAAAAGTCACAGAGGTAGAAGTAAGCCAGCTCTGCTGCATGAGCTCAGGAAACAAGTAAAGGAAGGATCACTGGAGCTTAGGAGACAGAAAGGCAAAGGTACTGTCCCTGGGAAAAGGAGAGGGAAAAAGCACAGATATACTCCAGAGACAGTGCGCCTGAGAAGAGGGTGGGGAAAGGCATGGGCCTGCTCAACGTTAACCATGTCTTTTTGATGCACCCCCTCAACAGGGCCAGAGCAATATTTGGAAAGGATTATGAATTCTCCTAGTTAAAGATCCAAAAGAAAAACTTAGAGTCACATTTAATTTGACAAGGTAAAGGTGTAGGTGTGTACTATATCAAATTTAACTTGTGCAAAATCATCATCTCTGGTAACATTATTTTTCATGATCTACATCGCTTAGACTACTTTAGTAATGCTTGATCTCCCTGTCTATCTAAACACTGATTCACTTACAGCAAGCTTCAGGCGAACATTGTTCTTACTAATACCTGACAAATCCACAAGGTGTTAGGTGCACACGATTTTGTATAAAAGGCGAAGTGAGACTGAAATCAGTCTAAAGCTTTCCCCAGACAAAGGCACTCAAACACAGGTGAGTCTCAGCATCTATAGTTATCGAGTGGTGACAGTTAAATTTTGAAATTACAGATTTTTCAGGATCTGAAGAACAAATCTAGAGCTTTTGAACTACTGTTATGTAGGAAATCAGTGCTTGTTAACCTGACTTCTTAAATATGGTTAACACAGTGTTATCTCTGTTAGCAAGCAATTGACTTTACAAACCAATTGCATGGTCTCTGAAATAGTCTTATCTTAAACAAAGATGGGCAATAGCGAATGAAAATCTTTATGAGATGTTAAAAACAATGAACTAATTTTGTAATATAGAATTTCCTTTTTAAAAGAAAAATAGTATTTAAAATGATAATAAAGAGACAAATATGATGATCACAATTACTTGCTTCAGAGTATGACTTTAAGACAGTCAGCAGTAACACTCTAATCTTTATATACTACTCTATTTAAAGTATTATATTGGAGTTCTGACCTATAATCTGTTTCTACTTTGACAAGAAAAGTGAAGGAGGAAGAGGGTGAAAAGAACTACTGTTTAAGAAACTAGAAAGAAAAGAGAAAGGAAAGGAAGACTAGGAAGGAAAATAATTGCTGGAGAAAATGTGACTGGGGCAGATGAGCAGACCGACTCACTTTGGTTTGGTCAACTTATGGAAAGGTTATAATTCTTTGGTTTTGTGGTTTGTCATGGACCTTAATTGTTTGCTTCCTAGTCTAGGATGAAGTCAGTCCAGTTTTTCTTTCTCTTCTGTTGCTGGAAAGCAATTTGCTGCAATAGCTGTGTGCTGACCAATATCACCATCACATTGGAGAAGGAAGAATGTCACTTCTGCCTCAGTATCAACACCACTGGGTGTGCAGGCTACTGCTACAACAGGGTAGGAACTTTACTTTGCTGGAGGCAAAAGGCAATTTTGCCTCTTTTGCCTTCTGCAGAAGGCAATTTTCATTACTTCCCACTTTATCAGTATTTTAAGTTTTCCAAGTAGTAGCCATGGGTCCCTTAGCTAATGGTGTCTGTGTTATAATTAAAGTTAATTATATCAGTTAGATATTTGGGTTTGGATTTGATTAGGGTAAATTTAGGGAAGCCTCATATTTAATCTGATCGATTTGGTAATTTGCCAACTCTGTATTTTTTTTTAAAAAAAGAATTCTATGCTAGATTTTACATATAGAGAGATAAACATGTGAGCATAAATACATTTAGTAATAGAAGATCTACAATATTCCCCAAAAGCTAGTTTCTATGTAGATGTATTTTTGTATATTATACATTTCTATTTCTATGTAATTGAATCCACATCTTTGCAATAGAGATTGCAAAACATACCAAAGTATGTTTCTAAGCCACATAAAAACACCAAAAGCCATATTATACAAATTATCATATTGACTCTCCTGAGTACAAATGCCAAAAACCAGCCTGAGAACACAATCAATCCTTGCAGACTGTTAGAACCAAAATGAATCTGCAAACCCACTCACCTCTTTATACTCTTCAGAAAACCGAGGCACAGAGGCATAAGACCAATATTTTGTAGTCACACAGTTTCTTTGCATCAATCCAAGTAAGGAGGCAGTTTCTGCTTTTTCTTTATTTTTGTACCCTATAGTGCCTGGTTTTCTGTGCAGAATTCCATTCTATAAACTGAAATTCAAAAGAGCAGCTTTTTAATGAAATATACCTTACTGGGTACTTTATGAGTGTGGTAAGTGTGATCAACCTCCACTTTTTGCACAATTTATTATAACTTCTTAGGATATAGACTTGGTTAGCATGATACTGAAATAAATTAAACATCAGTGCCAATTTCTTTCCTCAGAAAAATAATTGTTTTATTAGAAAGTGTTGGAACACAATGTTCTGACTAGATTAAAAGTTCTTATATGCAAACAATGTATCCTTTGAAACTGAAAGGACTGCAAAAGCATTGAAGGGAGGAAAATGTCTACAAGACAGCAGAATATTTGAATCTTACATGAGCCTTCATAGTCATGTTAAGTATTAACATTTCATACTATGTCTCTTTGACCTTCTGTCAACACACAGGGACAATATATTTGAAAACATTTTCTGAGAACTTAAACTTCAGTGTTTTATGGTTTAAATTGTCATTAATATAGCTTTTAACTAAGTACAAAAAATCAACTTAAAATATCATGTTTCCCTTGCTCATCATTTTTCTATATATATTGAAATTCAAAGTTTCTCTACATCATAGGAAATAATAATATTTTGATATAAAGAGTAGGAAAAAGTGAATTATATTTTCTGTAAGATTTCCAGAACAATCAGGAATATGGTATAGCATATTAGTAGGTCATTTATGAGATCATATTTCCTTGGTTAGAAATTCCATAAGTGAGTTTTAATGGGTACATGTTAGAGCAAACAGTACTGAATTTCTGTCTCATTTTGATTACTCTAAGTCAAACCACCAGAATATTTTAACCTAACTCTACCCTTCCTATACTCCCCAGGATCTGGTGTACAGGAATGGACTCAAGAACAATATCCAGAAGACATGTACCTTCAAGGAGCTGGTATATGAGACAGTGAGAATGCCTGGCTGTGCTCACCATGCAGACTCCATGCATACATACCCAGTAGCCACTAAATGTCACTGTGGCACATGTGAAAAAGACAAAACTGACTGCACCACGAAAAGCCTGGGGCCCAGCTACTGCTCCTTCAGTGAAATAAAAGAATAAAGAGCAATGGACATTTCAGGCTGCCTACGCTAGTCCTGAAGGACCAAGATACCCAAAAAGTCTGTGTGTGTACAACATGCTCAGGCTGCAAGCACTGTGGGATTGGGGAGCATCAGACCCCACTGATCACAGCTTTCTGGAGCTAGAGAGTGCAAGGACTGAGAGTGGAGGGGTCATGATCCTGTCACCACTTAACCCAGTAACCTAGGTCTGGCTCTGTAAGTTTTATTTAGTCTTAATTACTTACAGGCACATGAGTGCTTTTCTGCCTGATAATCTCAGAAATCCTTTCAGGCAATCCCTTCTTCTTTAGAGATAAGGATACCTACCACCAGGAGGGAGGAAGGAGGATATGAATTGGGAGTGGGTGAAAGTACTAATGCAGCATTCTTCTGATAGATTCTTGGGCCCTCAAAAGCAGGGCCAGCATCTTCTTCCTGACTGTAGGCTCAATGCCTAGCTCCATGCCTGGAATTTAGTAAGAAACTCAACAATGGCTTCCTTAAGGAAAGTCAGATCAAAAAGGTAGGGGGCAGGAAAACACTGAAAGAGGATGGCTGATGAGGCTGCACCAGCAACGCCAATCAATATTCTCTTCTGTCGATCCATGTTCTCCCAAATCCATGATTTCTTTCAACCAGGTACATATTGAAACTATTTCATAAGTTGATTTCTTTTCAAGGTTTTACCTCTCTTAGTTATGTGCTCGTTTCACACTTAATGTTTAACTAATTCATTTCAATCTTGTTTTTTTTTTAATAAAGATGTTAGCCACTGTTCATAGATTTGAATTTTTTCACTGTTTGTTAACATGTGTGCATGTTTATAATATTAGCAGAAAAAAATTAAAAAATATATTTCCTAGTGTTCTGTAAATATTATCTGTCCTCGCCTTTGAAAATATTAAAACTAATTTGGTTACATTTCTAAAAGTACTTCTCTATTTAACTTTTATCATTTTTAAAAGTCATTTTCTGATATAGTAGGGAAACAAAGCTAAGAGAGAATCATAGAGTGGGTGGGGACACTGGAGATTCCCTAGTTCATTTCTTAAATTTTTGAAATGGAAAAATTAAAGGCCAAGGATATAAAGATCACAGCCAATATCACAAAGACTGTTCATGGCAGCAGCAGAATTAGAACCCTGGCTCCAAGCCTTTACCCCACTCTCCTGTGACTACGCCACCATAAAAAAGAAGTCACTGGCAAGAACTGATGCAAAATTGTAGGAATTAATAATCAGTTTTGTCCATTCAAATCTGGTATTGAGTGTGGCTTATAGCTATATTCTCTACACTATTTTGACATAATGAATTTGGGGATATCATAACAAAGTCTAATAAGATATTGAACATTGTCCTGTGCACCGAAAGGTTGCTGGGTTGATTTCTGGTCAGGGCACATACCTAGGTTGCATCTTCAATCTCCAGTCAGGGTGCATCCAGGAAGCAATTGGTCAATGTTTCTCTGTCACATCAATGTTTCTCTCTTTCTCTCCCTTCCTCTCTCTCTAAAATCAGTGAACACATCATTAGGTGAGGATTAAAAGAAAATTGTGTAGTAAAGGAAAAGTAATCATACTTCGATCATCGTTTAGCTGTGATTAAGGAATACAATCATAAACATAGTGAACATATTAAATAATTATATAACATTTATATAATTATACAATGGTGAACATATCAAATAAATTAGATCATTGTTGTATTGGGAATATAGAAGGCAAAAGGTTGAATATATGTGTGGGGGGAGCAGGGAGAAAAAAAACATATCCTTATATTTCATAGAGAGAAGTCAGTAGCTTGAAACAATTAAAAAGTATCAGTGAAATCATGTTATTTAGAGACACTAGGGGGCACTGGAGTAAAAGTAAAACTGGGTAGGTAGTGTGTCTCCTACCACACTAGAACATAGTCTATCCACTCCACGTAATGTCCAAAAGGCAACACAGCATAGTTGTTGAAAAGCATTTGAAAGCTGAATTAACCCGTGTTCTAGTCCTGACTCCACCATCAAATAGCTGTGATACCATGGGCAAGTTCCTTATCCTCTTCCACTTTCAGTTTCCTCATTTATAAGGTGGAAATAATAACAACAACAATACCTAAAACACTATCAGGCACATAGCTGACACTCAATATGTATTCATTGAATAAATGTTAGTAAACAGACAGTACACGTAATGTGTTTAACCTGATATGTAATAAACAGTCAATAAAATTAGTTTTGTGTTTAGAGCTGGTCTGTTTAGGAGCATGTTCTAAATCTAAGCCCTTCCCCTTTCTCAAGTTAATGGGGGAGAATTAGTTATTATATTGACTTTATTCTTAGAAAATTTGGAGGTATATTTAACTCCTCTCTTTGTTGGCCAACCTCTCACAACTATCACTATATTCTATTAATTCTACCTTTATATTAATCTCCCACAATATGTCCTTCCTCTCCTGACTACCCTATTTTCTCCTGTTTGTCTTTGGCAAAAGTTTCCTAAATGGTTTCACTACCTGCCATCACTTATGCCTTAACTATATCTTCTACGTTGCTACTGGAGTTACTTTTCCCTTTTTTCTTTATTAAGTTTATTGGAGTGACATTTGTTAATAACATTATGTAAGTTTCAAGTGTACAATTCTATAATACATCACCTATACATTGTGTGCTCACTACCCAGTCTCACCTCCTTCCATCACCATGAATTTGGTCCCCTTTACCCTCTTCATCCTTCCCCCAACCCCCTCCCCTCTGGTAACCACCTTTCTGTTATCTGTATCTATGAGTTTGTTTGTTTTGTTTGTTGGCTGGTTGGTTTCTGTTTTAGATCCCACATGAGTGAAATCATATGGCCCTTATCCTTTTTCATCTGAATTATTTCGCTTAGCATGATGCTTAGAGTTACCTTTCCAAAAGGAGAAATCTAATCATGTCACCTCCAAGCTAATACTTTCTAGAGCTCTCTTCATTACTTCTAGTAGAGAGCCCAAGGTCTTCACAGCATGCCCACTAAGTGATTATACAATCTCATCTAAACTCACCTTAACTTTATCTCCTGATATCCCTAAACTTCCTCTTCTCCACTAGCTTTCCTATCCTATATTGTTCAAGCACATTCCATCCCACAGGCCCTACATATGCCATGTTCTTTCTCACACCTGAGGTTTTGCACATACTGTTCCCTCTGCCTGGAAAGCTTTCCCTTCTTCCCCTTTTCACTTGGCAAACATGCTATAAATAAATATAGTTGGTCTTCCCAACTATACTATGTGTTCCCTGAAGTTTGCACCATTTTACTTCAATTTAGCCTGCCCAGCACCTAAGATAGGACTTGATCCATATTAGATGCTAAATAATTGTTTGCTGACTACAGAAAATTCAAACCCTATAATGAACAGTCACCTTGGGGCTTTTGTTTACCAATAATTAAGGGCAGTTTATTATTTCATGTTATAACAATTATATTCCCTTTTTGAACAAAACTATCAGATTTCTAATTTTCCTTACTTAACATTCGATATTGAAGTTTTTAAGTGTAGAAAAATCTAATTTACTTCCTGCTCTGTAAACAGAGAAGAGCTGCCATTGTGCCTTCTCTCTCCTCTAGAAAACAAAGTTACCTGGTATGAACATGTTCCTTTCAACAGATATAAAACTTGAAATTTAGGGTAGTATTTACTTCTTTGAATTTTTTATTGGGTCAAATATATGGTGATGGAAGGAGATTTGACTTTGGGTGGTAAACACACAATGCAGTATTCAGATGATGCATTATAGAATTGTACACTTCAAATATATAATTATGTTAATCAATGTCACACCAGTAAATTTAATAAAATTTTGAAAACTAAAATAAATAAATTTAAATTTTTTATTGGTTCTATTTCCACCCACTTCACTCCCTGGGAAACCCATGTTAACAACAAGTACATTTGCATCTGTAATTATATATCTCTATCTCTCTAAATATTGAGATATGTAGGTACACACACATATGGCACACTTATATGTATACACAATAGTCCTTTCTACATGCTTTTCTTCATCACACTTTTCTCCCTCAGTGGAATCTATGGGAAGTCTTCTAAGTATAATACTAATTCATGTTGCATTGGCTACTGTGGACAAAAGAGGTACCACACACCAAACCTGACAAGCTCAGGGAAAGCCTGCATGGTGGGCCTTACAAACTCAGAGACTGAAAGTAACCATATACGATGGTCTGAACAATAAAAATTTCCAACTAAAAGCAGAGCCATGGCTTTACCAGGAGTCATGTCCTGGGCCTGAAGCTTCCCTGAAAAAAGGTCAATCTTTATCTTTTTTTTAATTATTGAATTTATTGGTATGACATTGGTTTATAAAATTATATAGGTGTCAAGTGTACAATTCTGTAATACATCGCCTGTATCTTGTATTGTGTGTTCACCACCCAAAATCTAGTCTACATCACCATTTACCCTCCCTTTACCCTCTTCTATCTGCCCCCACCCCCCTTTTCCTCTGGTAATCACCATACTGTTGTCTGTGTCAATGAGGTATTTTTTCTTTTTTTGCTTAACCCCTTTATCTGTTTCACTCAGCATCCCAACCCCACTCCCTTCTGACAACTGTCAGTCTGTTCTCTGTGTATATGAGTCTATTTCTATTTTGTCTCTTTATTTTTTTCAGTGAATTCCACATACAAATGAAATCCCATCTATTATTTTTTTTTTTGCAGCTAAGAAAACAAACCCAAGTCTCTATGGTCCATTAATATTTGACAAAGGAGACAGGAGCATAAAATGGAGCAAAAAATAGCCTCTTCAACAAATGGTGTTGGGAGATCTGGACAGCTACGTGCAAAAAAATGAAACTCGATCACCAACTTACACTATGCACAAAAATAAATTCAAGATGGATAAAAGACTTAAATATAAGTAGTAACACCATAAAAGCCCTAGAGGAAAATATTGGCAGGAAAATCTCAGACATTCCATGCAGCAACATCCTCACAGACACATCCCCTAAAGCAAGGGACATAAAGGAAAAAATAAACAAATGGGACCTCATCAAAATAAAAAGCTTATGCATGGCTAAGGAAAACAGCATTAAAATGAAAAGAGAACTAATGGTATGGGAAAACATATTTGCCAATGATACCTCAGACAAGGGTCTGATCTCCAAAATATATAAAGAACTCACACGACTGCACTCCAGGAAGACAAACAACCCAATTAAAAAATGGGCAAAGGACTTGAACAGACACTTCTCCAAGGAAGACATACAGAGGGCCCAGAGACATATAAAAAGATGGTCAGCATCACTAGCCATCAGAGAGACGCAAATTAAAACCACAATGTGGTACCATCTAACACCGGTCAAAGTGGCCAACATAAACAAATCCACAAACAAATGTTGGAGAGGATGCGGAGAAAAAGGAACCCTAGTACATTGTTGGTGGGCATGCAGCCTGGTGCAGCCACTGTGGAAAACAGTATGGAATTTCCTCAGAAAATTAAAATTGGAACTGCCTTTGACCCAGCAATCCCACTGCTGGGATTATATCATAAGAACCCTGAAACACCGATCCAAAAGAACCTATGCACCCCAATGTTCATAGCAGCACAATTTACAATAGCCAAGTACTGGAAGCAACCTAAGTGCCCATCAGCAAATGAGTGGATCAAAAAACTATGGTACATTTACACAATGGAATTCTACGCAGCAGAGAGAAAGAAGGAGCTTATACCCTTTGCCACAGCATGGATGGAACTGGAGAGCATTATCCTAAGTGAAATAAGCCAGGCAGTGAGGGACAAATACTATATGATCTCACCTTTAACTGGAACATAATCAACAGAAGAAAAAAGGAAACAAAATATAACCAGAGACATTGAAGTTAAGAACAATCTAACAATAGCCAGAGGGGAGGGGGGAAGGGATAGTGGGGAGAAGGGTTTTCAGGAACTACTATAAAGGACACATAGACGAAACCAAGGGGGAGGGTGGAAGCAGGAAAGGGAGGTGGGTTTGGCTGGGGTCGGGTAGAGGGGTAGGGAGAAAATGCAGACAACTGTAATTGAACAACAATAAAATAGTTTTTAAAAAAATAGAAAACATGCCTTTGGAACATCAGAGTAATCTCCTTTTCTAGACCCCTCAGGGCACAACCACCACACCAGAGCACCAGAGCAGATCACAGAATCCTCACTGTTACTTTGTTCCCCAACTACCATCTCTATGTGCTGTAAATGTTGATTGTTAACTATTTATACCCACCAATGTAAAAGAAGTATGTATCTCTTCATTTTATTCTTTATGCAATCCCAAATATCCCCCCACTTTGCTTTCTCCAACCTTTCTAATCTACCACCAATGAATCTCATGTAACCCCCCTTTTGTCTCCTCCTTTGTTACTAATGTATAAAATAAGCGGTAAAACTACCATTGTTCAGAGTATTTTCTCAATCATTGAGATTTTTCTTCCTGGTAATAGTCATCAGTTTGGCTCAAATAAACTCATAAAAACTCTCTACAGGTTTGGATGTTTCTTATGCTGACACTACATATTTCATTGTCAACTCATATTTTTATGAAGATTTACCACCCTCTCATTTAAGCTATCTTCTGGCCTATTTTAGCCAGGTCACACTGCTAAAATAGAATACTACAGACTGGGGGGCCTATAAATCACAGAAATTTATTTCTCACCGTCTTAAGGGCTAGCAAGTCTAAGATCAAGGCACCAGCAGATTTGATGCCTGGTAAGAGACCATATCCTGTTTCATAGATATGGTCTTTTTTTTGCTGCGCCTTTGCATGATGGCAGAGGAGGGAAGGGGTCCTCTTGGGGCTCTTTTATAAGAGCATGTATTCCATTCATGAGGCCTCTGCCCTCTTGACCTAATTACCTCTCAAAGGCCCCACCTCCAAATGCCATCACATTGGGGATTACATTTCAACATATAAGTTTTGGGAGGACACAAATATTGAGCCTATAGCATGGCCAGTGAGAATGAAACATGAACAGTCTTCTTGACCTACCAAATGGAAATCTATAGTTCAAAATGGTTGGCAATTTCAGATTTCTGTCAGAACTGAGAATACATAAACAAAATCTTAGCTGAATATAATTGAGTATGAAAGTTGGGTCAAAGATTTATATATATAAGTTCCTAGAAACATTTTTAAACTGTCTTAGAAATTTGCATTTAATTCATTTATATTCACTACAACAAAAACAGTGCTTCAATTTACAAGGTACCTCCAGGCATTTCATTTGTTAGGCTGATTTACAGTAAATTGGCTTATTCCAGCATAATAAAGAATACTCTTTGCTATATGCCACTAAAATAAATTAATCAAGCAATTTAAAATTGAATTTTCACACTACAATCTTGTTTTGTTTTCTCTTGTAAAGCTACAATAATAGCATCTATCATCATTTAAAACCAATAATATGATTTGTGCTTTGCAGAAACCAACAACAAATTAAAAACCAAACCTTTGCATTAGTAGCAACAAAAACAGCCGAGAGTGCCTGAGAAATGAGTAAGATTTTTCCTTCACTGCTACTACAGTACATAAAATCTGGGAGCAAATGGAGCCTAGTACAATCGTGTGATTATTTTAAAGGCTGTAACACTTCAGGACAATGCAAATGGCTTCTCACATTAAAAAGACATTAAGCCGCTCAGCAATTTAAAAGAGAAGGCATACAACTGGTCTAAATTTTAAAATCATTTCTGTGAAAAATTACCTCTCAGCTGCAGGACACCCTGAGGCTATTGTGAGGTACCTCTTCCTCTATGCTGGAAGTGATGGTAGCCTTCCTCAGGCTTTTCAGGGTTGAGAAAGGCAGCAGTTCTGTTGTTCATATTTAAAGTGAGTGATTAATCATGAGCTGTGTCACAGGCACATGAAGCCATGGAAGATGGGACAACTGAAAAACAAAATGGTCTTGTGGAGGAGATGTAATCAACCTTTGATTAATTCTACTAATGGAAAGAAATGTTGTGGATGACACAGACATCATTAAATGCCAAATGAAAACTAGACTGAGTTTGTCCCTTAAAATGTAAATTAAAATTTTAAGATATGAAATTTTCCTTCTGTGGAACTGTTATCCATGGGGGTGGGTCTACAATTTAACCCAAACACTATCTTTGAACAAACAATGCTTTGCAGCGTTAAAGAAGTTAGAATAACAACATTTGACAAAGGTATTATATTCCAGATACATTACTTCTAGAGTAAGCGTAGTTCTCTGTGTATTGCCCAATGCTTATCCACTAGCCAAAATAATAGTTCAAAAATAAAAATTCTCCCAGGGATTCCCAAAATCACTGAGAATAGATGGGCCTCATCTATTAAACAGCTTAAAGTAATCCAGGCTTTCTTTTACAGGTATACCAACAGGACTACTTCACAAATACACTCACCAAGTCAGGGAGAATAGGCCACTATTCATCAACTATTTCCTTCTAGTCTTACAGCATAGATGTTTATTAAAGCTTTCAAAAATAACATTCGGTGGGCATTCTGTCCCAGGCAACATGCTAGATACTGAACATGGATTGGTGAACAAAACACATCTGATGGAACGAAGCACCTAGAAACTCTTAGCACATAATAAATGCACAAAAAATATAACTATTTTTTCCTCTGAAATGTTCATTGATTCTGAAATCTCTCTGGGCTGAGCAGCCAGCTGCTAAAATATCAAATTATATTTTTAAAGGAAGGATTGGGGTACAGCATAAGTATTTAGGGCAACATGCCAGCTGAGACTACCTCTACCATGGAAAGTACAAATAAGAAAAGAAATCAAATCTAGTATAAAATCCATGGAGAAAGACAGACTGTAGGAGTTTAACTGATGGTTGTCAATATTTAAGAACATTTAAGAAGTAAACTGAAAGGGCATCAGATTCCCAAGGAGATTGTTCTAAGTTTAGTACCAACATAGAAGAGCCCAAAGAAAATTGGGAAAATGTCAAATAAAAAACATACAAAATTAAAAATGATACATGATTACACCAAGTGACCTTTGAGAGTTGGGGGAGAAGGCAGGAAAATGCCTAGTCTATAAATCAGAGACTGTTCTTAAATATTTTTAGTGGATCACTAATTATTCACATTTATCGGTTAGTTTTATTACAGTAGAAATAAGAAGCACAAGAATTTTGACAACCTACACAAAAACATCCATGCCTCTAGAACTTCACCTTGAGGATTTTGCTATTTTGCTGTTGCTATTTCAACAATCTGTCATTCTGAGCATACAAATCAGTTATATCCTAAATGGCCTAGTACCCAGTTGAAATACACACATAGTTTCTATAACTATGTATAAAGAAACACAGGTGAGAATAAGCAAAGGTTTCTTTTTTAAACTGGGGAATTTAAAAAAATTTGATTTTGCAGTTGCAGTTGATACACAATATTATATTAGTTTCAGGTGTGCAACACAGTGAGTAGACATTTATATACCTTACCAAGTAATCACCCTGATAAATCTGGTACTTATCTGACACCATATGTAGTTATTACAAAATTATTGACCATATTCCTATGCTGTACTTTACACCCCCATGACTATTTTTATAATGGTAATTTGTACTTTGTAATCCCTTTCACCTTTTTCACCCATCCCCCAACTCCCCTCCCATCTCAGGACCACCGATTTATTCTATCTATGAGTTTGTTTTTGCTTTGTTTGTTCATTTACTGTATTTTTTAGATTCCGCATATAAGTGAAATCTTAGGGTATTTGTCTTCCTCTGTCTCATTTATTTCATTTAACATAATACCATCTAGGTCCATCCCCACTGTCACAAATGGTAAGATTTCATTCTTTTTTGTCTGAGTAATATTCCATTGTATGTACGTACCACATCTTCTTTATCCATTCATTTGTTCATTGATGGACACTTGGGTTGCTTCCATTTCATGGCCATTATAAATAATGCTATAATGATATCAAAGTATACTACAATACTATAGTAATCAAACAGCATGGTATTGGCATAAAAATAGACACATATATCAAGGGGAAAGAATAGAGAGCCTAGAAATAAACCGACACCTACATGTCAATTAATCTATGACAAAGGGAGCAAGAATACACAATGGGGTAAAGACCATCTTTTCAATAGATGATGCTGGGAAAACTGGGCAGATATGTGCAAAAACAAACTGTTACAGAATCAGTCAAAGCTGTTCCAGAACAGCAATGGGGTTCCACTGCTTGCCTCCAAGAAGCATAACTCTAGAGACAAGAATTTGGCGAAAAAGGATAGAAGTTGTTTACTTAAAGACCATAAGCTTTAGAATAATGGCAGATTTCTAACATTAAGTCCCACTCCCTTTAAAATGCCCAGAAACAAATAACCTTGCCACCCTCCACCAAGCCAGATCAGTTTCAGAATATGCCACTTAAAAGTACCGTCCTTCAAGAAACGCAAAAGTCTGCCGCTCAGAATTCCTGGTCACAGTTCAGCTCCAAGCATCTCTCATGAGTCTGTGTGAACCTGCCTGAGTCCTTCTCACAGCACCAGTTTCTCTCCCTGGAGCTGCCTTTTCTCTGGATCAGCTTACCAGTGTGTGTGTGCTTGGCCGCGCAGGTCTCCCACAGAACAGCCCTCTGTGCAGCAGGGGCACCGGGGATGTTTCCAAACCATCAGTCTCCAAGAATCTGCCAGGTCTCAGAATCCTGGGCTCCTTTGGCAGACAGGCTAACCAGAAGGGGAAAAAAAGCTTTGTGCTTCCCGGCACCTCTGGTTTTGAATTGCGCTTGGAAATGCCTGCGTGAGGGAGCATCAGGCTTTTTCTCAAGGTGCGTCAGTCTGCCATTCTCGTCAGCTCCCCCGCATCTTTGACCCTCTTTCGTCTGCCATTTTTTAGTAAGGGCAAAGTTTCCCAGCTGTGCACAGGTGCACAAGCATCTGTTTGTCTGGGGTGGGGAATCTGGCCCTCTTAGCTCAAGCAGGGCTATATGAGCTTCCCCCAGCTATATGCCAAGTGACTCAAATGCTGGCACATTCGGACAATCAAGTAGTCTTGGTTTACCGTTTGCTCCAGGAGCAGCCTCCTTCCTCAGTTCCACCCTTCAGGAAGATACTGGTCAGGCTGCTTGGTTGCCATTTTAATCCACCATCCTGGGCATTTCCTAACCAGCACTTACATAACTCCCTCCCTTCTGAGGGGGTGGTGCTAGCTCTACCAGATCTGGGGTCCCTTGCCCAAATTGGGGTCCCTTGTTTTCCATCAATCTCTGGCCTGACCTATCCTGTTGCAAAACTAGACCATTTATTACACCATATACAACATCCCCATAGCTATATTGTAAATATCTATTTGTACTTCTTAATCCCCTCACCTCCTCACCCATTCCCCCACATCCCCCTCCCATCTGGCAACCACCAAAACACTCTCCGTATCCATGATCCTGTCTCTGTTCTTCTTGTTTGCTTAGCTTGTTTTTTAGATTCACTTGTTGATAGATACGTATTTGTTGCCATTTTGTTGTTCATGGTTTTCATCTTCTTTTTCTTAAATAAGTCCCTTTAACATGTTATATAATAATGGTTTGGTAATGATGAACTCCTTTAGTTTTTTCTTATGAGAATTTCTTTATCTGCCCTTTGATTCTAAATGCTATCTTTGCTGGGCAGAGCAATCTTGGCTTTAGGTCTCTGCTTTTCATGACTTTGAATATTTCTTGCCAATCCCTTCTAGCCTGCAAAGTTTCTATTTAGCAATCAGCTGACAGTCTTCTAGAAACACCCTTGTAGGTAACTAACTCCTTTTCTCTTGCTGCTTTTAAGATTTTCTCTTTATCTTTAACCTTTGGCATTTTAGTTGTGATGTGTCTTGGAATGGACCTCTTTGCCACCATCTTGTTTGGGACTCTCTGTGTTTCCTGGACTTGCATGTCTATTTCCTTCACCAAATTAGGGAAATTTTCTTTCATTATTTTTTCAAATAGATTTCCAATTTCTTTTTTTTTAAGATTTTATTCTTTTTTTTTTTTTTTTAGAGAGAGGTTAAGGGAGGGAGAAGGAGAAGGAGAGAATCATTAATGTGTGAGAGATACATCAATCAGTTGCCTCTTACATGCCGCCAACTGGCGGTATCTGGCCCACAACCCAGGCATGTGCCCTGACTGGGAATTGAACTGGTGACATTTTACTTCACAGGCTGGCACTGAGTCCACTGAGCCACACCAGCCAGGGCAGATTTCCAATTTCTCGCTCTATCTCTTCTCCTTCTAACATTGCTGTGATGCGAATGTTGTAACATTTGAAGTTGTCCCAGAGGCTGCTTATATTATCCTCGTTTTTTTCAGATTCTTTTTTTCTTGTTGTTCTGATTGGTTGTTTTTTGCTTCATTATGTCCCAAATCATTGATTTGAATCTCAGCTTTATCCATTGTACTAATGTTTCCCTGTAAATTGTTCTTTATTTCAATTAGTGTATCCTTCATTTTTGACTGGATCTTTTTCATGCTGTTGAGATCCTCACTAAGTTCCTTGAGCATCCTTATAACCAGTGTTTTGAACTCTGCAACTGATAGATTGTTTATCTCCATTTTGTTTAGTTCTTTTTCATTTGGGCCATGTTTCTTTGTCTCCTCATTTCGGCAGTCTCCCTATATTTGTTTCTAAGTATTATCATCTAAGCTGAGTCCTCAAGGTGCACCCTTCATGTGGACTAAGTACACCCCTCTCTTGTAGTTGAGCCTTGATTGCTATTGGCAGGTCAATGGGAGGGATTTACCCAGGACAGTCAGCTACAAGGACTGGCTGTGACCACTGGCCACCTACCTCCGCCCTCTGTGGAGCATCAGCTGTTCAAGGGCAGGGTGGTGGTGCTCCAACATGGGCTGTAGCTGTCCACTGGGTGCACAAGCTCTGGGGTTTCCCAGTGGTGCAGGCCAAGGTCAGTCCCTACTTGTGTTCTGCCTGGGGCCACTCTGCCTGAGCTACAAAGCTCTGAGATGGCTGCTACTTGTGCTGGGCTTGAAGTTTCCCAGGTGAAGTCCAGCTGTGAATCTAGGCTCACTGCTCCAGTGCTGGGCCTGTGGCCACTTAGCAAGACGTAGAGGGGCTAGGGGCTCACTGAGGCCAGCTATTGCTTATTTGAGATGATTTAGGAAGTTGTGAAGCATGAACTAAAACCAGCTATTCATATGGATGTGCCAGTAAGTTGGGTGGGACAGAGTACAGGAGATTTCCAGAGTGGGTCAAACAGTGTTAGCCAGGTTGATGGAGTCTCAGATATGGCACCCACCTGCCAGCTCTGTGGCTCTGTTAGGGGGAGGGTTCAGAAAGGGAACATTGGCTTCTACTTGCCTTTCTGTCTGGGAGACAGCTGTGTCCCAGCTCTCACCTGATGCAAGACACTTCACTTTCTCCCTGTATGCCACTGGTGCCTTTCAAGCTGCTACTCTGGTGCTACAGCTCAGAGGGAATGAGTCGGAGTAGGTGAGTCCATGAGTGGGTTCTTTAAGAGGATCTGCTTGGGACTCCAGAAGTTTCTTCCACCAACTCTGGTTTTTGCGACCAGGAATTATGGGAGCTTATCTTCCTGGTATTGGAACCCTGGGCTGTGGGGCCTGGTGTTGGATTAGGACTCTTCATTCCCAAGATATCCGTCCCAAACTTTTATCCACCTATTGGGTGTAGGACGAGACTGTTCCGTGTTTCTGTCCCTCCTACCAGTATGGATAGATGTAGTTTCTTTAATTCTGTAGTTGTTGGACTTCCATTCAACTCAATTTCTGACAGTTCTGATTGATGGTCGTTCTATATTTTAGTTGTAATTTTGATGTGGTTGTGCGAGGAGGCGAGCTGTGTTTACCAATGCTGCCATCGTGACCAGACTAAACAGACTAAGTCTTGACCTCATGGATCTTACATTCTAACCAGAAGAGATAGATAAAAATAAATAAATATGCAACTAATAAAACATGAAGAGCCCAAGAAAGAAAAAAAGAAGGATAAAGAAATAATAAAAGCATTATAAGGAAAGGCCTCTTTGATAATTGGTATTTAGGTAGAATCTTGAACTAAGAAGGAATGAGCCTTTCCTATTTCAATTGTATCTCAGAGAAATCTAATTATTAATGAGGGAAAAAGTTTTTCTTTATAGAAATATTCCAGCTTAAAAATGAAAGTATCACCATTCTGCTACTCATAATGAAATAATGGAATTAGGCAAAAATCAATGATGACCTCTCACATCACAAAAAGAAATAACTAAATAGAAATGTGCCTCCCATTAGGAATATACAGCATACTCCATAACATATTTTTGGTTAAAAAAAATCTGGTCAGCCCATTAGATTTAACTATAATCCATAGGAAATATGAAGGCATAGAAACATGACAAGTAAGATTACAAGAAAAAAAATCAGGAAAAAATGACAGTCTTCAGAGCAAAAACAAAACAAAATAGTATTTTTCAACAAGTAAATTGTAAGGACAAAAATAAATAAAAACAAAGGAAAAACCAATAGATTAAAAGAGACTTAAAAGATATATCCACTACAGTAGATTACAAAAATTGCCCATTCTTCATCCCACCCTGTGCAACGGAACTTTGCAGTACTTCCCAATATGACCCTGTGACTTGGCATTATGACTTACTTTGGCCAAAAGAATGAAACAGAAGCAATGATGTGCTGATTCTAAGTCTAAACCTCAAGATACTACTGCTTGCCCTCACGCTCCTTTGCATCACCATGAGAACGTGCCTGGGCAGCCTACTGGACGATGACAGACATATGGATTAAGACCAAATCATCCAAGTTACTCCAGGTGAGCCAGTACATATAGCCAGCCAAAGTCAGATATGCAAATGAGCCTAAACAAAATCAACAGGGCTGCCAAGCTGACCCCAGGTACATTAGCAATAATTTTTTTGTTGTTTATCTGCTTGTTTGCTTGTTCTACCTCCAAATTATTGTGGGTTTTGTTATAAAAGTGTCACTGTAGCAACAGATAAATGATACACCCAGAGAACTGCAGTATAGAGATCTTATTTGTATTTTTATCTGAACAAACTATTAAGTAAATGCGATTGATTTGGGAAATCTTAAACCAGGAGTGTCCAACTTTTTGGCATCTCTGGGCCACAATGGAAGAAGAAGAGTTGTCTTGGGCCACGCATTAAATACACAAACACTAACAAAATCTGATGAGCAATAAAAAGGTCCGTGCATAATTTTTGTGATATCTGCCACCACAGATAAGCAAAAAAGTCCTCATATAATAACCCTAATTATGCAGCGGCCCTTTCAATAATCTTTTAAAATCGTGGAGCAGGTCCCAAGTTTGTGATCACTAAAGTAGAAAATGTACATATCTAAGTAATAAAATGTCATCAATTGTTTTTATGTGTTTTTATTATAAAAGTAAAAGAAAAGAGGGCAACATAAAACTGGTGGGGTGGTTGACATTGTATTTCAAAAACTAGTGCATCAATATCTGGTTTGATAGAAGTAGTTGCAATTCCCAGTGAGTTCCCAAGGTGCCATCAGATATTTTTGTTCTAATTTTACTCTTAATGTACTTCATTCTTAAAAATAGTTGCTTGCAAATGTAGATGCTATCAAGTAGCGATGACATGAATACGGTGTGATTGTGAAGCAAGGGATATTTGCCTGAGAAGATAGGACCTATAAAAGTCCAGTCATGATCAAATTTTTCTTTAAGTTGAATGTCAGAATGCACCTCTATGCATTCCATTTGAAAATTGGCAGATAACATATTTATGTCAATAATCATTTTAATTGATTTTATTGAGATAATTTCACTACCATAAAATTCACCAATTTTAAGTTTACAATCTGATGAGTTTTGAAAGGATAAAATTGTGTAACCAGCATTATCATCAAGATATGAAACATTCAACTTATACCCAATAGTTTTCTCTTATGCCTTTGATATGCATTCTTTTTTAAATGTGGCCTTAAGAAAGTTTGCCAACCTTAATAGTGAACTCTCATTAGCTTGTGTCAAAGATGCTAATTACACATCCCTTGCTAGTGATTGGTTCAGGAATTAATATAAAAATCTAATTAATTCAGACCTAGGAGAGGATTAGTATAGACTTCTGGTAGAGAATGACCATCCTCTTTTGGTCCTGACAGACTAACTGGTACAGAATGAACATCTCACCATAAACAAACAGAAAACTGGACAAAATTAATCTAAGAACTGTTTTCAGACTTTACATAACACCAGTGCAGAACTGTGATCACTTAAAGTTACCCCTCCTTTTCTTCCCGAAGGAACTGTCCAGACTGCAAAGTGGGGAGGTATAAGCCATGCGGAGAAGGCTTATCTACAGAGCCAAGGAAACAGCAGTCAGAGTTTGGGAGGCTGAGCAGCTGCAATTTTTGAGGCAGAGTACCAGAGAGAAGGGAACAGAGCTAACCAGGAAAAGAATGCCAGAAATTTACACCCAACTCTCAAAGTCTGAGCTAAATTCTAAGATACCATATGACTGGTCAAAGAGCAACTACAATGAAAAAAGCAAATATCTGGGTGCTATAGGCTGAAGAGCTACTGAAAATGTTTGAATTGTGGCCAGACAGTCCTATGAAAACTTGAGACATTCAACAGAAACCCCAGAAAGGCCACACACTTCAGTCTATTTTCCTTTGCTTCCTCTAATAGCCTTCCAACTTAATTACTGCAGGCATGTCTTGGTTTTTCCTCCCAGAGAAATAAGCACTATTTTTTAGTATCAAAAGTAATTCAACCACACTGAGATAAAGTGAATAAATTCGTTGCCACAAATTCCAAAACCAAAACAGATAGAAAATGAAATCTGAACAGACTGATATCTATTAAGGCAATTTACATTGTAATTAGAAATGTTCCTACAAAGAAAGTGGTGGTCTGATTTTCTGTTTCACCCAGATAGAGAATTCCATCAGACATTTAGGATTATATAACATCAATCTTACACAAACTATCCTAGGAAATAGAAGAGAGAACACTTCCCAAGTCATTTCATGACGCCAAATAACCCTGATACCAAAACACATTACAAGAACAGTGCTGACCAATAACCCTTAAGAATATAGATGCAAAAGTTAACAAAACATTAATAAATGGAACACATCAATGTAGAAAAAAATATTGTAGCTAAACTGAGGTTTATCCCAGGCATGCAAAATCGGTTTAACATTTTTAAACAATCAATATAATTCACCATATTAACATAATAAAAGAGAACAATCATACAACTATCTTAATGCATTAAGTGAATTGAACAAAAACCTAATATCTGTGCATAATAAAGACTCCCAGAAAACTAGGAATAGAGAGAAATACAACCTGATATAAAACTTTTACCAAAAGACCCTACTGCTACATAATTCCGAATGGAGAAAAAAAGCATGCTGCCACTAAGATCAGTTTCTCTGAGTCATTTTCTATGCAACATGATGATAAATAATTGTTCTAGCCAGTGCAATTAGGTAAGAAAACAACTGCAAAAAAAAAAAAAAAAAGAAATATACTGTCAGTTACAGATGACACGATTACATAAATAGGAAATTCCACATTTTTACGTATCCATTCCCTTAGTGATGACCACCAAGGTTGCCTCTGAATTCCAACAGTGGTGAATATCCTTATAGATGCACATGTAGGAAAATTTCTGTGTGATACCCAGAAATGTGATTGCTGGTTCATACTTACACTTAGTTTAATTTCCAGAAATACTACACCAGTTTCCATCCTAACCAGTAGTGAACTGTGTATTTTTATCTTAAATTTAAGTATATTCTGCTGTTTAAAGTGGCAGAATAATCTGTTGAAATAATTATTTGTTTTGTTTCTGGACACTCTATATTTATACTCATAAGGAAGAAAGTATGGTCAGGCCTTGATTTCTAAGGCCTGGACTCTGCATAGGCTCTTAGGGAAAATAATCATATTGGGTTTCAGAGCCAGAAGAAGGAGTTGCCAGGCAGAAATCCACTACCTCGAAGACAGCCCTTAAAAGAGGTCTTTATGCTTCAAAAGTCTAGGTCCATTTAGAGAATTAAAGAAGCTTTGGAAAAGAGCAAAGAATAGAGCTTTATGGAGTGTGACCTGGCAGGCTCTTGGTTGCTGATTCTCTAGGACTGCAAATCTGCCGTGGGTGTCAGGGCTGATCCTGCCTAAACTGCCTGCAGTGAAAGGGCTATAGAAGGCTATAATTAGGTAAGAAGTGTTCCACTCCTAGAAGTCTAAGTGAGGGTCCCTCTGGTTAAATTTGATACAGTGGAAATGAACCACACACTAGAGTGATTAACCTTGAATAGACTGTTGTGTTGGCCTTTGAGGACCTTGTAAGTCCCCAGGGTTCTTATAAAAACCAAGCAGTTGGAAAGGAGTCTGTGAAATAAAATGCCTGATACTGAACTTTCAGGCAATCTTAGAAGGTAGGACTAGATTTAGCCTCATTTAGAACGCCTCCCCCCCGAAAAAGTGAGTCCCTCAGGGGGTAGTCCAATAATCTCTTTTCTTATCTCAGCAACGTCGTTCCCTTGTTGATTTCTAGATATCTAAAGCTTTAAATGACATCTGTATGCTGATGACTTCTATTTTTATATCTAATTAATGCAAGTATACATTCACCTGCTCATATTCCCTATAACCAAATCCTCCTACTTTTTCTTTGTCGGACTTATCACTGTCTTAACATGTTTGTTCTCTGTCTTCCCAACTAGACTGCATATGAACCAAGGCAGAAATCACACCTTTTTTATTTACCAGATACATAACTATTTGTGCCCAGCCTAGGGCCTAATAGACAGTACATGATTAATAAACACAAATGAAGCAGCACTATCCCTAGAGTTATAGAGCACTACATATTTGTTACATAAAAAAGAAAAACACTTCTTAAAATCTCCCATTAGTCATATCATCCTACTTTCTTTATTAACAATCCTAGAGCATAGGGACCTCTTTCTCCTTTACCCCATCACTTTCTTCTCTTATCTCTAATGCACAGAGGGCCTTCTGCCATAAAAATGCAACTAAGGTAATGCTCTAATACTGACTTATGATTCTTAGAAAATGCGTTTGCCTTATAGGTGGTCCCTTTAAGAAAATAGGGATTCACCATTGTCATTCAAACACGGAGTCTGAAATAACGTTTTCTGGGGCAGCAAAATTTACAAGAACCATGCGGGGGTAGGAGGAGACAAAACAGAGGGCAATAAAAGGACAGAGGGCAAGAGACTGAACAAGAAAATATTTCTTGGCACCCTACTGTCCTGTTAGGACTGAAAGGTAACCCGATGGCAACAGAAAAGATACATTTAACATCATTCTCTGAACTATGAACATGCTTGTAATAAGCCATTCATAAGATTAGATTCTTTCTTGTAATATTTGGACTCAACCTTTTTCTAAATGTTTCTAGACAGAGTAACAGTCCAAAGCAAACCCTCTGGTTCTGAAGGAATTAGAATCATTCTTCAACTATTACTTTGCTAACATCTGACTTAGGAACTGCATAGTATCCACAGTCATAATTTAATTTCCCACCATTCTATTTCAGATTACAATAAACATCACAAAGAATGGGGTTAATATGTAGAGCACTGAAGAAGAAGGCTAAGGAGTAAGAAGACAAGCGATGGGTAGTTCAGAATCTGTACTTAAGCAAGAACTGGGGAAAAAAGTTTTCAAGTCCTGTCTACTTTTCAGTGTGGGTTCAAGAAACTTTCTTCCCAGACAGCAGGTAAGACAATAGATAATACCCAGCATCTTCTACTTAGCTGTGCATGGTACTCCAAGCTTAAAATAGCTACTATAGATCATGAATGCTATGGCATTGCTAATTTACTTAATGAAAAGCATCCTTGTCTGTGACTTTCCTATCTAGACCCTGCCAGCTAAATTGCCTGAAGCAGAGAACATGATAGTGGTTACTAGACTACTTCTAATACTGCTACGTTTAACTCATTAAAATGATTTTGGAGACTTTTAGTATAGTACACATGGCCTGTTTGTCACTATTTCTATTTTTATTTCTTTGGGGTATCAGCTGCAAGGGCTAAATTGGATTACAGCAAATGACTGCAGCTAAGTGTGAGGAGATGTGAAGAACAGAGTCTTCCTAAACTTTTGCTACCTTCTCAAGAATAGTGCAATATAACACTGAGGGTTTTAAACTCCGTCAGGCCTGGATTTGCCAAGGAGAAGTCATTTTTACCATTCTGGGCCCTGGGCCTCTTGTCAGTAAAATTCGAATAATAATAGATGTGTTGCAGAATGATTATTAATATCAGAAGCAACACATATCTAACAGTAAGGCATTTCTTAGGTGGTTAATAAATGGTTAATACTTGTTAATATAGCTCTCAGAAGTTCACCAAAAATAAAAAATGAAATAAAATCCTCAGCAAATCATATGAATTTTTCCAATATTTTATTAAAGGCTTACAGATACAAGCAGCATAGCAGTCATATTGATACCAAGAAAGAGCTATAACTACACAGAAATATTGCTTATAATAAAGTGACTCTCCTGTCAGGTTGGTAGAGTTTACACCAGATTAACCATGAATGCAAGTGAAGTGGAAGGGATTCTATTTCCAGCTAGAATAGCATAGCTTGTAGCAAACCAATAAATGTTTACATTAAGAACTAGGAAAAAAGATTTTTTTAAAAAAATCTCTGTTTGAAAACATTGAGAGCTACTGAGACAGCCAGGACTTAAAGGGCCAAGATCCTAAAAAGAAGTAAAGCAGAGAAAGGTGAGCTGAGAAGGACTCCCCTTTAGGAATTTCCTAATTCTTAGCTGGGGCTAAAAGAAGAAGAATCTGTGTCGTTCCTAAGAGGCAGAGTAGCTGAAACAGTTTCTGGTAATTGTACAGGACAGGAAAAAAAAAAAACATGTAAAGTCCAGAGTCAGTAAGACATCACAGATAGTGGGAGAGACAAACCTGACACAGAGTCAGTTTTTTAAGATACACAAAGCAAGAGGCTCAGAACCTAGGTAGACTGCCACTTAAAAGCATAGCAGAGTTTTCAATAGACTGATAGTGCCAGGGAGATACATGTAAGAGCATATGGCCCGGTAATAAGAAGAGACCCTAATAAACACCCAGCCTTCCAGTTAGACCCTTGGAGAGTTAGATCCCAAGAGTGAGGGCAAAGCAGTTTCACATTTGTCTTAATAAAATTACAACAAAGATGACTTATGGCAACTCAGTTGCTGATCAAATTAAGGTGATCTGATCCCCCACCCTAGCTTCCTGATAGAGAACAGGGTGAGCCCTTTCTCAAAGAAGATAAAAGCATCTGGAATGTAAGCAATTTTTTCATATACATTATCCATTATTTAATTAAAGATGATGAGATATACAAAGAAATAAGACAAAAAGAAAACCCAGATGATATAAACAGACCCTCAGATTACCTAGATCAGTGCTGCCCAACAGACTTCTCTGCAATGATGGAAACATTTTATGTACGTGCTGTCCGATACAGTACTGATCGCATACAGGTAGCTACGTGACATGAACTGAATTTTTAAATTTTATTTCAAAAGTCCCATCCCCTCCCCCTCGGATACTGGATGAGGAAACAACACACCATAAACCCAGACATGAGAGAAGTATTGATGGAACTCCTGCCAGAGTGTTCTATCTAAACCACAAATCTGTCTATGTCACTCATTGTATGGACCATTCTGAGATTCTTCATTCCTTTCAGGGTAAGTTAAACTCCTTAAAAAGACAGATCTCCCTCCTCATCTTTCAGCACTCTTTCTCTCCCGTTTTATGTTTCAACAACACTGAACTACTTGTATTTCTCTATACATGCCGCTTCTTTATGTTTCTATGTCTTTGTTCCTCTGGCCCTTGAAACTTCCTTCACCTGCTCTCTGCCTAAGTAACTGTTGGGAACCATCCTGCCTGGTTTCAGAAACTGTAACCCCTCGTGGCTAAGGCTGAGTAAAAAGACCTTGGGACAAGAAGCCACTTAGGAGACAAAGCTTATCTTTCTTGTAGGGGCACCACTCTGTCCCCTTTCACTTCACCCTGCTTGGCCCCGGGCGGATGACTGGTTAGCCAATGATGGGTAAGATTCCTCAAAGGAGGGATGGCCTAAGACAGTCATGGTCACAAAGGGTTCCTCAGGGAAGGACTTGGGGGGCTATAGAAAAAGGGGGAGATGGACCCTCGCCCCTCGGCTTTGACATAGCTTGAGCCCTCATTCTGCCTGCAACGAGTCTCCTAATCTCTTGGCTGCCTTACTTCCCCTCCCTGACTTAAATCTGAAACAATACTGGAGGTGGGTGCAGCCCTGTGCTGCAAAGAGAGAGTTCCCTTGGCAATCAGGCCTAAGAAAGAATGCATAAAATCCTGTGAAACCCTCAATTTAAATGATAAGGGTCCAAGCATGAAATGAGTTTGTTTCCCCAAAGTTTTATGGCCCTTTAGCTATCTGACCCTGACTGTAAATAAGCCCTCAGAGTTCTTTGAGTGTTATCTACTGTTTGATCATTTCTGCCTGACAATGATTGATGAGCTTTATTATCCGCCCTGTATTCCTATGCAAATTAAACCCTATAAAAGCCTGTCCAGGCAAGGGACGGGCCAGCCCTCTCTTTCACTGAGGGACCAGCTGTGTCATCCCTTTTCCTCCACAGGATTTCTGTAGTCCGTGTGAATTTGTCTCATCTCATCCATAACGCCACAGACACTGCAGGCTGGTGTCCTCATCAGTAACTATTAACAGCTGGGATTCTTGTGGCTGTAAAGAAAGCCAGCTCAAACTAGCTTGGGAAAAAATAGAAATTTACTGTAAGGATAATGAGGTGTCTCATGAAACAGAAGGGCAAAGAAGTAGCTGCATATCTATTATAGGCAACATTAGAACCAGAGGCTTGAAGTCTTGAATGCTAGGAGAATGGGTTCTCTCCACAGCTTGTCTCTGCTTCTCTCTGTGTATATCAATGTAACTTAAGACCATTGTTATTATTGTTTTCCCCTACCAAACAGCAGAAAACAAAGTAGTTGACAGTTCTCAAGCTTTGCTGGGTCCCATATTGAAACAAAATTAGAGAGGCCAATTTTGAGAAAGAACACAGTTGGAAGTGCCATGCTACCTGATACCAAACTATACTTTGTAGCTACAGTAGTCAAAACAGCATGGTACTGGCACAGAAAAAGATACATGGATCAATGGAACACAATGGAAAGCCCAGAAATAAGCACAAGTCTATATGGTCAATTAATATATAACAAAAGAGGCAAGAATATACAATGGGGTAAAGACAGTCTCTTCAATAAATGGTGTTGGAAAAACTGGACAGATACATGAAAAAAATGAAACTAGACCACCTTCTTACACCATATATAAGAATAAAGTCAAAATGGATTAAATATCTAAATGTAAGACACAAAACCATAAAACTCCTAGAAAAAAACACAGGCAGTAAACTCTCTGACATTGCTTTTAGCAATATTTTTTCTGATATATCTCCTCAAGCAAGGGAAACAAAAGAAACAATACACAAATGGTACTATATCAAACTAAAAAGGCTTCACGCAGGCAAGAAAACTGTTAACAAAACAAAAAGACAATGTACATATCGGGAGAAGATATTCACCAATGATATATCCAATAAGAGGTTAATATCCAAAATTCATAAAGAACTCATACAACTTAACACCAAAAAATCAAACCATCCAAATTGGGGGGGAAAAAAAAAAAGTACAAAACCTGAATAGACACTTCCCAAAAGAGGACATACAGATGGTCAAGACATATGAAAAAATGCTCAATGACACTAATCATCAGAGAAATGCAAATTAAAACCACACTGAGATATCACCTCACACCTGTCATACAACAAGTGTTGGTGAGATTGTGAAGGAAAGGGAAACCTCCTGCATTGTTGGTGGGACTGCAAATTGGTGTGCTCACTATAGAGAACAGTAAGGCGTTACCTCAAAACTTAAAAATAGAACTACCCTAGCCCAAATTGGTGTGGCTCACAAGCTTCAGCATCATCCCGCAGATGTAAAGGTTGCTGGTTTGATTCCCAGTAGTGAACATACCTCGGTTGCAGGCCAGGTCCCCAGTTGGGGGCATGCGAGAGGCAACAGATCAATGTTTCTCTCACAAATCGGTGTTTCTCTCCCTTTCTCCCTCCCTTCCGCCTTTCTAAAAATAAGTAAATGAAATATTAAAAAATTGGAACTACCTGGATAGAACTACTTTATAAACGAGCAATTTCACTTCTGAGTATTTATCTGAAGAAATTCAAAAAAATAATTTGAAAAGATATATGTACCCTTATGTTGACTGTAGCATTATTTACAACAGCCAAGATATAGAAGCAACCTAAGTGCCCATCAGTAAACAGTTAGATAAAGAAGATGTGATACATACATATAATGGAATATTACAGAGCCATAAAAAAGAATGAACTCTTAGCATTTACAAAAACATGGATGGACCTAGAGGGTATTATGCTAAGTGAAATAAATCAGACAGAGAAAAACAAATACCATATGGTTTCACTTATATGTGGAATCTAAAGAACAAAATAAACAGACAAAACAAAAGCAGAATCATAGCTACAGAGAACAAATTGATTGTTGCCAGATGGGAGGGGGTTTGGGGAACTGAATGCAAAAAGCAAAGGGGTTAAGAATTTCAAATTGCCCTGGCTGGCGTAGCTCAGTGGATTGAGCACAGGCCTGCAAACGAAAGGGTCACCGGTTGGATTCCCAGTCTAGGACATATGCCCGGGTTGCAGGCCAGGTCCCCAGTAGGGGGCACGTGAAAGGTAACCACACATTGATGTTTCTCTCCCTCTCTTTCTCCTTCCCTTCCCCTCTCTCTAAAAATAAATAAACAAAATCTTTTTTAAAAAACCATAGCATTTTTAAAAATAATAATTGCAAATTGGTAATTACAAAATAGTCACAGGAATGTCAAGTACAGCATAGGAAATATAGCCGATAATATTATAATAACAATGTATGGCACTATGTGGGTACTATAATTACCAGAATGATCACTTTATAACTTATGTAAATGTCTAACCACTATGCTGCATACCTAAAAAAAATAACAATGCAGATCTAAAAAATAAAAAAAAAACCCACCAAGGGAGGAACACTGATTGCCCCAGCATGTTTCAGGTGTCTGCTCTTGCCATAATCATATGAATAGGAGACAGAAGCAGCTAGAAAAGCTGAGGAAAGAATTCAGGGCAGGCTATAAATATCTTGAGTGGGATACATTCCTACTCAACCTTTATGACTTAGCTCAGGCGGCCCTCCTCCAGGCGGCACTCCGCATCCCCTGTGGGTTGGATGCCTGTGTTCTATGCATTGCTGCCCTGTGGAAATGTCTAATTGTCTGATGCTGCCAATAAACTTTTCAATAATCTGTTTGAGTGTCAGTATCTTGTGAAGTCTTTGAGGACAAGAGTGTAGTATATTCATTTTTATACCCCAAACTCTGAGGAAACAAAAATAAACAAAGCCATAAAGAATATGTAAATGTATTGAAGCTTTATGGGAAAATGAGGAGCTGATTACTTCAATTAACTTTCACATGGATTTTATTTCTAAATCTCTAGCTATAAAAAGTTATCATTTCAAACCTCCTTTGGAGTCAGCAGTATATTTATCCTCTTTCAAATCAAAATCAAGTGATTGAGATAATTCCAAACCTTAGTACATTATTACTTCTCTGAAATAATTAGTAGAAGTAAAAGGATCTATATAATTTGATTATATATATTTAAAATCACTAAATCAACCCATTATGGAGAAAGAAAGCATGCGAAAGCTACACAAATAAACTCCTACTATACTTAAGAACTTTCCGAATCCAACTCATTTGACAGCCTATTGACCAGTAAGTTAAATAAAACTCCAATCGTTGATAAAAGCATTCTATGCCCTCCCTAAAAGTGCAGGAAAGGGTAGCATTTTATTCATTACTGTTAAGGAATGCATCAAATATGCGGGGGGTGGGGTGGGGGAGGGGGGCAATGAATAAAAGCTAAAACCAAGTAAAGGGAAGCTTTGTGAAAACTAGCAAAAACAACGCTCTGCTCTCCCCCTGCTGGCTTTTTGGCAGTACTGCTCTTCAAAGTCTGTGGAAAGGCCCAAGAGAGCGTTCTCTCAGGGAATCCCCAAAATACTTAGAAGTGCTCATATTATCCATATAAATAAACCCCCTCAAGTCAAAGCATCCCCACCAAAGCCATCAGTACCTTCTCTTCCTATCACTAATAATGACTAATATTGAAAAGACAAAACATGTAGATGTTAATGGCCTGACTCCTAATTTTCCAAGAAAGTAATTCAGAAGAGAGATATCTGTAATATTTTCTGGCTTTCTGAGAATATGATCCTTACTTACAGGCCAAGATGCAGCCTGAGAGAATGGGCAAAAAACTGCACTTTGAACTGGAACTGGAAGACCTAGGTATGAGTCTTGGCTTTCTCCATTACTTATTGGTTATGCTACCTTTACTAACTGTTACTTTTATATTGGTTAGGTAGAATTACCATTTTTGGAAGTGAGTTTCATCAGCCTCTGAAATTATGCAGCAGAATTGTTGGATATTCTAATGCAGCAGCCCCTAACCAGGGAACTGCTTAAGTGTTCATGATATTCCGAAAAAACCACCAGGTGGACTAGCAGATGTGGTCATGCCATTTATTACTCCCAGTACTGGGGCATACAGCGGCAGGTCAGTGAGAGAGAGACCACACCCCCTCCAGTGTGAGGCTCCTTATAAGGGGTCCAGACAAAGGAAGCATGTGTCTTACGGGTGACTCTAAACAACATTACTTCGGCGTGAGCATGCAGAAAGAAAGGTCAAGAAGCAGTCACAGGACCAGAAGCTGCTTCCAAAAGGAGATAAGGAGGGAGTTAGAATCCATTCCCAAAATAATACACATGCCCTCTGGCCAGAGGCCCTCAGACTAGCCCTCAGTCATGGGAGGGAGAAGGGCCATGCACTGACCCCACAGATACTTTTCTAATTCTAATACTTATTATTCTAAGTGCTGTTGAATTACAAAAATTTAATGATTTATTTATGCTTTTTCTTTATACCATTTGGGTCATTTTCAGACATGAGCAAAATGATTAAAACCATCCCTCTACTCATCACCTTCCTTCCTTGATATAGTGCCAAACATACTGTGGACACTCAAATGAATCTAAATTAATACAATAATGATTATAATGGCAATGAAAAGCCCAGGGGGTTCTGTTTGAGCCAAATTCTCTCCTGGTACTATGGCTAGTATTTTGAGTAGCAGCTGTGAACAGATCTGTATTTCCTTCCCCATGCCACCTCCATCCACAACAGTGTGACATCTTTGCTTCAAATAAGAAAAATCAAAAGCTAAAACTGCAGTTTCAACTGTCCTACTGTTCAGTCATTAGTTAAATTCCCTATATCACATTTCTTTAAATAAGACGACTCTTAAATGTTGTTGCAAGAAATGAGGATACAAAGTGGTGAAAGTGAAGTCAGGAGATAAAGGTTCAAATAACAACTCCACATCTCAGTTTAATATCCATCTTTCAAGATTAAAATATAGCATGTCATAAATGAGAGAGCATGGGTGAGCTGATTATTCCAGTGTTCCGGATATAATTGGAAGTCGATAAATAGTAGCAAGAATAATTATAGCTACCAGTTATTGAGAGCTTACTATGTGCCATTTATATGTATATATGCGTTTATTTTATGGCACACAGTAAATATATACAAATATATTGAAGGGTATTGTGATCTTGGTTTTGGTCCCATTTTCTGACTGAGAACCCCTAAAATCCTTGGAATTTCCTAAAAGGTAAGAATGATAAAGCTGTCTTTGTTATGCATAACAAGCCCTTACAACAAGACCAGAGTTTATGTTAATGAGGAGACTATTAAGAAGCCCCAAAGGATGGTGACCCACCCCACCTCTGAGAGGGGGGAAGGGGGCTAGAAATTGAGTTCAATCACCAATGACCAATGACTTAATAAAACATGCCTACTTAATGAAGCCTCCTTAAAAACCTAAAAGTTAAGAGAGCCTCCCAGGTAAATGAACACATGTAAGGTTCTGGGAGAGGGCTATACCCCAGAGAGGGCACAGAGGGCTTTATGCCTCTTTGCACACACTTGTCCTATGCACCAGTTAGATCAGGCCATTCCTGAGTTACATCCTTTTCTAATAAACTAGTAATCTAGTAAGTAAAATGCTTTCCTGAGTTCTGTGTGCTCCTTTAGCAAATTAATTGAAGAGGGGGCTATGGAAACTGACGATTTATAGCTTGGAGGTCAGGAGCGTATGTGACAATGGGGACTTCTGACTGGAGTCTGAAGTGCAGAGGGGGCATTCTTGTATGACTGAATCTTCGCCTTTGGAATCTGACGCTATCTCCAGGTAGTGCCTGAACTGAGTTCAATATAGGACACTATATATAGTGTCAAAGAACCGCTCAGTGTGTGGAAAACCCACACATCTGGTGTCAGAAGTAAAGGATTCTATAGTGTAAAAGAAAACACAGGAGGTGTGTTTTTTGCATATATTATATATATTATATATAAAAATATCATAGAAGTGTGTGTATATATGTATGTATATACACAGAATGTATTTCATAAAAAATTGTGTATTTATTCTTACATGTTTAAACTTCAGTCACCTTCAAAGTGCTCTCCATTTGATGCAATATACCTATTGAGACTTTTTTCCACTGCTCCAGACAGTTTTTGAACTTGTGATTTTGATGCCTTATAGTGCTTCCGCTGTTTTTTGTTTCATCTCTTTCACATCAGCAAAAATTTCCCTTTGAGGACTCTTTCATCAGTGAAACAAACAAACAAAAAGTCACTTAGGGTGAATAGCAACAGTGGGACACAAGGGTCATGCCATTTTTGGTCAAAAACTGCTGAACACTCAGCGCAGTGTGGGCAGATGTACTTATAAGTTACCCATCATGAAATGGGTAAATGTGTTGAGTCTTCAAAAAAAATTCAATGAAACCGAACACAGCCTCTCACAACAATGCCAGCTGGTACACTCATACAGATGGGTTCCTGAAACACTCACCTAGTGGGGGAAGCCTGTACTACAAGGGGCCTGCCCTCCAGAAGATAATTCCAGTTGTTGGTGGGCCCCTTCTTGCATAATCAGGCATAATATATAATGACTAGCATATAGCTAAGTTCTCAATAATGGTAATTAATATACATGTATGCTAAATAACAAAATTCAACTGAGTAAATTTTAAAGCTCTTACTGGCTTTATTCAGTGATTCATGAATCAGGCAGTATCCAATCTAGCAGATAGAAAGGAGTTCCAAAGAGCTGTACAAAATGAAAGTCTTTTACAGACAGAAGGGAACAAGAACAGGAAAGTCATAGTAGACATTTGCTAATTGGTTAAAGCAGGGTTATTTTCCTTTTACAGAGCAAAAGGAAGTTTTGGAGGCTAGTTAGGTAACTTGCTGAGCAGTCAAGCACTGATTGGTTCTGGGCCTTTTCTGGAAGAGCAAACAGAAACTTACTTGAATTTTGGTTTCCTAACATGGGGTTTAGCACAAGCAGTTCCATCTTGGGCCTAAGCTGGTTACTATAATATATTATATACCATATTTTTCCCTGTATAATGTGTACTTTTTTGCCCAAATTTTTGAGGGAAAAATAATACATGGGTAGTACCAGAAACAACCTTGTATTTGTTCTTGTGTTTTGTAATTATTTGTCACATAAAATTTCTAGTACCATAATATGTTCAAAACTAAATGCTCAAATTCCTTTATAATACAAAAAGCAAGCATCTAAATATAACTAAATAAATAATTAAATTAAAAATTAAAGCAAAAGATTTTTTTCCCAAAAGTTTGGCCCAAAAATGTGGATGTGCATCATACAGGGCAAAATATGGCATTATGCTGATATACACACATACAAACATATATATATATGTATGTGCATGTTATCCATACACACATTCATTTATTCCCCACAACAACACTGTAAGGCAGAAGATATTATCCATGTTTTATAGAAGAGATTGGAAGTGTAGAGAATTAAAGTAACGTCCATAGGTTATCCCACTAATAAGTGGCCGAGCAAAGATTTGAACCAGGCATCAAATTCCAGAGCCCACTTAGTCAGAATTCTGTTTTGTGCACCAAGTGGTGCATTGAAGCAATTTAGCTTTAGAAAACAATTACTTATGCATCCTCCAGAATAACAAAAATGAAAACCATCAATAACAACTGATAACCCCAAGGGTTGGTGAGCACAGGTAGGAGTGTAAATTGGTGTTGGAAGGACTGTAAGCTGATGCAATCACGTGGGGACACTCTTTGGTAGTATCTGCTCAAACTATTTGCACATTGCCTGCGATCCGACAATTCCACTATCCACCATATACCCAAATAAGTGTGAATATACATGCACCGCAATGTTCACAGCAGCATTATTTGTACAAGCCACAAATGAAATCAACCCAATGTCCATCAACTGCGAAACAGATAAAAGAAAATATTGTCACGTTCACATTCTAGAAATACAATTTGGCAATGACAACAAACTACTGCTACACACAACATGATGGACCTCACAGACTTAATGTTGAGCACAAGAAGCCCGACACAAAACAGTGCACATGGCACAGTCCAAATGTCAAAAACAGGCAAAACTGGTCTATGGTGAACAAAGTTAGAATGGTGGTTACCTTTGCTGACAGGTGACAATAACTGGAGCGCAGTGTAAACAAGGCCTCTGGGATACTGGGAGTTTCTTGACCTGGGTAGTGACCTTACAGATATAAAAATTCAACAAGCTATAGACTTAAGACTTGTATACTTTTCTGTGACATATTAAAATTCAACATGAAAGCTTATAAAAAGAAAAAAAAACTACTAAGAACGCATCCTCCTTCATTTTCCACATCCCCTTTCAGAGCACCACACCATCTCATCCCAAACTTGGGACCCATTCCATGCTGATGTTCCATGTCTTCCTAAGTCTCAGTTCCTTTGGACATCACCAAGTGCCTTTTATGTGGGGCCAAGATTTAGCCTCACAGGGAACTGCACCAGCAGCTGCTGTTTTACACTTCAGTTCGACTCTCTAACCATAACTCTATTCTTCCAATATGATCACTGCTTTCACCTTCTATTTTGATTTTGAGAGCCCAAGTTCTCTTCGCATTCTCATAGCCAATCAGCTTTCTCTTATTTGTTTCCAAAGATCTGTAACTATAACCATTCCTTTACTCAACTAACATTCATAAGCTGTGGGAATACTATAGTAAACCAAACCAACATGGTGTCTTCTTTCATAACTCTCACCATCCAGTCATTTCCTCGACAAAATTCTAAACTCTGCTGTCCCTTGTCCTTCTGATGCACCTGATTGACAATTCTTTTACCATGAATTAATACAGTTGCCTGACTTCACCGGTCTCATACAAGAACACCTATATACTAGAATAGAAATAGGAATTTTCGCATCATAGATTTATGTCTCTAACATATTCGTGCTGTCTGACTTCATATAGGCCCTAAATGTTGCTCTTCTATGCCCCTAGTTATAGTTATCTCTTTATTTCCCCTAACCTCTAACTGTAATTGAGCAATTCGTTTACTTATAATACAGGCAATAAATTATAGTATTATTAGCAGTAGCTATCAGTTCTGTTGCAGTATTAATAACTCTGTCTACAGTACCCATTACCTTATCACCAATAGAAACCACACATTTTTGTATCAAATTACAATTGTTACCAATATCTCAAAATATCATTTATACTCATCATTATTTTGAAATTATGGTAGTTATTAGATTTGATACTAGAATATGCCATTTTAAGCATTTTAAAAACATATCTGCAATTTTTTTATATTTCTCCCACAAGAAGTGGAAGCTATATTCCCTCTTCTTGAATCTGGGCCAAGCTCAGTGACTCACAAATGACCAACAGAAAAGGTGGAAGTGACAATACATGACTTCAGAGGGTAAGTCACAGAAAGCGAAGCCGATTTCACCTTACTTGCTGGAACATAAGCACTGGAAGCCCTGAGCCACCATGTAATAAACCCAGGTACCTTACAGCTAGCATGCTGTGAGGAAGACCAAACTAGTCTAAGAGGAGGGACCACATGGAGAGGCTTGGAGGACCAGAAGAGTGAGAAAAAGAAACAGAAAGATATGAGGCGGAGGGTGGGGAAAGAACGTGCACTGGCTAGGCTCCAACTGTTTTTATTTTGATTGGTAGGGACAAAGTGCTTATTACATGATCTCTCTCTACTCTGGCTGATGGGAACACAAACTATTCTTAGCATCAGAAATTGTTTAGACTACTACTTTTTGGTGACTCTTTCTCAGACCTCATGGTGTTTCACCCTTACATTGCTCAGATCAATACTCAGCCAAAGGTACAGGGGGAAAGGTACAACCTGGGCAGATCTCCGAGACTCTGTGCCACCAACTCCTCTCTGATACCAGCCCATCAGCTTCCCTGAGTTCTCACATCCATCTCCCTCATTCAGTGAAGCCACTAGTTGGTGTAGGTTCCCCTCCCTGCTCTGCAGCTGAACACTGGCTGCAGGGGTCACTAAAGGATTTACCTTATTTGTTCCTCTTCTCTCGGCGATCATAATTCTGTACTGCCTGTTGTCCAATATCGGGAAATAGTTGTTTTCAGTAGGAAGGCAATCTGCAGAAGCAGAAGTCCAAAGTAATTGGACTGAATTGTGTTATCTGATCTTAAATTCATACTCAAAGTACCAAAAAAAGTAATGAAAGTAAAGCTTCTTGAAAATGTTCTGTGGTAGCTGTTATCTCTAATTTCCCCCTCTTTAACTGGGTACATTCTGGCTTCTACTCCCCATTTCACTGAAAGAGCTCTTACCACACCATCTCATTGCTATAACTAAACAATACATTTTAGTTCTTTTCTTATTTGACCTTATACAATTATGCTATCCCATATGGCAGCTACTGACCACATGCACGTAGCTACTCAGTACCTGAAATGAGGCTAGTCCAAATTGAGAGGTACTATAGATATAAAATACATACCAGATTTCTAAGATTTAGTATGAGAAAGGGACATAACATACTTTATTAATAATTTTATATTGCATGGTAAAATGATAATGTTTTAGATATATTGGGTTAAACAAAGTATATTTATAAAATTAATTTCACCCATTTCTTTTTACCTTTCTAATACTGGTACTAGAAAATTTACCATTTACAGTTGCATATATGACTCTCATCATACATCAAATGGCCAGTACTGTTCTATAACAACCTCTTGTACCAATAGAGTCCTGCTTTCAACTCTCTCCTTCTTTGGTATGTGGGACTCTGCTCTTCCCTTGTTTTCTGTCTACCTCACTGTCTGCTCCTTTTCAGACTTCTCCTCTGAAACCTAAATCTATTGTTCTCAAAATTTATCATGCTGCAAAATCACCTAATTGCTTGCCAAAAATGTAATCTTGAAGCTTATCTGTTGAGATTCTGATCTAGTACTAACATTTACTAAAACTCTAATGTTTAGCTCAAATTCTTCTCATTGCCTGCCTCTCCTTTCCAACTGTGTACTGTGTATCTTCATTCAGACATCTTAGACTTAGCATAGCCAACATTTAATTCCTTGTCTCCATTCCCCTTAACCCTTTTGTCCTCACAGTTACTCAAGCAAGTACCCTAAAATCATTCACTCCTTCTTCTTCACATCTATATCTAATCCGTTACTAAATCCACCTGTTTAACTTGTATCTTCTCTCTGCTGTCTTAATTCCCTTAGTTTGAGGTATATCAATCTTGGCACTATTGAAATGTTGAACCAGATAGTTCTTTTTGTGAGGGGTTGTCTCATGCATTGTAGGATATTTAGCATTTTCCCTGACCTCACATCACTAGACATCAGTAGCAACCCCTGGCTGAAAAAAACAAAAAATTTCTGGACATTACCAAATGTCTAAGGAAAGGGGAGGGGATCACCTCATCCTAGAGCCACTGAGTTGACTGAGGCCATCGTTATTAATCACCTGCATTAGGGCAAGAGATTCCACCTGGCTCTCCCGCCCAGTACTGTCCCTCTTCCCTATTCTCCATATACCTTACAGTTTTACAGTTTACTTCAGAATAAAATTTAGTATCTCTAATATTGCATAAAAAGGGCATCATCTGTCCTCTACTTACATCTTTCAGCTTTATACTCCAGCTACGCTGAATTCCTTGTAGTTTCCTTAGGGATGGATGAAAGTCATAAGAAGCATTAGTCAGAAACAGTGACTGACTCACTAGTAGCTTATGAGATAAATGCAAAATTCCTAGAATGTTTTATACAGAGAATATGAGTAAACATGTACTTTGTGAAACATAGAAGTGTGTTCCTATGAGTAAACTCATACATGAGTAAACTATAAGGCATGCCTAAGTTAAAATAAAGTAAAAATACCATGAAACAGAGGATCATTTAGAGTAAAAAAAAAAAAAGTGGGGGGATGGAAAAACTAAGATATGGGTTGAGAGCTATGTTGCCATTAAATCAGCCATCCATAGGTGATACCTAGTATAATCTCATATGTGCGCTATCCTGAATGAATGAATGAACGAATGAATGCAAGCAAATAAGCCCATGTCTGTTCAGGCTAATTAGTAAGCTCTGGCTGTGGTCAGGCACATTTCCTTGCACCTATCCAACAAAATAGGTGTGTGCCATCGGCGCAAAGCACTTTCTACCTGTGAGCCTCCTCATTGTGACCTGAACGCTAGTCCACATAAGCAAATCATCAAAGGGAAAGACTGATGTGGCAGGTAGAACATATGAAAACTACTTAACTCCTGATTCAGGTGAAATCCTTCCACTTGTTTGCACCCTATCCTAAATGTGTCAGCTTAACTCCAATTCCTTCCCCTTGCTTTTCACTGGGTATTCAAATTGATTCAATAAACCATGTTATTCAAGCATCTTAATTTGGTCTGTGAGTCTTCTATTTCATTATCTCTAGGACAGCTTGCCTAGTAGTGTAATTGGAGGCCACCATTGCATGGAGTTAAGTTTTCCATATGACAGCTCAATTCAAGTAATAATCTCCTCTCAGAATCCCCCTGCTTTGGTAACTCTCATTTCATCGTGTTCACATCCATTGTTTGTTACAGCATTTACTGCACCACACTGTGATTAACTCACCACTCCTTTGTTTCTCTCTCTAGTCTGTGACCTCTTGGAAGGGGAAGTTAAGTTGTATTCTTTTGTCTCATTATTACTTAGTAAAGCGCCAACGATAACGTAACTACGGAAACAACTACTGCATATGACCTCCTGAAGAAAGAGTAGAGCAGATTATCTATTGTTTTGCCTTCCTTTCTTTCCCCAATTCTAAGACGTGTGTAATTTGGGGAGCAGCAAAACCCAGCCTGGTTGCACAGCAGCATGGAAGGTGTAGGAAGACCCATAGGCCCACTGCAGAAAACAACTTACATTGAGTGAGTACAGAATTACTAGCAAGCTTGGGCCTTCGTGGGCTGTATTTCCCTGTCTCACATTTATTTTTCACTTGGCTGGTTAAAAAAAACAATAGTTGTGGTGTACTTGGGGGGGGGCTTTTCCACACGACTCCCACCTGAAAATGAAGGATGAGACCCCTTTGTCGAATCCTGAGCTCTCAAAGGTTCTAAATAAATACAGAGAGACATTTTTGATAGTTAAAAAGAGATGCATTTTGGAATACATTTAGCTTGAATAAAAGAAATTAAATAAAATGTGAGACCTTAAATAAAGGGTCTGCTCTTGAGGTTCGTTTAACTCATTCACTTCGTCAGGAATTAGAAGGACTGGGGTGCAAACACGTGGCTTCATGATCAGACGTAGAGATTTGCGAAGGGAATCCAAGCTAGGCAAACCTGTCTCTTGGAAGGGACGCCCCCGGGACCAAACAACGCCCTAACCTCAGAGGACAGACAGGAAAATCGAGTCTGTGTGCGGATCCAACGTCCCCTCACCTTGAATCTTCCGCCAGTGCGGCTGCCCCGCCCTCGCCGCCCGCCCCTTCCGCCCGAGGCCGCGGCTCCCTTCCGCTCCAGGCTGCTTCCGGGTCTGTCTCTGCAGGGGGGAGGGCCCCCTGGCGTTCTGTCTGCGCTCGCGGTCCGTCAGTAGTAGTGCGGGGATTCGCAGCTGAGCAGGTGGAGTGTTTGTTGTGCGTGGTTACGAGTTCTTCTCCAACCGGGTGGTGGCCTCGCGCTCAGGTGGAAAGGGCCGTGGTGACTCCAGGCGGGAAGGAGCGGGAGCGTGGAGACGAGTCCCTGGCCAAGACCTGCGCTCGGGCCGTGTTATGGAGGCCGGTGAGAAACTTCAGCTGAGGGTGGGCCTTCCGCCCTGTGGAGTAATCCCAGCTGCACCCCGACCCCAGGTCTTATCTCCCCTGACCCCAGTTCCTCTGCGGCCCTTGGTGTCAGGGCCCGGCTGGGTTTCTGCCACGTCTGTCGCGTCCGCGGTTTGTCTCTCTTCCGGAGACGTGGAGCCCGCAAAGCTCTTGTTCAGGCTTGTACTATGTTGGGTGAAGGCTATTGTGGCCCCGAACCCGGTATACAGCGTGTATCTCGCCTGTTTTGTTTCTGTTTGTGATCAGAATCTTCCCAGCCCTAGATGTTGGTTGAAGCTGGAAGCGGAGTAGTACTCGTTTTTTCCACCGGTGCCGTGAGTGTAGTAGGTGCTTATTAGAGGTTATCTGATGGCCTGAAACGTTTTTGTAGAGCCATGAACTAGAGGCCTTACGCATGTGACCACCACAGGGTTGGGGTGGGACTAATTGCAGGATCCTGGGGCCTGGTCACATTGATGGGGGGAGATGCAGCCTTCTTGGTGTGCGATTCTGACAGCCTCTGAGCATGTGTTTATTTAAAAGACGTGAAGTAATCTACTAAGTGTCTTGTGCTGGAGAGGCTTCAACCTTAAGTAGGACCCACGTGATTTCCTTCCCCTCGCAGAGCTTAATATGGAAGTAACAAGCCTGTGATGAGTGCTATGGAAAGGGAAGTCCCCGAAGTTATTACTGTTTCGCTTCGGGTGATACAGAAAATAACACCATGTAGCTTCTGTTTACCAGCAGCTGAGTAATAATAAAGATTTTCAAATCACAGTGAAAGTCTTGTGCAAACAGAGGAAGGAGGACCTATAACAACAGTATTTCGGTATGGCTCAGCAGATCGGTGAGGACACTGGCTCTGTCTTGGAGAATGAGTTAGCATTACCTGACACAGGAAAAAGCCGAGGGCTTTCTAAGTAAAGGGAATATAAATGTTTACAGGGTAAAAAGAACTTTTCGGATACTGTAGTTTACCCAGAATACTGTGGCTTTTAGAACAAGTAATGGCATGCTTACGAGCCCAGACTTTATTTTCTACAAAGAGGTAAAAGCATTTTTAACAGAAAAAAGTACGATTTGGGTCACATCCAGAATAAAATAGAATGAGGAGAGTTTTGCTCATTTCTCTGGGTCTGGAAACAACCTCTTGTTAAAATCCCTCTTCAGTCAGTTCTCTTTGGCCTTTAAGGACCAGAGGAATAGTAACAAATTGCAATGGGATTTGGAAACCTGAAGGGTTTGCTACATTGCTCCAAAAATGATCTTTAAGAGCATTTTTAATGTTCTTAAAGCATTAAAAAATCTGAGGGGAGCCGTGCCTGGTGTAGCTCAGTGGATTGATTCAGTGTGGTTTGCAGGGTCATCTGTCGGATTCCCAGTCAGGGCACATGCCTGGGTTTCTGCCAGTCCCCAGTAGGGGGCGCGTGAGAGGCAACCACACATTGATGTTTCCCTCTCCCCCTCTGTCTAAAAATAAATAAAATCTTTTAAAAATATCTGAGGGGAGTGTATTAGCTGAGCCTAGAGTAAATCGTTAGGACCTAATTAACAGGGATTCTTCATATGAAGTAAAATTGGTTTGTTTTAATTCAGCAAACGCTTAAATGCCTCTGATATATGTATGAGCCGTTGTGCTAGGCATGGTAATCAGAGCTCTAAACTTAAGTTTCTTCATCTGTAAATGGGGATGATAGTACATTGAAATTGTCAAGACCAATGAGATGATGTTTGTGCTGTCGCTGTACCTGGCCCTTACTATGTCTTTTAAGTGGTTCTGTGGACTATATTTTTGTTTAAATTCTCTTTACCTTTCTTATTGGTGCTGGGCCTTCTTGAGGATTGAGACTATCTCATCTTGGCTCTTTAATTCTTGTATTAGTGCCCATTTTTAAATGTGACATAGTTAATATTTAAAGATAATGGGCACAAAAAGTTGACATTTGTAAAATGTATGACTTGTGTTTGTGTGTCCATAGCTAAAGCTGCTGATTTGTGTAGTAGGGGTAGATGAAATATTTTATTTTCATTAAATAAGAGATAACCTGGTAAATGCTTTATAAAGTATAAGACCCTATATTTTACCCCTCCCTGCAAAGGGCATTTTTTATGAAAGGGAAGGACTCTTGAATTAACCTAAAAATTCAGTAAAATTTTTGTTTAGTTAAATTTCTTGTTGATACTACTTTTCCCATTAATTAGGAGACTGGTAACAAAGTAAAAAGCTGTATTAATGAGATATCAACATATTGGAACATAGTATTGCCATACCTCCCCTAAAAATTTTGGGGAGAAAAAAATTAGTTCCCTTTTTAATCTGCACATCCCTTTGCTATAGTTTTAGGACAGTTTCATTTTAAAGTAAGCAGGTCCTATGATTTGTTTATAGGGAGTTCAGATTTCTTTTAACAACAGGTAAGAGGTGGAACATAATTTGAAACTGGCACCAAAGAAAGATCTCTGCTACTGGAAGATGAAAAAAAAATTGCATAGTAAATGAGGTTGCCAGAATTGGCAAATAAAAATACAGGATGCTCAGTTAAACTTGAATTTCAGACAAACAATGATTATTTAGCAATATTTGGGACAATTAAAATAAAAATCATTTGTGTATTATCTAAAATTTAAATTTAACAGCCTTCTATGTTTTACCTGGCAACTGGAGTAGTAAATAAATCTGACTCCACAGTGACATCTAAGGGTCAGATGCTTAGAAAAAAGTGTGATTGTGCACGTGGCTTAATTCCTTCACGTGCTCCTGCAAAAATTATAGTATGACACTGAAAGCTCCAAATGTTTGGAAGCTACTATTTACTAGAAGGGAATGTTTTCAAAAACTGATAGGGTTATGGCTAACTTGAAGAAAAAAATTAATTTTAACTCTAAATTTTCCAACTAAGAGCACAGGTTCATAGTAATTTAAAATTAATTAAAGAATTTAAACAGTTGTGGAAGATGTCAAAGAAATACCAGAAAAATTGATTTAATAGGAATTCAACTTCACTGGCACAATTTATACAGTCTACTTGTAAATTCTTGTGAACTATTTAACTAAGATTAAAGGAAAACAAAGGAACAGAAGCCTCCAGTAGCCAAGGAAAAGAATTCCCTGCTGGATAAAAATATTACTATGGACAGAAAGAATTTCTAAAATCAGTTTCTAAGTCAAATTTGATATTCTCTATCAAATATGGTTAGGCTAGCCCAAGTCTTTGAATACTAAGAACTAGGCTTGTGTTCCAAAAATCCTATTATACATTAGTGCTACAAATTGATGATAGGTACCTACAAATATAAGAATCTGTGGCATTAATACAACATTAAGCATTAGCAGTTTCTAATGTGCTGAACAAGTTTTCTTATTTATACTCACTTAAGAAAAGGCAGCCAGATTTGTGGCCTGTATCTGCTGCGGTACAGAACAGCATAGTTTGTTGTATTCACAGTCGTACCTCGCTGCTTTCTCCACTCTCAACCCACTTTTCTCCTTTAAAAAAATGATTTGTATGATATAAGCTATTTTATCTGATGTGATTGGGACCTATTATTGGGAGTTAAATGTTAAAGGTTGGTTAAAATAGAATAAAAAAAGATAAATATACTCCATTTTAAACAGCTTAAAGTTTTTAAGTTAAACTGTTCAATAACTTTTTAACAATTTAAATTGTATTTTTTAACTTTTAAATTTAGTATTTTAACTTAAAACATCAAGATGTATATTTACTCACCTTTTTTAATTATAAGAGGCTAGAGTCTGCTCTTTGTACATGGTTTTACTGATTACAGTTTCTCTCTGCATAAAACATTATAAGAAAGTATCTTCAGTATTTCTAACCAGTTTTTAAATGGGGAGCAAAGCTTATAAAAACACTTGGAAGATTGTGGATTCCTAGATTTTTTTAATGCCTCACTACCAACCATGAGGGGGAGCTCCTCCTGCAGAGGCCCCCCCAACTCATCGCCCACTCACGAGAATGTCTACCAGGACAAGATGTGCTTGGGGAGGAAAGGTGATTGATCTCTGAAAGGAGAAGGGCCAAGAGCCTGTTCCTCAATGAGCGTTTATTGGGTTTAATTTGCATAGGAGAATAGGGTGTATAGTAAAGCTCATCCATCATTGTCAGGCAGTAATGATCAAACAATAGATAACACTCAAAGAACTCTGAGGGCTTAATTTGAGTCAGGGTCAGATAGCTAAAGGGCCATAAAACTTTGGGGAACAAACTCATTTCTTGCTTGGACCCTTATCATTTAAATTGAGGGTATTAGGAAAGTAAGTTTCATAGGATTTTATGCATTCTTTCTTAGCCTGATCACCCCAGGGAACCCGCCCTGTCCAGCACAGGGCAGCACCCACCTCCGGCATTGTTTCAGGCTTAAGTTGGGCAAGGGAAGTAAGGTAGCCAAGAGATTAGGAGACTTCTTGCAGACAGAATGAGGACTCAGGCTATGTAAAAGCCGAGGGGTGAGGGTCCATCACCCCCATTTTCTATAGCCCCCCAAGTCCTTCCCTGAGGACCTCTTCATGACCATGCCTGTCTTAGGTCATCCTTCCCTTGAGGAATCTTACCCATCATTGGCTAACCAGTCATCCACCTGGGGCCAAGCAGTATGAAGTGAAGGGGGCAGAGGCGGTGCCCCTACCAGGAAGATAAGTTTTGTCTCCTTAGTGGCTTCTTGTCCCAAGGTCTTTTTACTCGGCCTTAGCCGCAATGGGGTTACAGCTTCTGAAACCAAGCAGGGCAGTACCCAACACAACCAGATTTCAGTTTTTCATATCTACTTTCAACATAGATTTTTCCTCTTTGTTGAGTCTTCTCTTAAGAATTAAATGCTTTTTGTATTTGTTTTGAAAAACATTAGTTATGAAAAAAATTTAAATAGAAAGTATGGGAAATAATGAAACACTTGTGTACATGCCACCAACCGTACCTTCTATAACTCTCCAGAAAACAGTTCCTTCTTTGAAGTATCACAAATTTGGTATCTGTTACTCTCATGTATATTTAGTATATATTTATGTTTTCATCCATAACTTATATGTTTAAAATTTTACATAAATGATTCTCTTTGAGACTTGTCCATGTTGATAAATATAATTCATGCAGTCTGTTCATTTCAACTGTCCTTATGAGTCCCCTCTATGAGTAACCCACAATTCCTTCCTTGTCCTTCGCAGTCAGGTTATTACCAGTTTTTCACTGTCAAAAACAGTGAGTGCTGAATGCCCTTGTATATAACTTGTGCTCATTTGGGACATGTTTCCCTAACACAGACACTTGGAACCGAAAGTGCAACAAGGTGCCGGCATGTACGCTTCTTCGTTTTGTGAGAAATTGCCAAAAACACTCTAAAGTAGTGATTTACATTCTTCCCGAAGTATAAGAAGTATGTAAACATTGGCCACATTTTAACCAGTGCTAGGTTATCAGATTTTTCAAATTTCACCAAGTAATTGTTTGAGATCTAGTATTAGTTTGCATTTGCCTGACAATTGTGGTGTTGAACATCTTTGCATGCATTTATTGTCTATTTTATCTCTTTAGTGAGTTGCCTGTTTATATGTGTTTCGTTTTCTAATTGATTTGTAGAAGTCCAGATTTTTTCAGGTATTTGCAGGTGTGGCTTTTTTCTACTCTAGAGTTATACAGAAATATTTAATTTTAACATATGGCCAGATGTATGCATCTTTTTATTTGATATATGCATTCTTGCGTGAGAAATTCTTCTCCACCCCAGTGTCACAAAGTCTTCTATGTTTTTTAATAAATATTTTTACAATACTTTTCATGTTTAATTCTTTAATCCATCTGGAATTGATTTTTGTTTGTGAGAAAGAAATCTTATTCTTCCTTTTTCCACATAGTTAGGCAGTTTTCCCAAACATCTTTTATTACATCCTTCCCCCATTAATGTGTAATAACCATTGATATATAATACCGTATGTCATACACCTTCCTCTTCTCATGGATCTATTTGTCTCTATTATGCCGATACCACAGTTTTAATTATGATGGCTTTATAGTAAATAAGTATCTTACTTTGTTTTTCTTCAAGATTCTCTTGGCTTACTTGAACCTTTACTCTTCCATGTAAACCAGTTTGCTAAATTCAAGAGGGAGTGGGAAGAGTAACTGATGAGATTTTGATTGGAATAGAATTGAATTTGTAGAATATGTAAATTCCTGGAGAATTGACATATTTACTGTAGGCTTTCCAAGACGTGTTTCTACATTCATTAAAAGTGTCTTTTTGTCTTTCTGTTTGATAATTTTTGCTATGAAAGTTTTGCATATCTTTTGTAAGATTTATATGTTTTGTAAGGTACCTTAAAGTGGTTTTGATTTCTAATATCCTTGTTGAATTATCTTTGTTAGTGCTAATAGTTGGCTAAAACCTCTAGTATTTTCCATGTAGATATTTAATCATCTTTGAGTAATGTTACTTTCTTTTCAATTCTTACATCTTTTAATATGCTGTTAAATGGAAGCTGTGATAGCAGATATTATGTAGTTCTAACGTCACAGAGAAAGCTTCTAATGTTTTATGTTTGATTATAATAATACTTATTGTAGGCTTTTGGTAAATACCTTTCTTTTCCTTGTTTGCTAAGAGTTTCTTTTAACCAGGCATTGAGTTTTATCAAATGCCTTTTCAGTTTTCAGAATAAAAAGTTTGCAACACCAATCTGACTCTCTCTGTTTTCTTTAGGATGATCAGCACATAACTTATTAGAGAGAGATCCCTCGACAGAATTAAACAGGAAATTTGCTAGAGTCAAGAATGATGGATCCGTGTTCAGTTGGAGTCCAGCTTCGTACCACAAATGAGTGCCATAAAACTTACTATACTCGTCACACAGGTTTCAAGACTTTGCAAGAATTGTCATCAAATGATATGCTTTTACTTCAACTTAGAACTGGAATGACACTTTCTGGGAACAATACAATTTGTTTTCATCATGCAAAAATTTACATTGACAGATTCGAGGATTTGCAAAAGTCATGTTGTGACCCATTTAACATACACAAAAAACTAGCCAAAAAAAATTTGCATGTAATTGACTTAGATGATGCCACTTTTCTGAGTGCAAAATTTGGCAGACAGCTTGTACCTGGTTGGAAGCTTTGTCCAAAATGTACACAGATAATCAATGGAAGTGTGGATGTTGATACTGAAGACCGGCAGAAAAGAAAACCTGATTCAGATGTACGTATAGCAGTTATTTTTTCCGCTGTTTTATTCCTACAACATGGGGTTTTGTTTAACTGTAAGAAAGTCTTATTTACATTATTATTATTATACAGTCATACCTTGGTACTCGTCAGCTTCAGAACTCATCAAACCCTGTATTCGTAGCATTTCGATGAGGAAAAAAATGTTTTAGCATCCTTGCACTTGCTAGAACTTGTATGAGTTACAGTACCACCCAGCAAGAGAAAATGCTTCATCGTTGGGTACTTGTTGGTTTCAGCACTCATCACGAGTTCCAGGGTGAATTAACAAGGAGTACCGAGGTACCACTGTACTAATTAGCATGCAGTAATATAAAGTTGGGGAAGTGAAAATAGATGGTGTTTCTAAATATTTGCATACCTAGATTGAATGACAAAGTAGGTTTGGGAACGAAATAACATAGTATGCCCAAGACTCCCAAGCTGTAACTCCTAGTACTAAGACATTAGGGGAGCGGCTTTTAGAACACTCTGGCAAAGCCAGGACTTAACTATCTTAGTTTTTTTTTTTCTGACACTGAAGTAACTCAGTAGGATACGCCAGCCAGCAAGGGTCCATATATAGCAAGATGAATTCTCCTTTTCATGAAGGACTTGAAAATTACTGGTTTAAAAGGAACTTCAGAGAAGTGACATTTCTTATTTCAACTTTTCTTTCTCCTTCGGCACTATCCCATTCTTTGGGTTTTTGAGAAGCTTGTGAGTATTCTTTGCTTCTAGCTCTGAAATTCTATTTGGTATGATTAAAGCTAATTTTAGGACTCCCTCTGGTCAGAAAGCAAACATTTCTATGTTGTAAGTAATAAATACTTTATAATTCTCTTCCCTATTCACATGGTTCCATTCAGATTTTTGAACCATGTCGGAACACTTTAAGATTCCCTAAAGTGCTCTTCGGTGTAGAACAAGGACAAAGGTGTCAAAGGAGCACTTCTCCAAATTTCTGCTGATAGCCAATTTATAATTCTTGCCGCTGGGATACTTTTCTCAATTTTATCTTAAATTATATTATTAAACCAAATTAAAAGATAAAGATTTAAATTTTATGTAGTGTTTTCCTTTTGCACTCCCCTCAAAAGCATATCTCCAACCCAGTGTTATCTTGCAGTCCGTACTAGGTTCTTGCTACTGTCACTTAGGATGTCTTCTCCACTTTATTCATCTGCTGCTCTTGTGGAATGTATCATGCTATTTCCCCCAAGTTACAAACTTAAACTCTTAACCGTGGAAATTTTGTAATATATTTCAGGACTCGGAACCATATTTCTGCTTTTGAAAACATACTATAATAATAATAATAGAACCTTTTCTTAAGGACTCAGGATCATTATTAGGAACCTCAGTTACATACCATTGGGTTATACAGCAGTTTTTCTGACTTCTGTCCTGTGTTGGCAACAGCCATTTCAGTTTTCATCATTCCTGTCCTCCTCTCCTCCTAATATACCAGAAATTAAAATTAGATAATGAAAATATTATATGTAAATTAACCAATAAGTTTTGAATATGGTCAAAGTCTGTGTAGATTTTGTTGCACTTGGGCTCTAAAACCTTTTTGTTTTTTTGTGAGTTCCAGACTGTCTTCCAGGATAAGGAATAATTTAGATGAAAATTAAGTGAAATACTACTATGACCTAATGTCAAGATTTAAGTTGATAATTTGTTTACCTTCATTCAGGGAAGAACTGCTAAAGCTTTGAAGTCATTACAATTTGCAAACCCAGGAAAGCAAACTGAATTTGCTCCAGAAACTGGTAAAAGAGAAAAAAGAAGGCTTACAAAAAATGCAGCCTCTGGTTCAGACAGGTAGGTAGGCTATGTGTTAAGTCATATGTTAACTTTCCACTTCACATCTTTATTGTTCCCCTATCTTTTTCTTAGGTTTTGAATTTCCTGGGTAAATATTTCAAATTGAGTAATCTGGAATTGGTGAGAACATCTGAGGACCTCATAAATAATTAAGATGTCTTTTCAACTCTAAAAATTTGTTTCTAAGAAAGTATCAGTGAAGTAAACAAGATAATTTTTTGGCATGAGAATTAAAATAATTTAAACAAATTATACTTAGAATTAAAATAATTGACTTTTGAAAAGCATCGATGTTATGTAATTGGTATATCTCTGCTATATGAGTGGCAGCTAAAAAGTAAATTTTATAGGTGTGAAATTAAAATAGTTATGGTACAGTCAACAGAATAAAGGAGGAAGCTAAATCATTTAGAATATGACTTTAAATTGAGCATTTTTAAAATATGAATTGACAAATGTTAGTTAGTATAATCATTCAGAATTTTTTACAGGTGCTGCTTGTCCTTCTGTTAAGGTTTTCTACTGAGTCATTTAAGTATTTTTAGGCCAGATTTGCTAGAGTCCATTAAAGAACAAGAAGCAGATTAATTGCAGTATAAAAACCAGTAGGTTAGAATACTGCAATAAAAATAAAATTGTGTTCACAAAACAATAGAGATTGGTAGCCAAAAAAAAGTACCACTGTTTATTAGCCATTCTTTTTCTTTTGTTAAAGGTAAGGGAAGTTTTAACAGAAAAACACTTACTCTTTTGGACAGGGTTCTTGTCCATTCTTTTGCTGAGTTGTTTTTAAATGGACTTTGAGAGGTATATTCAGATTTTTTGTATTTGTCTCAACACTTTAGAGTGAGGTCTCTTCTAGCATGGAGTAGCCTTGAATCTGGTAAGTTATATACCAGTTTGGTGGGACTTCATCCCTATTTCAGGATGTTTATCTCCTTAAATTTTTTCATTACCTTAATTTCAATTAAATATTCAAAAATAATGAATATTTGTGAGGTGTAATTCACCTTGTGTTTATCTTACAGACAAGTGATACCGGCGAAGAGCAAGGTCTATGATAGCCAGGGCCTTCTGATCTTCAGTGGAATGGACCTGTGCGACTGCCTTGATGAAGATTGCTTAGGATGTTTCTACGCTTGTCCTGCCTGTGGCTCTACCAAGTGTGGGGCAGAATGCCGCTGTGATCGCAAGTGGCTGTATGAGCAGATTGAAATCGAAGGAGGAGAAATTATTCATAATAAACATGCTGGATAATTTGTGCTGTCAATTGATGGGATCTTTAAAGTACTTTCTCTGTTTCTAAAATTCTGTCATTCTAAGATACATTTTAAAGTTGATTACCAAGTGACAGAACTTTGAAAACCACCCCAGCATGCACTCAGTGTGCACAATATTGTAAATTTAGATCAGCTATTTCAGCAGCCACTTTAAGCCGGCCTGGGTCAATATAAACAAGTAAGGTGTAGGCATTCCTCAGTTTGCACAATTCCCATATCCACAAATTTTGATGACAGTGATTTAAATAACACCAGTTCCCTAACAGCAAGCTCAAATTGCAGTGACCACACTATATTAACCGTTAGTACGTGACATGCGAATTTCCCTGCCAGCTCTTCAGACTGCTGTGTGAGTCACGTGTTTTTCATGATCATCGCCAATCACATTACTTCTCTCAAATTCTGCTGTACATTGGTCACTGCACATCTGTTCATCAGTTCACACACAAACAGCAAAGCATACAGGTGTATTATTTCCTTGTTCTGTATGCGACATTTTTTAAAAGTAGATAATGAAAAGAAGGGGCAAAGAAATGGAAAATGGTGATGCCAGAAGTGAGATTTGAGCTGAACATTAATAGAGTTGTAGGAGAAGCCACTGATCATGGGAATGTGGACACTGCTGCTTTTCTAGAGCCTCTAGATAGGTGGCCAGAGAAACGTCCAGTGCATGTGATAGAAAGGACGGCTGTGTCCCAGAGGAAGCAATGGTAAAAAACTTCACATTAAAGGGAATTACAGAAACATTTCACCACGTTGAAAGTACAAATGATGAAATGGGGAAAACTAAACGTAAAGGAGTATAGCAGTTTGCCGTGGTGTATATTATTTGGCAAAAAAAGATAAGCTGCTCTTGATTCGCTTTTTACAATGAATTAACACTAATTCTCAGTCTTTCTAATGTTTTAAATTAATGTACTAAAAGGTACTTTTTTATAATTTCTTCATTTACATTTTAAATGAATGGAACAATTTCTCCCATTGATTAAGAAAGATTACTCTGAATAACTTTTCAATAGTCCCATACTGTCACACAAAGCCAAGACTGCCAGCAACCAGGAACAGTGCCTACTCTAGGAAAAATTAATTTTGATACAGCTAAGCAGATGAGTGTTAAATTATTTGGGGAATAATCTACATATCTATATTAAAATATACCATTTCTTCTCCCCACTCAAATCTCTTAAAAAATGTTTCAATAATGTAAATCTTTCATCATTTAGACCATGCATTCTTTGTGAAAATGGGTTCTTTGTGGCAAAAATCTGTATGTATAAAACACAAATATATATAAAAATACATAAAATGTTGATTAGGATTAAAAGGGCTAAAAAGAGCTGATGGGAGTAATAAAAGGTGGAGAAACACTGGTTGAAACTAAATTATTTAGAAATTAAAACAATGTTGGAATTTGGGTATTGTTTAGAGAATGGGGGTGGGTGATAATTTATCTCTGCTTTTTCTTTTTTAAAAAACATACATGTTATTCTAAAATCTTCCATCATCTAGGATACTGCCACTAAACTTAAGTTTTTATTTTGTTTTCCCTAAATGTAGTACTTTAGTTTAATCAAATAAGCTTTCAACAACTTTAAATATATTTTAGCCATTGAAACTATAAATTTATACAGCCAGTTTTATTGACCAATAGGTTTATTTTTATTTCTGTACACTTAGAATCTCTTTAAAAGACTGGTTTTACTTTAATGGAATGCCACTTTCAACCACAAAATTAAATGTCATTTTTAAGTTATAATTGTTCACTGACCTAGTTGTCAGTAGTACAGTTAATCAAATCTTTGATTTATATGTTTCATCAGAGCACTGGCAAAAAGAGTATTTTAGCTTTATATACTAACATCGGATGGTAGATATTTTTTTCTGAATTCAGGAAATAATTTCTTATAAAGGACTTAAAACAAAGACTCTTAATTTTACCTGAACTTCTAGGATCACTAGACTTCCTTAATTGCATTACTACCATCACTTTTGTTGCTTCTAATTGTTATTTAGTATATTACTTAGGCTCTTCATAGGGACAAATTAAAATCTTAGAGATTTTTTTGTTTAAAATAGGAATGTCTTCAACAGAATAAATGACTTTAAAGTCCAAGTTGTTTCAGCATTACTTACAACATTTTGTATTATTTTTCAAGGAAAAATTTCTTAGATAACTATTATGCTAATATTTGTTATACTTATTTAGGAGACCAGATTTTTAATGACCATGCAAAAGGTTTACAGAGAAATATCTGATTTAGAGTAGGTTGTTAATAAAAGCTGTGTTTTGGAAAACATCATGAGCCTACTTACTGTTTTTTATTATAAAATTTCAGAAATACAGAAAACAGTGAAATCATCTAGACCCTTTTTACATTTTGGTATGATTCAAGATGGCTGAATTATTTTAGAATGCTATTACTCTAAAAAGCAAAACTAAAAGTTATAAAGGTATTTAACTTCTGCTGTGTGTGCCTCCTGGTGGAAAAGTTAATGTAGAGCCAAAAACATTGATCTTACATAATGTCGGTCAGAAATGTTGAAGTAAAAATGCATGTGTATATTTGAATAATAGAAATGGCATTGCATGTGACCTTTTTCCATTTGCCTTTTACAAATATAATAAAATAATAGGTCTGGAATATTACATGTAAGATTCTTCTGTTTTCAAAATATTACATCTAGTTCTATGTAACAACCTGTTCCATAAATTTGGCAGCCTATTCTAAAACTGCTTGCCTGGTGTGGATTCAACTAAGTAATTTTTAGGAGATGTATCTTGAGACATATGCATATATAGAGTGATTTATTAATACAGAGAATATAATTTTCTCAAGTCCTAGCATATTTCTTAACTTCTCGGAGGTCAGAGACTCCTGTGAGAAGCTGCTGAAAGCTATGAGCTATCTCCCCAGAAAATGCATTCATGTACTCAAATACTTCATGTTCAGAATCCCTGAGCCTGTGTTGGAATTCCTGAGTAATATGAAACATTCTGTAAACCAGTTGGTCTTTTTAAACTGAAGATGGCTGTCGGAAGTGATGTTTGGTTTGTAATATAGTGTCGAAGATGGTTTTTTGTTGAACGAAATTGGAGCAGTTCAGTTCTTTGAAAGAGCTGTTGCGGAAATTAGTGCCCACTGTTTGCCACCTCCAGAATGATCATGTACAAGTCAAGTAACAGTGTGGAAAGCTGAGATGCCTTATATGTACTAAACTTTGGTCATTAGAGGTTTTCTAATTCACTATGGTTAGCTAGAAATAGCTTAACATCCTTGTACAAATTCATGTGACACTGCTTAGTTTTTGCTGACATCTGCTGGTATCTTCATGAAAATAAACTGCTGCTACTACTGAACACTTAATCTCCTATGTTCTAGATTGAACTTTAAACACCGGTAATTACATTAAAGTGGGAAATTTAAAAAATTTCTTAAAGTAGAAAGGTTTCTCTTTTTAGCCTTCTTAGGCCTTGCCCATGTTAGATTTTATTTTTCAAGAATATGAGTGAGGATACGAAAATATGCATAGGCACGTTTGGGCTCCTTTTCACTTATTTTTATAAAGTGGAGAGACTTGGAAAAATAATGCTCTTTTCTATGTATTTTTTAAAAATTCTCAAACACTTCGTTGAATAGTTTGAAAGGTGTAATAGACTTCTGTAGAATATGAACCCCAACTTGTAGATGTTTTGTGATGGCGTAGTTCTGAGGATTGATTCATCTTACTGAGGTAATGTAACTTCTAGAAGATGAAGTAAATTAACCAGACGAAGCAGTTGGGTCAGTAATGCTACATATTTAAACGCAACTTGAAAATATTTAACTACAGCCCTATGGAGTGGCACGACTAAAATGTACTGGTTTTCCCCTGGATTGAAACCGTGAGGGAATTATTTCTTTGTGAGACACTTAATGATTAGAAACTTCAATTTTCTCATTTCATATCACCACAAGCAAACAAATATGCTTTATTAAAGAGTTGCCATAATTGTCCTAGGCTATGGTTTTGAGATAAATGGACTTACTAATAATAAAATGTTTGCAAACTGCAAAAACTGCCCCGAACTCCCAACTTCAACAGCTACCCAAGAAACACAAAAGCTTTAGCCTCGCGATTTTCACTGTAAACATGCTGGGTGATACTTTTTTTACCCAGTTCTTGTCAGAGGGACATGTTGAGGTGAGGACATATTTTAATGAAATAAAATAAAAACCAGCCATTGGCTTAGGGTTCAGGATCTTTGTCTTATCAAGAGAAAATATCTGCCCTGGCCAGTGTGGCTCAGTCGGTTGGAGCATCATCCAGTAACCAAAAGGTCATCAGTTTGATTCCTGGCTGGGGCATATGCCTGGGCTGTGGGTTCAGTGCCCCATTTGGGCACCTACCGGAGGAAACCAATTGATTGGAGTTTCTCCTCCCTTCCCCTCACTCTCAAATGATACACCTTTTGGGGGGGAAAAAACATTGAAAATCAAGTTGAAAACCTTAAATCAGGCTTTAATAAGAGAACTGGAGCAATTCAGAATGTAAATACTAGCTCTGTAAATATCCCTTTGTTACCAACAATCAGAACAATTTGATAAATTCAAATTAAATTGGTTTCAATTGTCATATTCTGGTAGCGGAAATTTATGATTTACAGTACTACCTTAAGGTAGTGCTGTAATTCTTGGTGGCATAAGATAAAGTAAATGGCAATACTGGTACCTTGTAGAAGGGTTTTACGAGATTCGGGGTCAAGTACAAATTTGATTTTGGCATCAAGATAGGTAAAATGATTCAGGGTGTTCAGTGAATTGAAGGTTTTAAATTCCATGCTTTCCCCAGAGGTTAGTTAGCCTTTTGATTTGGATTGGATTTTTACTGGTTTTCAGTTTAGCAAAATATAGTGAGATCAGATCACAAAAAGAAAGCTTAAGAATGCCAATCTGAAATAATCAGGAGACAACTGTCACTTGAGCCTTTCTTTTTTGTTTTTTTCCTTTTTGGTGAATGAGATTTTAAAAAATGCCAACAAGCTTCTAGTCACTTATGTCTTAGTGAATGAGATTATGCAAAGGGAATTTCTGCCTGAAATACAGGCCCTACAATTTGGGCCATGCAAATCAGATTTTTTTTTCAAAAATAATTTGGCTCACAGCATTTCTAAGTTGGGCCACAAGAGGACTTCCCTATAGGAAACGTTGAAATGAAAAAGAAACATTTCCAAAATTTTTCAGTACAAGTTTCCAACTTATGCTAAAAGATGTAGTTGAACAAATGCGTACATTCTCCTTGATGTCTTTTTGTATAAAGAACTACACACAGATTTAAGGGTCAGAGAACAGTTCAAGATCCCTAAGAGGGCAGGTCTCACTCTGAGTGACACCCACCAACCCACGTTCTGAGCCTCCTCAGTCCTTTTAAAAGAAATGGCCCTAGGAGATTCTTAACACTCTGAATTTCATTTCACCCTGGTCCCAACGGATTAGCTGTGGTGGGAGACTTGACCCAAGGAAAGCTAATCTTTATCTTGGCCAGATGGGAATAAGTTGGGCCAATGTAAAGGAAACAGTGCTCAAAGGACAAAGGTGATTAACTGCACCAATCAGATCCAGGAAACAGAAGGGAGAAAGAATTCGGTCTGTGAAAGGAGAGATGAACTGACAGAATAGCTGAAGCTCTGTAATGGAATATGAGGGAGGGTTGTATACTTAAACACCTGGGAGGTAACAGTTGCTAGATCTGCCACTGAGTCACCAGAGCTGCTAAGGGATTTGTACATCTGTTTGGTCTTAGATAAGACCATATCTCGATAAAGCCTGGCCATGCAGTCAAGATCCCTCTTAGTTTTGTATGTATACTTCCAACAAACACTCCATTACTAAAGAAAATCTTAATAAGGAGTTAGTTTGGTCACCCATAGAGCTTTACTAATATCCTGCGCTTCTGGGTTAGAGAAGAGACTGGAGGTGTAATGCTTTGCTGCTGCATGTTAGTAGGTCTGGAGCAGGGGCAGGGAATTTGCATTTCTAGCACCTTTGCAGGTGAGGTTGAAGTGGCTAGTCTTGAAAGCGCCCTTGAAGAACCGCCGCTGTTCCAGGGTGATTCTCAATCTTGGCCACCCATTGGAATAAGCCGTGGAACATCAAAAAATACCTCTACCTGGGCCTCACCCCCATATATTTGATGTAAGTGGTCCGGAGTTTGGCCTGAGCATTGAGAGGCTACTTCCTTTCTGGCTCACTGTCGGGATCACTCAGGGTTCAACTAGGTTACCGAAGGTTGATTTTGTGTGTCAACTTGGCTAGGTCATGTTACCCAGTTTTTGGTCAAACCTGACTTGCAATGTCTCTGTGAAGGTATTTTTTTAGTTGTGGTTATCATTTAAATCAGCAGACTTTGAATAAAGCACATTACCTTCCATAAGATGAGGGGACCTCATCCACTCAGTCAAAGGCCTTAAAAATACTGAGGTACCCTAAGGAAAGAGGAATTCCACCTCCAGACCTCCTTCAGACTTGAGCTACAGCATCAGTTCTTTCCTTGGTCCCCAGACTGTAGATTTTGGGCTTGCCAGCCCCCACTATTTTGTGAGCCAATTCCTTACAATAAAACTTTCTCTCTGTATATACATCTTCTTGCTTTCATTTCTCTGGAGAACCCTGGCTAATATGATAACCTAATTAGTCTCCATTCCAAATTGGTTCCCAGAAAGGCCCTGGCTCTCAATCAAAGAATATAAACCCTTCACTAGATTTTTTTTTTCTCTATCTAGCTTTAGGCGAGTCAATGAGTATATAGCTCAGTCATTTTTGACTTCTTTATCCAGTTCCTATTATCAAACCTATTTGGTTCCTCTTTAGAACATCCTTGGATCCATTTTAGGTTTTTTTGTTCATTTTTATTTTGTCTCTGCCACCCCAGTTAAAAATCAATAGTGCATTGTATGCCAGTATTAATTCCCCTTTTTTGGTGTTAGCATTAAGTTTAACTTTGATCAGCCCCCCTTATACTCTCAGACCACATAGTTCAGGTCATGCGTTGACCTCACTTTGTGGCCCCAGGAGGGGCACATCACCAAGCCGTGGCCTTTGAGGGCACAGCATCTCCCTGGCTTTAGAAAATGTTTTAAGGGCAGATACACAACTAGCCAGGCCAGTCAAAGTCAATAAACATCAGCTTTGATGGGGTTAGAGAAAAAGAGATGCTGCTTTTCGATGAGGTTTGCTAAGCTTATAGATTTAAGACTGGACCTACTGGTAGCTACTCTGAACAAGATTTAAGAAGAATCTGCCTTAGAATGAAACCATAGGTGAAAGCAGAAGCCAAAGTCCAAGCAGACAGGATTGGAGTGCCTGGATGTAGTAAACCCCGGACTTTTCAGTTACATAAGCCAATCATTTTCTCTGCTTCCCCATGATTGTCCATTAAGTGAACGCAGGTAGTGACCAGACAGAGAGAAGCTCTATTCGTATGAGGATAAAAACCACCAAAATGCAAAAGTAAAATGACCTGTTTAAAACTCGTGCCCTTGGAACTTATATACAGTACTGTCCCCCCTTATCCACAGTTTCACTTTCTGCAATTCTGTTATTTGAGGTCAACTGCAGTCCAAATATATTTAATGAAAGTTTCAGAAATAAATAACACATGTTTTAAATTGCATGCCATTCTGAGTAGCCTGTGATGAAATCTCGCAGGGCCACTCATTCCTACCCAGGACGTGAATTGTCCAGTGTCTCCACATTGCATAGGCTCCCTGCCCATCAGTCACATAGTAGCATCTGGGTTATCACACCAGCTGTTGTGGTATCTTGCAGTATTGCAGTGCTTGTGATCGAGTCACCCTTATTCTACTTAGTAATGGCCCCACCATGTGAAAGTAGTGATGCTGGCAATTCAGATATGCCAAAGAGAAGCCATAAAGTATATCCCTAGGTGAAAAAAGGTGGAAGTTTTCATCTTCATGTGGAAAGACAAAGAATCAAATGCAGAGGTTGCTAAGACCTAGGATAAGAATGAATCTATCTGTGAAATTCTGAAAAAGGAAAATTCGTGCTAGTTTTGCTGTCACACCTCAAACTGCAGAAGTTACAGTCACAATGCATCTTAAGTGTATAGTTAAGATGGAAACGGCATTAAACGTTCTCATAGGTATGTTGTACATAGGAAAAAACATAGTATGTATGCCTGAAACTATCCACGGAAACATATGCCCCAGACCGGTGGGAGGGGACTGCTGGGTATTCCAAGGAAGGAGAGCAAGCAGCTGTGCCCTACCGTCACATCCTTACTCCCCCAGATCCTTGCAGAATCGTACCACTCATGGAGATGTAGCATGGGCTGCGGTAATTCACCACTAGGGAGGGTCTGAGACTCTATAATTAAAAATAAGAGATGTCTAATTAATAATTAATAATAAAGAGGCTTACAATATCAACGTTTGGTATTTTGGTTGGTATTACTTGCTTTCAAAGCACTTAGAGTGTTTGAAAATTGAATACTGGAAGCATTCGCTCTGTGATTCTATGTCATAGCTGGAATTCAGTTGTAGGTGAAGTGATCAGAAATTTTTAATAGCTGAGTCTGAATTAATTGACTTGTCAGGCAATTAAAGGTATATAATTGCCTCCAATTTGTGATTTATAATACATCAGTAGGAAAGTTAAATTTCAGCACGAACAGCTCTGGTTCTTCTTTCCTCTGCCCTTACAAGACAAGTCATGTGATGGAAGGGAAGGATGTGAGGCCGTGGTTCTCCCCAGATGGAAGGGGACTCAGCACAGGGCAACAACGGTGCCAAAAAATTAAATGTATGGTGACTTTCCGGCACTTGATATTATTTTAGAAAGCTGTAATTCTTACTTGTGAGAGGGGTACTTAGATATTTTCATCTTGTTTTGATGTTCCACTACATTGGTGTATTTTTAAACCCTTTTTCCACTTTAAAATTAGATAAAAGAAAGGATACATTATCCATGCCATGAATTTCATAGGTTCATCTATTTCTAAGGTTTCTGTTCTAAACATGTTTATATGGATATCATTGATTTCCTTGAAAAAGTGTATGCCTCTAAAACGTAGATAATTTAGAGAAATATTTGGTTTGCTAAACCTTTGCTTTTAGCCAAAACTTCTGTAAAAATAAAGAGACTTCAAGAAGAGAAATTATTTTTACACTTCTACCTCATTGGCTTTTGTGCTTTAAAACTTAAATGAGCTGATTCTATACAATTAATAATTGGGACAATCTGATAATAAAATACCAGCCACATATATTGAGTCTAACTCTTAGCAATGTGTTACCTTTGTTAGGTGTTATCTCATTGCACTTTCATAAGTGGCAAAATCTATTAGGTCTACTCTATTGCATCCTACTTAGCTGCTACTTTTCCGTTTTACAATATAGTGTTACCCACTGTAACCACCAGGTTTGACATTAGATCTTCAGAACCTATTTATCTTATAGCTGAAAATCTGTGCACTTTACCAGCCTCTCTCTATTTCCCCCAACCACCAGCCCCTGAAAACCACTTTTCCACTCATTGTTTCTGAGAATTTCACTGTTTTTTTTTAATTCCACATATGAGTAATATCATGCAGAATTTGTCTTTCTCAGTCTGGCTTACTTCACTTTAGCTGGTACTTTTATTAACAGATAAAGATTTAACAGATGATTTAACAGATGAAGAAACTGAGACTCAAAGAATGTAATAACTTTCCTAAGGTCACATAGCTTATAAATGAAAGAGAAGGAAAATCAAATGAGGTCTACTGACTCCCAAGTGCAAACGCTGGATAAAAGGCAGCAACTTCTGGTGAAGATGGAGACACAGGTAAATACGGCTCGCCTCGTCACACAACCACAGCAAAAATTACAACTAAACTACAAAACAACTATCATTCAGAACTGTCAGAAAATCAAGCTGCATGGAAGTCCAACAAGGACTTCTTTAGTTCCAACCAAGGAATTGAAGAAGTCACGTTCACTCAGACAGGTAGGAGGTGTGAAGACACAGTGACATGGAGACATGGAGACATAGAATGGCTGGTCCCACACACACACGTGGTGGATAAAAATCAGGGGGGATACCTCAGGAGCAAGGGATCTGGGCCCCACAGCAGACCATCCAGCCCAGGGTTCCGGTACCAGAAAGGTAAGTCCCCATAACTTCTGGCTGTAAAACCAGTAGGGGTTGGGGCAGTGGAAGAAACTTCAAGATTCTCAGGTGTCTCATTTTAAAGGGCCCATGACAGACTGAGGACTTACTCAGACTCGCTCCCTCTGAACTCCAGTACCAGGGCAGCAGCTTTCAAGGACACCAGTGGAATATGGGGAGAAACTGAAGTGTCTGGCATCAGAGTAAATACTAGGGAACAGCTTCCACCTGAACAAAATGCCTCTAGCAGTGGCCATTTTCCCTTTTCTGAACCCTCCCCTTCCACAGAGCCACATATCTGAGATTCCATCAATTTAGTTCACATGGGATGCCTTGCCCTAGCAATTACCTAAGGCTCCACCCTATCCAACTTATGGGTGTGCTTATCTACATTAGGCCATGCTACAAAGACTGCGGAGGGGGGGGGGCGGTGTCGGTCAAAGTAGCTCTACCTAGAAACAAACACAGGGAGGCTGCCAAAATGAGGAGACAAAGAAACATGTCCCAAATGAAAGAATAGATAAACACTCCAGAAAAAGAACTAAAACAAAATGGACATAAGCAATCTATCAGATGTAGAGTTCAAAATAATGGTTATTAGGATGCTCGAGGAACTTATTGGGTACTTCAACAGCATAAAAAAGACCTAGGCAGAAATGAAGGTTACATTTAGTGAAATAAAGAAAAACTTAAAGGAATCAGTGGTAGAGTGGATGAAGCCAAGAATCAGATCAATGATTGGAACATAAGGAAGGAAAAAACATTCAATCAGAACAGGAAGAAGAAAACAGAATCCAAAAAAAAAAAAACAAGGGTAGGGTGAGGAGCCTCTGGGACATCTTCAAACATACCAACATTTGAATCATAAGGGTACTGGAAGGAGAAGAGGAAGAGCAAGAAATTGAAAACTTATTTGAAAAAATAATGAAAGAAAATTTCCCTAATTTGGTTAAAGAAATAGACATACAAGTCCAGAAAACAAAGAGTCCCAAACAAGATGGGCACAAAGAGGACCACACCAAGACACAACATAATTAAAATGCCAAAGGTTAAAGATAGAAAAAGAATCTTAAAAGAAGCAAGTGAAGAGCAGAGAGTTAATTAAAAAAGAGTTGTCATAAGACTGTCAGCTGATTTCTCAAAAGATACTGCAGGCAAGGGACTGGCAAGAAGTATTCACAGTGATGAAAAGCAAGGACCTACAACCTAGATTACTCTATCCAGCAAAGCTATCTTTTAGAATGGAAGGGCAGATAAAGTGCTTCCCAGAAAAAGGTAAAAGCTAAAGGAATTCATCATCACCAAGCCATTATTAAATGAAATGTTAAAGGGACTTATTTAATAAAAAGAAGAAGAAAACTGTGAACATTAAAATGGCTATAAATACACAACTATCAACAACTGAATCCAAAAAACCAAACTAAGCAAACAATCACAACAGAAACAGAATCATAAATATCACTTGGGTGGTTACCATTTGGAAGTGGGAAGTTGGAGAATGGGGGACCGAAGTTGGTAGGTACAGAATAGGCAGGGGGAGGTTAAAAGCAGTATAGGAAATGGAGAAGCCAAGGGACTTATATGCACGACCCATGGCCATGAACTAAACAGGGGCGATTGCCGGATGTAATGAGGGGTACTGGGTGGAGGAGGGCAAAGGGGGAAAAATTTGCACAACTGTAATAGCATAATCAATAAAACATATTTTTAAGAAGTAATGATATAAAGTAAAAATAAATAAATAAAGATGAAAAGCTAACGTGTGAAGGCGGCTGTATGGAAACATAGAAACCCCCTGAATACTTAATGATGTGATGTCGTTAAGCTGCTGCATCAAGCTGGAAGCCACCCGTCTCTAGACTTTGTTGTGTGAGATAATTAAAAGTTTTCACTGTCTAGGGAAAAAACAAAAAAATCAATGCCAATCTCTATTCATTGTGTTCTTTCTCCAATTCTCTTATACATATGATGTTCTTCCTGCTCAGGGCTCATTGGAGCTATTTGATTCAGGTGGTGTAGGTATTATTATTATAATTTATTACTATAGTATTATTATAGTTAGGTATTATTATAGATTAGTTAAGGCATGCCCTGTTGTTAAAACTTTTATCTACTTCTGTACCTAGCACTCAGCCACCTTCATAAAAATGGAAAATTCTTGCTCTGCAAATTCCAAAATGTTTTTCTGATTCCATTGTGAGGAGTCACTTTGAATAGCAAAGCGTACACATGATAAGTGATAACAACAGCTGTTCATTGTCATTCAGCACAATGGTACTTTAGCTCTTTTAAAAACTTTTGAGTCCATCTTCATTGTATGATGCTCATATGTCCAGAAGAGGGCGATGTTTCACTACAAACTTCCAATGAAAAGTCTCTGACCTGCTTTGGAGAAGCTAACCAATTAGAAAGCAAATTTCTTAAGGTATTAGAGTACTATTTGCTTAAGTACTTCAGGAAGAAAATGTTTCTTAATGTGGAGAGGAAAAAAAATTCTTTCTCACCTCCTCTATTTTATATAAGTTGTTCTTTCAACTGGAAATCAAATATTCTACTGAAGGGCAGATTGTAGTGGAAATATTCCAGAATCAGTCAATACTTCAATTATAAGTATTTACAATCCAGAGAAGAGAGCATGGGACTTGGTGTTAGACAAATTGGAGTTTAAATATTGTTTCTACTACTTCTTAAGTTCTGTGACCTCAGAGAAGTTACGTGGTTTCTAGAAGCCTCAATTTCCTTGCATGTAAAATGTGAACAGTGGTACCTACGTGGTAGAGATATTGTGAGGATTAAATGTGCCAGGTTGAGAGCCTAATTCAGACACATGCTCAATAAATGGTAAAATTCTAAATTTCTGAATAAGCATCAATCTGAACAAAATTATATGAGATTTGCCCTTAAGATGAGCCTTGTTCATTTCTACTATGTTGCATAAAACACAGTGCTTGGCACATATTAAATAGTTAGTAAATTTTCTTGACTGAAATATTTTAAAATATGAAAAGAAACTATGAAGCCTGAGATAAAACTGGTATTGGAGTCTAACAGGTGTGTTTCTACAGGTATGTTCTTTCTTTTTCTTTCCTTCCTTGATTTAAAAAAAAAAAGTCAGTTCCCTCCTTTCTTCTTTGAGGGGAGAAAGTGAGTTGGACCAAGTAAGAAAAGGTTTTGGGAATGAAGGCAGAAAAACGAAAATAAAAGGAAGTGTTGTGTTCACTGTCCTCTGTTTTCTCGTTGGTGGGCAGGAAGCTGGCTATAAGAACAAGGCAAAGGCCTGGGGTCACAGGAGTGCTGTGACCACAGCCTGCACCCCAACAGGCCACAGCCACAGAGGTCAAGGCCATGGCCAGGGGAGCTTCGCAGTGGCTCTGCGGCAGCCAGCAGTGGGCTCTCAGAGGTGCAGGACAGAAGGCACCCCTGCACTCTCAATGGTCTCTCTCCTCCACTCATCCCTGCCTCCTCCGGGAGATCCCCACCAGGCTGAGCCCAGAACAGCACCCACGAGGGTAACTACCTGTTCTGTCATTTTGTCGGTCCTCAGCCTTTGGTCTGGGCACTCACAACACAAGTCACTGTGACCAAACAACCAGAAAATGTAAATGATGACACAGCTGTCCGGAGGGAAGTCACCTCTAGATGACAAACATGGCTGCCTTTGGGGCTTAAAAATAGAAGTTTTGTGTAAGGATGTTTGAGAGGACACGTGACAAAAAAATTTGTGAGCTAATTTTCCAGCTAGAGGAAACAGTTGAGCAACTAAATGACATAATATTTATCAATATAATGTAACCAAGTAAGTTTTTGGAGAATTTATAAAGACTAGGGGCAATATTCTGACATAATGTTAAAAAAATTTTAAGATAAATAGGACAGTTTCAATTTTTTTTAAAGCAAAATAAAGTAGAAAAGTGGAGTGAGAGACATTCCATGATTTGAGAAAATATATCTTTGATTTAATGTCATTTAACATTTTTTCTAGCATTTGTTCTACAATTTTCGTGCTGAATGCTATTGTTCTTATAAGCATGACTGTGTAGCACCACAAAAAGGTGGTGGTAGTTATGATAACGATTTGTAACACTTTCCTGTCACAGAGAGGACACAACATGTAGCTCGATGGTTGAAGGACCTTGGGCGAGTCTCTTGACAATTCATAAACCTCAGTTTTTGCTGCCTTAAAATGAGAGTGACTTCATGGGGGAGAGGGGCCTTCATGGAGCTCTCATGACGATTAAGCGAGATGATGTTTGTAACACTTGGCTCAGCCCAGGGCTTGGTACAGAGGAAACATTCACTCAACTCTAATAATTATTAAAGAACACAATAAATGACTTAACTACCTAATTTCACCCCCAACTTCGCTGATTGTTTCATCTCAAAATTTTGGAGGAAGGATATGGACATCAGACCCTATTGGGAGATGGATCCCCGGTGACAAAAAGACAAACTTGGAAAAGTGCGATGCTTTGGGTGTGGGACAAAGGACAGCCCACTTGGTTCTCAGAGTGGCGCTCTGCCTGTGTCTGTGTTCCGAGGAGGAATGGGCCAGCACGCAGACTTTGGGTTCTCGTGCATCCCAGGGACACAGGGAGAGCACAGGACCCAGACCTGCACAGGAGTGAGGCTCTGTTGGTGGAGCCATCCAACCCACTTCCCACCACGGAGACCTGGAGGTCCTGCGAGCCACATCATCAGAGATTTAGGCTAAATGCTTCCTTTAAAAGCTTGTAATAGTGCTCTAGGTAGACAGAAACCCTGGAAGTAAAATAGTATCGGCTGAGTGCCTTCAGAATAAAACTGGAAATAAAGAGCTCCTGTGAATATCAATGCGAAAGCCACTCCGGCAGAATCTGACCATGGCTGGATTTGCCAAATGTACTTCATCTTCCTGTGCCCTTCCTTATGCTACAGTTCCTACCTGCATGGCCTGAAGCACCTGAAACTATGTATCAGGCTTCCTGGGCCCCATCAAGAGTTTTCTGAAAAACAGGGTTTGAAGAATATAAATATAAACAAACAAACCTGAAGTGTTGCTTTTGTTTTAAATCTAGAATCGAGGTAAAAGACTGTTGAATTCTTCTTTACAATGTAAGTCTGAGCCAGGTCCCAGGCTGTATCGTTAGCCTTAAACAGCCGTGTGAGCTCACAGCTTCAATTATTTCCACGTTGCAGGCAATTGGAAATGCCAGGAGATAGTCTTGTTCACCCCTTTGTCTCAGTACCTACAACACTAGCTGTCTCAGTAAATACGTGTTGAATCAGTGAATGAAGCTAAGCAACATGCATAAACCTCACCGCTGTTTAGAGGTGAAGCTGGGGTCACACCTAGGCTGGCCTAACTCCAGAGACTGAATTCTCAGCCGGTGCCTCTGCTTCCCTCTCTCCCACTGGCTGCTGAAGTCTGGGAAAGACTGGGCCTGTTGGTAGAGGTACCTCCCTGCGTGTCCTTGGAAATGACTGGCTGTATGGTGATTTCTCCATGGTCACTGTTTAGACATTACTAACAATCCAGGGCTCCTCTGGTCTTGGCATATGGCTACATATTCCAAGCTGTGAAAGTAGGATACTTCTGTATAATATAATTCTTTAGGCTTTTGGTAATGCAGAATAATAAATTGTAGAATACTCCCCAATCATCTCTAGATACAGGCAACTGTAGTTCTAGGATCACTTAGCAGTTGCTTGAGGGCTTTGAAAGTTTCTTGAAGACAGACAGTTGAGGGAATTTCCCCTAAGAAACTACCAAGATGAGGACTTGGAAGTTAAATGCAATTCCTATATGATCCCTATACCTTTTAGGCTGTATCTGCTCAAAGGTGACAGATCGAGTTTGCATCTCTTTGTGTGATTAACATCAAGCACCCTGTGAGGGTCGAAAAGATTCATTATCTGTAGAAGAACTTAAAAGGCAGGATGGACAACTTCAATTTAGCCCATTGCTGGATGTGATGGAGTGCCCTTCAGAGGGGTCCGCAGGGGGCGGGAGTGGGGAGGAGCACCACCCGCTAGGCTCTGGAAAGGCTGTCAGAACCCACGGGCAGCACACCCCCAAGGGGGGGAAGCATGACATATGGGATCAGAAACCCTGAGTTTTAGCTCAGGCTCCATTACTAGCTGAGTAGCCTTAGGCAAATTCACTCAGTGCCTTTGAGGTGATGTTTGGCATCAGTAAAAGTGGCAATGACCACGCCTGACCGGCACATTGTAAGGACGCAGTGAGATGGCTGCAAATGCCTTTGTAAGTGCTCTGCACAAGGCTTGGAATCATCATCGTCGTCGTCATCGTCATCATCATTACTGCACAAGGATTAAGGGGACTCGAAGATGAGCAAGACATTGTATTTCCACCCATTCTTACAGAACCTGGAGTTAGTACAATCTGGAGGGTCTCTTAAGGGAAAAGAATACAAAATTATAAATAACAATTCAGTACACTGCGTTTGAAAGGCCTTTGTTGTGTTCACGCCAAATGCACCTCTGCCTCCACAGGAAGTGGTATCATAGTTGTCAGGAGCATGGACTCAGGGAGGCACACTACTTGGGTTCAAATCCTGGCTTAGCTGCGTAACATTCACCTCAGTTTTTCATCTGTAGAAAGGGTTGTTGTGAGGATTATGCAACATGTAGCGGTGGTAGCACATAGTATGAAGTATAAGTGCTTCCAATCCCTGTTTTTCTTCAGCTCATTTCAAGGATTTTTTCACTGGAAGAATGCAATATAACAAGGGCAAGTGTTACTTAAACAGCGTGGTGAGCGCTGCAAGGAAGCACAAACCTTGAGGTCTGGGGCAGAGGAGGACAAGTTCTATCTACTTGGACAAATCAGGAAAGGCCTCACAAAGGACAAACAGGGAAGGTTTCAAGAGGCAACACTTTCCAGGCAGGGGACACAGTCCCCACATGGGGACTCGACATTTTGTGATGACAGAGGTCTACACTTGCAGACTAGAGAGGAGAGGAACTGGGAGGGCAGATAGGGGCCACAGTGTGATGGTTTCAGTGTCCAGAGGAAGAGTAGCGGGCAGTGGAGAGAGGGTTAGAGCATGTGGGCTTGAGGAAGATGAACCCAGCAGCAGGAAGGGTGGGGTGGGGTCGGTGCCCGCAATCACCCTGGCAGTGGGTAAGAAGAGCCCCTGGAGCCAAACTACATTACCAAGCCAGACTGTGTGAAGAGGGCCACCAATACCATCGGGAAGGACAATAACTCTTTTAAAGTCTGATGAGAGAACCTCCAGTTTGTAGTTTCTACATTTCTCCCACTCATATTAGTGGCTGAATTGAGTTTCTTGTTCCGATTCCATCCATATGAAAGGCGGAAGGGCTCCTGCCTATGAGAGAATGGAATCGTCACTGGTCCCAGTCCACGGTCCTAGACTCATGGGCTCTGGCCGCAGGGCTGAGAAGGTGCATTCTCTCTCCTAGTGGAAACTTGTCCCATTCCCTCTCATTAGGACTAACATTTTGCAAGATATCTTTTGCTGTCACCTTTTAAGGTGCATTTTCTTGGGGATTGAAGTGCTTTCACATGGCTGCCAGGCATTCAGATTCCTCCCGAGGCAGGTGGGACTATTGCACACAGCACATTGCACAACTGCACAACTCTGCGTGACAGCCCAGCCACCGGCAGGGCCTCATTGCACAGGGCACCTGGGGGCACTGCTCCCAGGTGTTTTCACCCCTCTGGGCAAGGCAGTTGCTGGGTGTCACCTTGCAGGGTCTGCCTCCCTGGCCTCAGTTGGTCCAAGCCAGTCAGCATCCTTCCTTGGAACGTTTAGGATCGAAATTAAGGACAGCATCAGCCTCTTCTGGGGGGTGGGAGCTACAGGATTTGACTATTGGGAACCCCCACCAGCCAGGGTCCCAGCATATGGAGGAAGATATCTATACAGCAGAGAAGGATGTTCTCCCAGGAGGAAAGTGAAATGCTGGTTAAATCTGAGTGCCTTTTCCTATTTTCCCTGAGGACTGACTCCACCCTTGTTCTGCGTTAGGTTACATGTGGTACCCTTGCAGAGAGTTCCTTCTTCTTTTTCCTAAATCATTTTGAGTTGAACATCTTTCACTTTGGGGTATATACCCATATTCTTACCCTGTGCTCATCAATTAAGCGTACTCAACGTGTTTCCCTTCTTTCAGAGTACTAGGGGTTAAACATATGACCTCATCACCGCTAACATAGAGAACATTGTGTTAAACTCTAACAATCACAGTAAGAGCTTACCTACTGCTTTTCAAATTTCAAAATAATTGTTCAATCATTATTTCACTTTGCATAAAAATGCAGAAGGACAGGCTAGCTAGTGTCTTCCTCACTTTACAGAAAAGTCAGGCCCAGAAAAATTCATTGACTTTTCTAAGTTCCCTAAGTTATTTTCTTCTAAAACCTGAATTTCAACTTATATCTCTTGCTTCCAAATCCCATATACTTTTTCCAATACCATCTTGCTTTAGGAAGTGACCCAATTCTTAGACTTCTGGATGTTGATGAAGGTGAGTGGGGAAGCTAGTGTGGTCAAGAGTACTTTCATGGTCCTCAGAACTCTCTAGTTAGGCAGTTTCTACTCTGCCTACAAGGAACAGGGTGGTACAGTTGCTTATGTTTGGTGGGAGCAAGGGAAATAACACAGGGCCAGGAGTAAGGTGAGGTGTGAAGGGTGAAGAACTTAAAGAGATACCTACTCTCAAGGTCATGCAAAGCCTTGCCCTGGTCGTATAACACCATTAAGGTCATAGCTGCAAAATTCACACTCTAGGGGCATGTGAGAGACCTCCTGAAATAGAGATACCTGTTCTAGGCTGAGTGTTAGGAGGTGTGCTGAGCAGAAGAATCAGGAGACCAGAATCAGGCGCTGGCAGTCAACTCTGTCCCGCCAGGCCTCATCGCCTCAAATCTGTGCTGGGTGCCTGGTTCACTTGGCTAACCGTGCTCTTCCGAAGCAAAAACACCTGACACACTGACATCCTTACAAGGAGACTCAGGTGAAGGAAAATTACAGTTACATTCTGTTGGAAACCTAGTAGAAGCCAAACAAACACTAAAAACCAATGTTTTTAAATCTACAAAGGAGATCCTGGAGACAATCTATGTCAAGTTAGATTTCGGTCACTTTTGATAAAGACTCCTAAATATTATTGCCACGCACTTGGGCTGCTCTCTTAGGTCAAAACATACTTATTCTTTCTTCTCCCTTTCTGTGTACCAAAGGTTTATCAGATCAGGAAATGGAAACTGATACAGCTTGTGTGGCTTTTCTCAAGGTCATACAGCCAGTTAGTGAAAAAGCCTGGACTGGCATCCAGGTCTACAGGTACACGGGGCCCATTCCACTGTATCGTGAGTCACAGAGCATACTGGACCCAGGGAGTTAGTGTCCAAGGTGAAAAAATTTTTTAATACTAGGCATTTCATATACATGCGGTACTTTACACTTTTCAGTGCTTTGGTATTTCATTTTCAACTCATGAAAATTTTTAGAGTAAACTATATCTCGGATAAGCAAATTGAAGCACAGAAAGATTGTATGACTTATCTGAGGAAACATACTGAGGTAATGGCATGGATGTTGTTTTCCTCCACCACTGTTTCTGTTTCTCTCTACCAGACTATGTGACAGGCCAAACATTATCTAACATTATTTGTTTCTTTAATGACCACTCTTTCCCACCCTGTATTAGTTATCTGTTGCCACATAAGAAATTACTTTGCAACTTAGTGGATTAAAATAACAAACATATTAACTCACTGTTTCTGTGGGTCAGGAGTCCAGGTGCCACTCATCTGGGTGCCTCTGACTTAAAATGTGTCTGAGGTTGCAATCAGGTGCCGGCTGGGGCTGCAGGCTCATCTGAAAGCTCAGCTGAGGGATGACTTGCTTCTCAACTGTTAGGAGGCTTCAGTTCCTCCCTGGCTGTTGGCCAGACACTTCCCTCAGTCACCACACGGCTTTCCTCAGAGGGAGCACCTGAGAGAGCAAGGCCCAGAAGCCCAAGACACAAGCCCCAAATCTTGTGTGTAACCTAACCTTGGAAGTGACATCCCATTACTCTTGCTATGTCCCATGTATTAGAAGCAAGTCAAAAGGCCCAGCGCACAGCCAACCAGAAGAGATGACGAAAGGGTGTGACTCTCAGCAGACGGAAGCCACTGGAGCCATTGCACAGGCTGCCTATCACCTGTCATGTGCCCCAAGTTAAAATCCACCTTCAAAAAGCCTAAGGTGAAATAACTCTAGAGTTAAGTTCATTACCCTTCACTTTTTAAGGAAAAACAGGGTTGTTGTTGTTTTTATTGTAAAGCAAAGAGGATTATTCATCCAAAAATTATAGCTGGCAGCTTGTTTGATATTTTGAAACCGTTGTGCGAAGAGGACACGTATCCCAGAGGGACCGATCTGAGAGTCTGCCATCCGTCTCTCCCTCCCTTCAGAGCATGCTAATTTCATACTGGGTTTTTTCCATCCCAACTGAAAGTCTTGCCTTCCAGACAGCACGAGTGAATGACACCGCCTGCATGTCAGAAATTGCTACTGACATTTCAATTTTGCTTAATTTTTTCTCTTTCTTTGATAGTATTATGGAGAAAATTTACATTTGAATAAAAAGCAAATAGTGCATGTCAGAGTAAGCATCAGGGAATGTCAAATTGTTTTTTTCCAATTACAACTCTATTTCAAATAGGGTAATGCAATTAAAGGATAATTACTAGAAGCACAAAGCCAAGGTTACGATCAGAAATGGTTACCCTTTCACTTTAAGTCCTGTCTTGCTAAATAAAATATTCCTGAGGGGCAAGTTACTGTTTGAAAATAGAATACACTCATCCAGGAACAACCAAACACTTGGCAGTATTGACCAAAACATCTATTTGTGCATAAATACAATTGTTTAAAAGAGGTGAAAAGACACTAAAGGTGAGCCACATTTTCCTCGGCTTCATCGCTCTGATTAATAATGTGATAAAGGAGCTGTAGGATGCAATATTAATTAACAATATATTAGTTGCATTTTATTGCCAATAACATAACAAGCTCTGAAATAGTAGTCAGACTAAACTGCTGACGTGGGCTTTTCTGCAAACTGAGCTGTAGTTTGATTTCTCATTTGTCCAAGTGAAGCATCAGCAGCTGAGTAAAACCAATTACCACAAACCCCACCAAGCCCTCGGCAGCAACTTAGTGCATCTAAGCTTTGCCCAAATATTATTACTTTCAAATTAGAGCCTGGCCTGAGATGGGGAACTGAAGAATTTCCACTGCTGAAAATAATTCAATATGGCAGTCTCATTGTGTAATACTTAGCAGAGGCAGACAGAAAGCAAAGACTCCCTTCAACTTAGAGACATCCTGAGTCCATGCTGTCCACTTCTGGAAGGCAAGCCTGGAAGTAGGAAAGTCAGGTATGAAAAGAGAGGCATTTTCCTGACTCCCTCAGGTAAAAAATGTTGTAGGAAAATTTCTGAGTTGTCATGTTCATTTTTGAGGGGAAGTGCTGATTTGGGTGGGGAGCACTTTAAGAAAAAAATGCAAGGCCAAGAATGGAAAGGAATAAGGAGGCCTAGACAATGGGCGGCATCTCGCCTCACTAGGTAGAGAGAAACCCTAGAGCACAAACATTCATCAGGTAAAGAGAGAAATGTTGAGTTAACATTTGATATGAGGAATTAAGACAAGCATGGCAGGTTCCTGGAGAACCTTGTGCCCCCAACATCCCTTCGCTTCCCAGCCCCTCTCTGTCTCTGTCTGTCTGTCTGTCCCTCTCACGTACGTACCATCATTTTCTATCCCCTTATCTTGCTCAGTTTCTTTCACGGCACTTGTCACTATCCTAAATTGCACTTCAGGTAGCTGATTTATTCATGTACTTGTTTATTGCCTGTATCCCCGCCAAAATGTAAACTCCATGAGGTCAGGGGATGTGTCTCTTTGTGCATTGCAGAACAGTGCCTGGCACATAGTAGGCACAGAAATAGTTGAATCAAAGAATGAACCCATTCACTGAACTTACAGTTACCAAATGCCCAGCATTTAAGTGCAAAGGATTCGAAGGTGATGATCATCATAACTATTGTTCGTTGGAGTTTACTAAGTGCCCTCAGTGAGCTAAGAGCTTCACATACAGCAGCCTATTTAATCTCACAACAACTCTGCAAAGCATCTGTTTCTTTTCTTTTCTTTTTCTCAGATAAGGACACAGAGGCTCGAAGAGCCTGGTTTACTTAATGCCACACAGCTAGAAAGAGGTAAATCCAGGAATTAAGTGGCGTTCGCGACTCTGACTGCAGGCATTGTTGTCTTCAAAGATGAATAAGGTACAAACATCCTCCTCGAGAAGCTCACAGATTTGTACTTTGCTTTTGAAGCACCATTGTCTTAGAAGCATCTTTGCCTTGCTTGGCCAGAGGGAGACTCCACCAATGAGTCCGAAAGAACTGAAGATGGACATTTGCCACTCTGGGAACTTCAGGAATGTCCTCTCTCCTGGCAGGATCTGGGATTCCACACTGCTTTGCCTGAGTGAGGTCAGATGCTGCTAGAGGTTCGTGAGAGCAGCATATATTCTCACATTCCTGGTTCCAGGTCTGTACGTGAGCCCAGCAGCTGTCAGGGATCCTATTTACTTTTAATAAATCTAACAAATGGATGATAAATAAGTGATGAGTCTTCTGCCTCAGAGAATCCAGCAGGGGCAGGACCAGCCAGGTGCCTGGGAAGCCAAACTCTTTTCCAGCATTTATAACTGAATTCTAAACAGTCGACACCAAACTCCACAGTCAGTTCAGGTCACAGAGTTTTTATGTATTTTACAGGTCACACAACTATTCCTCTCTCTGGTCCTCTGGAATAAAGTCCCTCAGCCTATTCATTCCATGAATTTAAAAAAAAAAAAGATTGAAAAAGGTCTCTCTCAGTTACAATGTTGTGCATGTCCTTTGACCAGAAAGAGTTAGAGAAAAACTTCAGGATTGATCTGAGGGACACCAAGCCCAGGTTCCATTAAAGTATATTAATGCCAAGGTCTGTGCAATTAGTGAAAAGTCAATTCCCATTACTAGTTAACACTATTGAATATCTGCTTTCTTTAATAAAAAGCCATGTCCAGTACAAAGAGAATAAATCAATAGGTTGGCTGCATTTAGATCTCTTCTGCTTTCTTCTAAATGCACAGAGAAACTCCCTGTCAGAGCTCCACTGTCTGTCTGCCAAGCCCAGTCTGAGAGCTGGCAGCCAGCCCTGACGTCTTTGCCTGGAATCTTTCATTAGCACGATCTTGCCTTAGCTCTCATTTCTCTAATCAGAAAATTTGAGTTTTACCCTGTGCTTAAAAAATCCTCTATTTGAGCTTAACCTTGATCTGTCTCTGATTTGGACTTGTTCAGAAAACAAGCTATCAACAGCTATGGATACCCTCTAACCCCCAGCACTGGCTAGCAGCAGCCCTCCCTCAAGCGAGGAGAGCATGGGGTGGAAACAACCTGTTACAAGGGGACAAAGAACCTTTAGGGTCTGAAAGAGTTTTTTGCCTTCAGGTACACCCTTCCCACTATTTTATAGCTGGTTAACCCTATCTGCTGCCAATTTTAGAGGCAGCTGAAAGGTTCCAGATTTTCAGTTGTGCAGAGCAAAACAAGACACACCTGTCCCTTGAAGTGTCTAAGTCCTCTGCTTTCCCAGGACCACATGCAGAGGAAGGACACATTCACCCCTCTGTATGGAGGCTGCCGCTCTGTAGCTAAGCCCAATTACCCATCTTCTTTGGTGTGGCCCACAAGAAGGGTAAAGCTGTTTAGTCACTACTCTCCTTATAATATTAATACTTAGTTTATTATAGATTAAAAGGACCCTTTGAACCCCACTGTCTTTCATGTACTTGCTGATTATCTGTAAGTTACCTTGAGGTTGGAATATCGTAATCCCATTAAAGTGAATTATACAGGGTTTGGCAGAAGTAACGCTTGCTGGAGTGTGGTCGCTAGGGTAATAATCTGGGTGTAATAATTTATAGTTTTAATTTGAACATTTCACCTAAAATGTCATAGGGTGTGCTTGAGTGTAATATTGTTATGTTACAGAATGACATGCTTATGATTTTGTAATAAAAGAGTTTGTAATTAAAAAGAAGCATTATTTGTGCCAGACACTGTATTTCCCCAAATCATTTTATTTACCAGCATGCTCAGTCTTTGACTGAAAAAGGAGTGATATCATTTTCTTTAGCTCAGGTTCACTGTGCAGAATTATATGACATTCTCTTTTTTAAAAAAATCTTCGGCTCCTTATTGTTACCCGTTGGTCTGTATTCACTTGTTCAACATTTCTGCACCCTCTCTCCCTTCCTAGAGTATGTGTTTGGAGAGATTAGTAGGCTTGGTGGCGATAATGTCTTATGTCATGGTTTCAGTGAAAGAAAACATTGGAATCCCATTCTTTTCAAGATTCAGGATAGATTGTTCTAGGTTTTTCAATTGCTTCAAGTCTATTATTTCTCCACCCAAGAAGGTGAATGGTTCTAAAGAAGTGTGAGCTGGCGGAGCCTTTCTCTGCTTATTCCTGTGGCAGGGATCCTTCATGCCTCTTGCCGTGGTCCCATTCCTGACCTTCAGGTCTGGTCTGCCATGTCAGATGATCGCAAATGAGGCCCCACACCGTGAAACCACTGACGTCACCCACTGTTGTTGCAGAGTTAGAGGAAGAAATTTCCCACCACTTCACGGAGCAGCTTATGGGGTGAGAATAACTGAAGCAAACAGTGGCAATTTATACCGTCCCAATACAAGGTGGGGAAGTGTCCGATTGTGAGGAGACATTTATGGCTACACAAACAGCCAGTTTTTCTTCACATTCAAGGTTATAGATTTTGAAAAGGCAGGTTTATTAGGTGACAAGGAAAGATTTAGAAGTCATCAGATAGCTCCTTACCATGTTTCCTTCTTTCTGGCAGCCTCAGCCGTGAAGGTCGAGCTGTGCAGTGTTAGTGGGCACAAGATCTACCCAGGACGCAGGAGGCACTATGCCGCCGAGACCAACAGGAAAGTTTTTTAATTTCTTAATGCCAGAAGCAAGCCAACATTCCTTTCCAAGAGGAGCTCTCAACAGATAAATTGGACTGTCCTCTACAGAAGAAAGCACAAAAAGGGACAGCTGGAAGAAATTCAAAAGAAAAGAACCCATCGTGCAGTCAAATTCCACAGGGCTTTCACTGGTGCCTCTCTTCATTGCCAAGAGGAATCAGAAACCTGAAATTCGGAAAGCTCAATGAGAACAGGCTATCAGGGCTGCCAAGGCAGCAAAAAAGGCTAAACAAGCACCTAAAGAGACAGCAGTGGCTGCTGCTAAGTTTCCCACAAAGCCCGCACCTAAGCCAAAGATTGTGAAGCCTGTAACATTTTCTGCACCCTGTATTGGTGGAAAACACTAAGTTGGCAGATCAGATTTTTAAATAAAGACCTATTTTTAAAAAAGGCATCAGACAGGCCAGCAGAGTGTCCCCAATAGCCCAGATGCCTCTGCCAAAGCGATACTGACTAAGGAACGAGTGGCTGGATCAAGGGACCACTAATCTTCATCACCCTAAGTAGAGGAAGGCCGTCTCCCAGGCCAGAAGCAGTGACTGAATTCCCACTCTGAGATGGAGTTCACAAAGCGATAAGCAGGCATTGTCAAAAAATTAATACAGGACGTAGTATGGTAATGAATGTAGGGAAATGAATAAATGCAGTCCCAAGCAATCTGTCTGTGTGACATTTATACAGAAAAACTGCCTCTTAAGGGTTTGGCAGTTGTCTTTGGTCTTTGGTCCTTTAGTGAATCCGGCTGTGATAACCCTGAAAAAAATAGCAGGAGGCAGAATTGGATTAAACAACTTCACTTTTACAAAATATAAAGAGATGTTTAAAAAGTTCAAACTTCACAAAATTGCCACAATTGCTGCAAACCTTATGAAACATAAAACAGCCAACTTGCCTTCAAGAAGGGGTGGGAGAAGGGGGGCTAGGAGTGCTATCAGAGATGTCCCCCACTCTGTAGGTGCTGCTGAGGACCACCTTTAGTAGGAGGCTAAAGTTGCCAAGCCAGAGCTGGCAGGGGTGGCCCCATAAAATGAGCACAGAATGGAATGCGCTCTCACTTTGGAGTTCAAGTGCATGTTGAGATTTTTATCTGAAATGAATTCTGATTAATATCAACTTGGGCTAAAGGAGGAAAACACTCCAGGATGTGTTTATACTTGTTGACATGCATAAGGGATACACCTTAAATCTGAGTCATACCCTGGAAGAAAGGACTATTGAGAAGTGCATAGCACTGACACAGTTTTACCAAGAAAGTCAACGTTGCATTTGCTTCAATGACTTGTCCAATCTCTCTGCAACCAGAAGAGCAGTTTTGGTTGACAGCCCTCAACCCTTCCCACAGCACTTGGTTCTTTTTAGTTATTGACTCAGTTTCTCACTCTGACACTTCATTTTCTAATTATTTTGGAAAGGGACATACCTTCCATGGAAGTTTGAAGCCTTGCTGCAAGCACAGAGAGAGGAGAGAGGGTTGAGTCCCATGCTCTGAAGAGAGCATTGTGTCCACTGCCATGGACATCACACCCGCAAACAAGAACAAAGTGAAGCAAGCCCACCCCTCGGTGGATGATAACAGATTCCTATCTTCTGCTCTCTTCCTTAAACCTGAGCCTTTGCCTTCAGCCAAGTCACGTCTCTCGGTGAAGATAAGACAGGATTGCAAACTGGTAAGATTTGGAGATTGGCTGGATAAGGGAAGAAGAAATGGGCTTTTCTACTTCTCCGCTCTTAGCTTAGAGTCTTTGTCCCCTGGTTAGAAAATCTTCCATCATCTATTCTTCCTTCCATGATTTCTTACCAGAAATTATCTTAAAGGGTGCAAATAACAGCTTCCCGTCTCACTCAGAGTAAAAGCAAAGTCTCTGTAAGGCCCTCATTATCGAGCCACCAGCCAAACACCCACCCACCCTCTTCATTCTTTATCCAGCCTCCAGGCGCCCTCACCTGCGTGTTAGTCCTTGAACACTCCAGGCACATTCCTGCTTCAGGGCCTTTGCGCTGGCTCTTCCCACTGTGTGGGTCGCTCTCACTGCTGTGGACACGTGGTGAAGTCAGCTCTTAAATGTCACTCTCTTAATAGAGACATCTGAGCTACCTTACTTAAAACGTTTACCTCCCCCACCTCCTTAAGAGGATAAGCAATTCTTATCCTCTTTCCTAACACACCATATAATTCACTTTTTCAATCTTATTTAGTCTGGCTCCCCAGTGCAATGGAAACTCCATGAAGACAATGTTGATATTCAAGTCTATGTCCTTGGTGCCTAGAACAAAGCCTGGTGTGTAGTAAGGGCTCAATAAATATTTATTAAATTTGTGAATGAATGAGTGAGTAAATGAATATCAGTAATTTACCATAGGAGTTTTCCATCTCTCCTTCATTCACATATAAAGGCCAGGTCCTTTCATTGGCCACTGGAAGCATGAACACCATGATCTTCACTGTGAATGGCCACTAGCTCTTACCATGTTGCCAAGCCTATGTGACATGCCATACATGTGTTATCTTATTTAATCTCCACAACCATCCCCTGAGCTGAGTGCCATCATCCCTGGTTTACAATGAATAAATGATGAACCAAGGAGATCCAGTAACCTGCCGATGCTGGCATATTAGCATGAGGTGGAGCGCAAATGCAAGTTGAAGTTTGTCTAACACGATGGGTCTCAACCAGAGGGTAATTTTGCACCCTCTCCCTGGACATCTGGTAATGTCCGGATTCATTTTTCATTGTTACAACTGGGGAGTTGCTACTGGCATCTAGTGGGCAGATAAATGTCAGAGATGCTGCTAAACATCCCACAATGCACAGGCCATCTCTCCCACAAAGAAGAATTATCCAGCCCCAAAGGTCAATTGTACTGAGGTTGAGAAACCCTGGTCTAACTCCATAAACTGTTTTTAGTCACTTTGCAGTTTTGCTTGATTAGTTGCCAGTGGCAGTGAAAATGGCATCAATCCTTTCGTGAAGCAGTAAGACAATGTTCCTTGAGGGTGTCGAATGCTTTCATATCTTTTGACCCTGCAGTACTATTTATGTAAATCTGGCCTCGGGAAATAATATTAACACGGAAAATCTCCACAAATATTTATCATGACATTATTTGTTAACAGCAAACATAGGAAACCACCTAATGTCTGGTAATCAGGGAATCATTAAGTAAAGTCTGGAATATCCACTTGTTGGAACATTAAGCAGCCATTAAAATGATATTTTTAAGAATTTATAAAGAGATGGGAAAATGTTTACATAGAAACAGCAAATTTTAAAAATTAGGTTTCTAAATTATATATGCAGTATAACTATTAAAAAATGACAAAAATTATACATATGTAAAGTTGAAGCAGAAATAAACTAAAATATTAATAGTGCAGGTGGACAAAGCCTGATTAATTCCTTTCTTTTATCTTTCAATACTTCCAAAGTGTTCTATAATAATAATATATTCATTTTGTAATGGGGAAAATATCATTTAAAAAGTAACTTTTTTTCCTTTGGAAAGAACAAAGAAAGGTAAAGAGAACAGCTGTCCCTAAAGTTAACTTCAGACCTGTCATGGAGCATTTGTCTCTTATATGGATTTATTAACTGTGTTTAATTAGTGTTTATTATTTATTTTTCCTTTTAGGTAATAAAAGGAAGAAAAACATATTAGTCATGTTGTGGTAGCTGGAACTAGCTTCATCTTTACTATTTATAGCTACTAAAAACATCTTACTCACTTATCTTAAATTCGTATCTTAATGTTTTAAAAACATAAGAATTCCGTGTCTTGGAACCAGGCCTGCTGTCAGGTAGTTGCTGTTTGGGGCCCTGAGGGGCGCACGGTGGCAGGATGTGCTTGGGTGACCTCCCCTTGTGGACATCCAAAACCCAGGGCCACAGGTCTATTGGGTAGGAGCGTGAGCTCTGGAGTCTGACAGGCCTTGATTCGAACCCCACCTCCCCACTCTCTATCTAGAGCGTCTTTAAGCAAGTTCTTAGCCCTTCTGCGCCCTCTGTGGATCCCAAGCCTATGTTTAAAACCTCTACGAAATGCTGTTAATACGTGACAGATCCCATGCTCTGCGAATACGAGGACTTGGGACCATTCACTTGAAAGCTGTCCCAACACCAGCCTAGTTCTTCATCCCCATCCTTCACCCCACTTTCCAGAGACGTCTTTAATCTCAAGAAAACTTGATAGGGCGCCACCTATAGAAGCCTCATCCAAGAAGCTTTATCTTTGGACTTTTAAAAAAATTAAACCTGCCTTCACCCTGTGGACTGATGGGGTTAAGGCCTGGCTTTCTGGTCACCCTCAGAATGCACCCTAGAATGACTAAAAAGCAAGACAAAGCAGCCACAGAGAGAGCATCCTCACTTACTCAGACACTGTTTGGGAAACGAAAGGACTCAGAACTCAGTTATTTAATTAACCCTCAGAGTCTCTGGAATGCAAACATTTTCTTTGTGAAGCCCTGAGACCTCTCCTGTTTCCAACCAGCAGGACTTTATTGCTGCCTCTCCTTCTATTCTCTTTGCTCTTGAACCCCCTGTAATGCATTGTTAGATGACTTGTTTGCACAGAGGGACAGGATTCCCTCCCCCACCCCCCAGATTCTTTAGGCATTAGAAATGTTCTCTCTTATCAATTTTCCATGTATTGGCCCTCTATTCCCTAATGGCCCTGGATTGGTACACACTGCAGACACTGGCCCAGAAACAAAAGAAAAAGCAAGAAGATAGAGATACACATAGCCAGGCTCCCGGGCTATTCCCAGAGTGTCCCACTGACGATGCTGTGTGGAAGGGAAATTGTTCTATCAGCGACTGTGTTAGATTCATGACCCCACCACAACCTTGAATTGGCCTTTAGTTGTCGCTGATGGGAACTGGAGAACAGCGCCTGTCGACATGATTGCTGCTCTCCAATGAATCAGAACATACAGGGCGAGGAGCAGCACATTAAACCAGCTACAGAAATATATCACTGTACTTTTATATAGATGTATTGCTTTTGCCCAGGCATATAAATGATTGGGCCAGCCACTTATTTTTTTTTCAAGGACTATAAATTTAAAATAAGCTAAGGGTTTTAAAATTATGTTCTTTTTAAAAAATCAAGGTAGCTATTTTAAGGCAACAGTCAAATATTTAAAGATCATCTTATATGGATATTTCAGCCACTGTCATTGAGGGGAAAATCAGCTCTTGCCACCGGCACTCAGGTTACTTAACAGGGGCATCGACTTATCATGGGTTATCATTTGCTAACTGATCTTTTTAGAAAGCAAATGTTTCCCATATTCACTTCCCTGCATGCTTCCTGGAGAAACTATAGCTCACAAATTTCAGTTGGGATGTAAACTGAGAGCAAGCGTATCTGCCAGCCTAGAACATGGTGCTGTGAGGGTTAAGGTGTTCACAGAAAGCTAAGAGCAGGGAATGACTGATTCTTAAATCTGGAGGTTATAGGTCCTATGGAGACTGAAGCCAATGGACCCTCTTCCCACAGGCACATATATATATGCTCTCACTTATAAGCAAAATGTTTCATTTTACTTCAAGGACTCACACGCTTTCTGAAGCACCCCCTCCCCACCCTGGAGGCCAGGTTGAGATCCCCTGCCTTTCAGTTTACCTTATAAAAAGCTCTAAAGTTGTGACATACTAGGGTGAGATGATGAGCTGTAAAACATGTCTCAAGTGGTTGGTAACTAATAATAGGTACAGTATAGGTGTTTGCACATAATTTACTTTTTAGAAGTAAGTCCAGTTGAGAAGATTCAAAGGTTTTCCTATAACAGCATCAGTCTCACTTGTCGCCACAGGTAATAGAACCTTCAGTGGTCTAACTCCTGCCTACCTCCCTCACATCACCTCTTAACACTTTTCTCCTCACCCCAAAAGCTCCAGCCACATGACCTCCTTTCTAATTTCCAGCTCACCAAGTTCTTTCCTGCCTTGGGTTATTTTTAATGCTGGGCAAGCATTTTTAATGTTCTAGGCACAGTTCGAACAAGGCCACAGTATCTGTCTTTTGTGGATCTTATATTCTGTGGACGGAAACAGGCAATAGATGCATGGATAAATCTATAAGGTTGATCATTTCAAATGTTAGGAAGCAATTACAAATGTTAGGATGGGATAGAGAGTGACTGATGGGTGGCCACTTAATGCCTTTTTGAGAAGACTTTAGCTGAAATGGGAGAAATGAGAAAGAGCTGCAGGTTAAAGAAAACACTTTGCAGCACAAGTGCAAATGCCCCAAGGCTGGAAAGAACTCAGTGGTTTGGAAGGTCAGAAAGGAGGCCACACAGCAGCTGACATGCTCTCTGAAGGAGAAACTTACAGATTTGTGCTGCTGACAAACTCACTGATATGCCATAGCAGTTGTGGTAATTACAAATTTAGTGTTTTATTTTCCTGCAATAATTTTGAGTTTTTGTCAAAATTTGGGTATGCAAATTGAGGTTGTTCGAGCCATAATTTCAGGTGGAGTACCATGAGGCATGGAGTGGTTAAGCAATTTGCTGTCACACAGCTGGTTTGTATGTTAGCTTAGTAGAGGAGACCAAAGGAAAGCCCGGGCTTCTGCAGTTGCAGGGTGATATTCTCACACCACACCACTCTGCCTCCCAATCATCTTCATATAACTTACCAAGGTTGCTTTCCTGAAAACTCACCTGGAGCCTGGTTGCTTATGCAGCTATGGCCCAGAGACACACCATCTTTACATGGTTTTAAGCTTTCATGAACCGTTGTTAAAAATCCAATAAAAATGAGGATAGTATAAGCAGCCCCTGGGACAACTTCAAGAGGTCCAACATTTGCATCATAGGGGTGCCAGAAGGAGAAGAGACAGAGCAAGAAATTGGAAATTGAGAGGTTCTGGACAAATGGAGGTGTAAGTAGACATGCCTCACCTCATTGCACAAACTATAAGAAGGAACACAACTAACTTAAAAATGAAAATCACTCAGAACTGCTAGAAAATCACCCAGAAAAACACCCAGAACTGTGCAGAAGTCAGACAATCAAGGATTTAAAAAATCTATATTCATCCAGACAGGTAGGAAGCGCAGAGACGGGGCGTTAGGGCAGAGAGGACTCGGTGTAGCGATGGGCAAGCTGGAGGCAGAGAGGAGGTGAGGCATGGTCAGAAGAAGGGCAGTCCCACATTCACATGTGGTGGATAAAAATCAGGGAGACATCTTGTGAGCGAGTGAGCCCAGCCCCAGGCCAGACCATGCAGCCCAGGGCTCCAGCACTGGGAAAAAGAAAGCCTTGTCACTTCTGGCTATAAACCCACTGGGGGCTGGGGCTGCAGAAGACACTGCTGGAGAGCCTGGAATGTATGCAAACCCACCCACCCTCGGAACCACCATCAAGACAGCAGCTGAAGGGATACACGGGAAGTAGGTGAAGTGACTGGAAACAGGGTGAGGGCCAGATAAGCCCCTAGATTTTTTCCTCTTTGACACCTCCTTCACCCACAGAGCCATGGTTGTCCCACCCCTGGCATGCAAGGCTCCATCCCATACAACTTAACAGTTGCATTAAAATGTAATCAAAGTGGCTCTACCTAGTACATAGACACAGGGAGGCTGCCAAAATCAGGAGACAAAGAAATATGGCCCAAATGAAGGAATGGAACAGAACCCCAGAAAAAGAACTAAGCTATGTGGAGATAGCCAACCTATCAGATGCAGAGTTCAGAACACTGGTGGTCAGAATGCTCAAAGATCTCATTGAATATGGCAAAAACATAAGAGAAGAAATGAAGGCTCTACTAAGGGAAATAAAGAAAAATCCACAGGAAACCAACAGTGAAGGGAAGAAAGCCAGGATTCAAATCAATGATTTGGAACATAAGGGAGAAATAAACATTCAACCAGAACCAAGTGAACAAATAAGAATTCAAAACAACAAGGAGAGTTTAAGAAGACTCTGGGATATCTCCAAAAGGGCCAACATCTGAATCATAGGGATGCCAGAAGGAGAAGAGGAAGAGCAAGAAATTGGAAATCTATTTGAAAAAATAATGAAGGAAAACTTCCCCAGTTTTGTGAGGGAAATAGACATTCTAGTTCAGGAAGCACAGAGAATCACAGACAACATGGATGCAAAGAGGCCCACTCCAAGACACACCATAATTGAAATGCCAAATGCTAAATACAAAGACAGGATCTTAAAAGCAGCAAGAGAAAAGAAGTTAGTTACCTACAGGGGAGTTCCTAGAAGACTGTAAGCTTATTTCTCAAAAGAAACTTTGCAGTCTAGAGGGATTGGCAAGAAGCTTTCAAAGTCATGAAAAGCAGGGACCTAAAGCCAAAATTGCTCTACCCAGCAAAGGTAGCATTTAGAATCGAAGGGCAGATGAAGAGCTTCCCACACAAGAAAAAAACTAAAGGAATTCATCATCACCTAACCATTATTATATGAAATATTAAAGGAACTTATTTCAGAAAAAGAAGATCAAAACTATGAACAATAAAATGGCAAAAAATACATATCCATCAACAAGTGAATCTAAAAATCAAACTAAGCAAACAAGAACAGAGAGAGAATCATGGATACAAAGAGCATTTTGATGATTGCCAGATGGGAGGGCGATGTGGGAGAATGGGTGAAGAGGTGAAGGAATTAAGAAGTACAAATAAGTGGTTACAGAATAGCCACGGGGATGTAAAGTACAGTATAGGAAATGCAGTAGCCAAAGAACTTATACACATGACCCATGGACATGAACAATGGTGTGGGGATTGCCTAAGGGGGTGGATGGTGCTAGGTGGAGGGGGGCAAAAGGGGAAAAATCAGGACAACTGTAATAGCATAATCAATAAAATACAATTTAAAAAAGAAATATACAAAAATTCTAGCTCAGGGTTCCTGCTTTCTTGGCTGCACATATAGCTAAGGGTAAGCTAAACATCTCTCACCCCTAAAGGAAACCAAACAGCACTATACCTCTGGGCCAGGCTCTGAGATCAATGAGACTGTTACGGGTTCACCTGCTTCTGGTTGGGCCAAGGTTGAGACAGATGGCCTCCCAGTATTGGAGGTCCACATCAAGGGCCATTCTGTCTTTTTTGTGAATCATTTGTTCCCGTCTTTCTTTTCCATTGCTGTATCATACTTTTGGTTCTTTTATCCCTCCATTTTTATGAGTTCTTTATGTTTTTAAGTGGTATCTGTTGCAAATATTTTTTCCTAGTTTGTGAGTTATTTTTTGACCTTTTAAAAATGTGTTTCTTGCCCTGAGAAATTTTAATTTAATTTTATGTAGACAAATTTATCAATTGTTTGCCTCTAAATTTTATTATATAATACTTCAGTGCCAAGGAAATTAAGAATTTACTGTAGGATATTTTACACCTGAGAGAGAGTAGAGAAGTGGAAAACTCAAAGGTAATATAGTTAGGTGGATTTTATTCCCACCTAGTTCATTTTCATCATTTTAGCTGTCAGATCTTTGGCAAAGTATTTCACCTTTCAGAGCCTAGTTTTACTCATCAGTAAAGTGCGATGGTAAAATGTACCTCACGCTGGCATGAGGATTTGAAATGCTTATTTCAATGCTCGGCACTAAGGAAACATTATTATCATTATTATTACTTTCACAATACATCTAATTCTGATAATTTTTAAAAGATTTTACTCATTTATTTTTAGAGAGACAGGGAGGGAGGGAGGGAGGGAGAAATGGATAGATAGAAAGATAATGTGGAGAGAAATACCCATCAGTTGCCTCCTGTATGAGCCCCAACTGGGGACCCAACCTGCGACCTGGCATGTGCCCTGACCGGAACTCAAACCAGTGGGTTTTCACTTCGCAGTACGATGCCCAATTAACTGAGCCACACTGGTCAGGGCTAATTCTGATAATTTAATGAAAATCTCAAAAGATTTATCTGGTATTTTGTTCTCAACATTATCTCATCAAGACTCCAGCACTCCAGAACCTGAGAGATTTTCACCCATTCACCTGTATGTTCATTAAAATTGTTTTCTTCGCTTCTTGAAAAGCTTTATCTTTTGAAATGCTTTCTTATCTTGTTCTGCAATGAATTTAGAAAGTTGTGAGGAGGAAGGAGTTAACATCTATAAGGCACACTGAGGTGGGGGATAATAGCATCAAAATGAGTTCCATAAAGGATTGTAATTAACCCAATTTATTATCACCTTCTCTCTCCAAAGCCCTTTCCTGCTGCCCAGCCCCAAGTTCAAAGTTTTGTGGTCATTCCTGAAGGACACATATTCCGCAGAACCAGGAATATTCAGCCACCCCTGGTTATTGTCAGGACCACAAAAGTACTCATTGGAATTCCTATGGTCAAATGTACTCTTCCACAACAGACAATTCCTGTTCAGGTTCCCCGTGAAACAAAACAGATGCCCATAGGGAAGTCTGGTGACACCCTTGCTTTCAATACCATTCAAAGCATACACAACCAAGACTATTCCCCTAACCCTTTGGCAGCTGCTTCTAAATCATTTGAACATGATGAAGTCCCCATCTACCAGTAAGTTAATTAGGTGGAGGTACTTCCTTATAGAGTACAGATGTCTTGCAGGGCAAAAAAAAAAGTCTAAGTGCCCCATGGATCGGAATGGATTTCCTTTTAGTTCACTGATGTTTGTTTTTCTCATTGCCTTATTCCCAAGGGGGTGATTTGCACATAGTTGTCCTTCCACCCGTTTGCAAATCCTTCAGTGCATGCAACTGACGGAGGGGAAAAAGAGTGGAAGTGGCAAACGAAAGGCAACTTACTTCGACCTCTGCTGTAATCTGAACACTACCCTTACAGATATATTATTCCAGGGGTTCTTCGTCCAGGGGGTAGATACCGCCCTGCAGTGGAGCCATTGTTTGTTGTCATGATAACTGAAGAGTACTGCTGACAGTTACAGGATCATACAATAACAAGTAAATATTGGTTCTTTGTCCAAGTTTCCTGGCACAGAGGCCATAAAATCCTCGGAATCTCCTGAGTAATGAATGTCTTTTATATCTTAATGAGGTGAATCTTAGTCAAGAGAGTGGGGGATAACTTGGGGGCATGGAGTCCCTAGATAACTTTGGGATGGATGGTAGTCACCAGAAAGACAAGCCATGATTAGAGAGCTGGAACTTTTAGCCCACTCTGCATCCCAACCCCACCCCTACCTCTGGGGAAGGGAGAGAGCTGGAGATTGAGGTCAATCACCCATGGCCATGATTAAATTATTCATGCCTATATAATGAAACCCTTAAGCAATGGGGTTTGGAGAGCTTCTGAGCTGGTGAACACACTTCTGTCCAAAAGGGTGGCATGCCCAGAAAGGGCACGGAAGCTCTGCCCCTCCTCCCACCCATGCCTTGCCATATTCATGTCTTCTCTTTGGCTGTTCCTAAGTTGCATCCTTAATAATAAACCTGTAATAGTAAATACGGCATTTTTCTGAGTTCTGTGAGTCATTCTACCAATTATTGAATTTGGGGTTAGGCGATGGTAGTGACCGCCAAATTGTGATGGTAGAGAAAGATCAAATTATCTTTCTCTCTTTTCTTTACAAAATATTACAAAATTGTTGCCAAAGATTTATTCAGAATATTGATTCAAAAAATGTAAGAATAAAATGTATCAGAGAGGTAAGGGTTGTGAGCACCCAATTCCCACATGTGGCACTGGGTTTTACCCCACAAAGCGATTCTCATACACTAGCCGGGTGTCCTACAATTCTGCTCCACTCTGAGACTGTACCTGGAGACAGCATCCGATCCCACCAGCTAAATCCCACAAGACTGCCCCCACTCGCCCTCAAACCCCGCGGGCAAGCCCAGGCTGTCAGGCTTTTCACAGACCAGTTCCAGATTGGGGATCCCCCCCTCCGCAGGTTCTATTAACTCACTAGAGAGGCTCACAGAACTCAAACATTTTAGTTACTAAATTACCAGTTTATTATGAAAGGATATAATTCAGGAACAGCCAGACAGAAGAGATGCATAGGGCAAGGTGTGTGGAAAGGGCAAGGAGCTTCCATGTCTTCTCCCAGTATGCCACTCTCCCCAAATTTCCACATGTTCACCAACCCAATGTTTTTGATTTGTTTAAATGGAGGCTTCATTACATAAGCATCATTAATTAAATAATTGTCCACTGGCATTTTTTCAAACTCCAGGCCCTCTCTCCTCCCCAAAAACGCGTGTTGGGAGGGAGTGCAGGGTTGGGCGCTATGGACTGAAAGTTCCAGCATTCTAATTATGTGGTTGGTTCTCCGAGCAACCAGCCCACATCCTTAGGTTCCATCCAAAGTTACCTCATTAACATGATAGAAGACACCTTTCTTATTATCATCACTTAGGAAATTGCAAGGGATTTAGGAGTTTTGTGCCAGAAAGGGGAGAAAGACCAAATGTATATATATTTTTATATATTTAGATTTTATCTATTTATTTTTGAAAAGAGGGGAATGGGGGAGAGAAACATCAATCAGTTGCCTCTCATATGTGCCCTAAGCGGGCTTCAAACACTCAACCCAGGCATGTGCTCTGGCCAGGAGTCAAGCTGGCAACTTTTCACCTTGCAAGATGATACCCAGGGCCAAATGCATACTTCTTTTTTATTTTTAATTTTTAAAAGGATTTTATTTATTTATTTTTAGAGAGAGGGGAAAGGAAGGACAAAGAGAGGGAGAGAAACATCAACATGTAGTTGCCTCTTTCGCCCCGCTACTGGGGACCTGGCCTGCAATTCAGGTATGTGACCTGACTGGGAATCGAACCAGTGACCCTTTGGTTCGCAGGCCTGCGCTCAATCCACTGTCCATATTTCTTAATATAAATCACAATTTCACAGAGGTGTGCTGGGCAATTAAATAGTAAAGTTTTATGTTCTTTTTCTGGATTTTGTGATGCTTTGGATGAGTGTCAGCTTTTTAAAATGTGTGATTTGTTGTGGTTTATTTTCTTATTCAAAATAAATATTTATTTTTATACCTCACTTGGTATTAGTAACTTTATATCTTTTTTCTTACAGAGGGCCTCTCTAACTGTATAAGCTTCAGGTCTCAAAACTTGGATTCATAGGCCTGGGCTAGCTATTTTCAAAGCTCTATTAGGCAAAGATGCTTTGTTTCATATGGTGTCCAGGGCTAGAACTTTAACTGGTAGGAGCTACAGGAGGACAGATTTCAGGTCAATTTAAGAAAAATATTCAAAGCCTTCCAAAAATGAAGAGGGAAGCTATGGGGAGTAGTGAGTTCCACGACAGTGGAGGTAGTTAAGTGAAAGTTTCAAACATTTCACATGGCCGTTGTCCTATGGGCCCAAGCTTGGAAGGCCGGTTGGGTGTAATGAGCTTTCTGACACTTTGAGTCAGAGTCTGTGCTTCTTCCTGTCTGTGTGTACCCTCGAACCTCTGCTTGTGTCCCCAGCTTTGCTCTTACAATAGAATCTCAGGGAGTGGTGAGACAGACCAGAGTAATGAGGGTGGAAAACAAGGCACACAGCGAACAACAACAATCTTTTTATGAAGAGGAACCGAAGGCTCAGAAGTGAGATTAATGGCGTGGCAGACTCAGCAGCGGAGAGGGAATCCACAGCAGACAGTTCTAAAAACACCTTCTACAGGCTTCCCAAAGACCTAATCACGTCCTAAGGGAAAGGCCCAGTTTCTCACTAACGGTGGAGGCAGTTGCTTTGCCATTAACCTTTTCAAGGGGTCACTTCCACACCATGAGCTCCACATGCCACCCAGAAAATGTAACTGAACATCAGTTTTGCTTTTCCTCTTGTTTAACTGTTCTAAATGTCCTTGAACTGCATTTCTCCACCAGGCTTAATTTTATGGATTGTGGATTACATTTACTGCTCAGCACTTCTTGCTCAACCCTGGACAATCGCAGACCTACTGAGTTGTTAACTCACGTGGTCAGCAGTAATGTCTGAGACTAGTTATACCAAATGACTGTAGCATAGCACGATTAACACCTGGCCTTACACATCCCAATGAAATCAGCACTTTGGTTCTTCTTTTTCACCCAGCAAAAACCCAGGAGGAATGTATGAGTAATGACTTGGGTTAACTGTGCTCATCTTCAAACAGTTCAAATTTGTACCCCCGTCTTACTAGTTATCTTGGAAAATTGTATTCAAAAGCACCAGGGTGGCCACTTTTCTCATCTTACGGGCTAGTTATGGAATTCCAGAGAAAGATGTGACTTCTTCACAGACCAGGGAAATTCAGTAGGTTATTACTGAATTTTTTTTTTTCCCATTAGCTCCATTTTTCCCCCCAGGGACTTGATTAGGAGAATTCCCAAAATTTGTTGTGGAAGCTATAAAAAGCTTTTGAATGATAGAATTTTAAAGTTGAAGGGAAACTTAAAAGTCATTTATTATTTTCATTGCTCGGTCTGAAACATCTCCTCAAATAAAGGTGACTAGAAGCCACTGCAGGTATGTCCTACAGCCTAAGCCACCATTCTACCCATCAGGACGAACACTCCACTCCCGTCAGGTGAATGAGCTCAGGAGAGTGGAGAACAGTGAGCCTAACTGGTCTCTGAAGGTCACCTGAAATTGTTACTACACATCAGCACTAATAACTTCGTCAACTTTTCCAGGCCTTTTTCTCAATTTGTCAGCCCCATTCAGTGTAGATCGCTGTTCTGTGAAAGCCTGACATGTGTCGGGATGCTCAGGTTAACAGTGTCTGCGATTCTATTTAGGAGGAGGAGGGTCTGCAGCTGCTGAGAGTGGGGAGAAAATTCTGAAATGTCCTCTCCTGGATCACTCAACCATCCCTCCCACTCCTCCCATGAAAGGGAGGTTGACAAATTCCCCGATATCAAAACCAGCTGTCAGGACAATGTAGGGTAATAGCTGTCCTTGTCAAATGCACCAATTAATTCAGCTGACTGTCAATGCTAGGGTAATTGATAGGCTCCACAATCTGGCTGAGTAATGAAAGTCAAAGGCATTACTAAGTCCTAACAGGTCTCGTATTGGAACTGGGGCTGCCAAAAGGGGGCCGATAAAGCTCTGCAAAAATTAAAACTTGACTTTTAAAAGTATGTGTGTAGGTGGGGATGGGGAGGAAGACTCCCTGATCAACTGTATCGTTACTATATGACCAGTTCCCAGAAATATTCAAAGGAAAGTACTCAACCAGAAAGTACTCAAAGGAAAACATGTGAGCATTCTCCTGGTTTACTCAGAGGGTTGTTCGCACGGGGACAACTCACTGCTTGGGGATGCCCCTTAAGATTGCCGTTGCCAGAACCTCTCTGCACGTCTTACTCACTTTGCCAGAAGTAGAAAATAGAAATCTGGATCAACAGAAGCCTAGTCAAAAAATCTGGTAGGAAACATCCTTTGCTTTTTATGACAGGGTGAGCCAATGGCTACCGTGCAATGAGGACACTCCCATGGCTGGAGATTTTTGCTGAACATATGAGGACATGACATAAAACATTGTGAATTCTTGGGTGACAGTCCCACTTAGAGAGTCCTGGCGGGGAAGATAAGAACAGTGTAATCTGGTAGACTCCCTGGTTCTGGTAGAGTCCCTAGGAAAGCAAAGGGTTATTTCTAAGGAGGTTTTTGCTAAGAGGGACAAGTAGGTACAATGGCTCTAAGCAGACAAGATGTTGAATATGTGGGTCCTAAGATCTATTCCTGTGAACGAGTTTGAACTCTGGCCTGTGCGCTTTAACTTTGCCACTTGTTTCTTACACTAATTCATACTGTTTGCTGAACGGGGACCAGTCTCAGCCCAAAGGTAATAGTAATAACAATAAGTAATTCACTGAGCACTTACTATGTTCAGGCAATTTGCTTAGATTTTATAGACATTATCTCATTTAATTCTCACAACCACCTTATGAGGTAGGCATGGTGAATGAATATTTTTAATGTGCACAGACATCTAACCTAACAATGAAACACCTGTGATTTCCATCTCAATTTTCTCCCTATTCTTCCCTCGCAAAGAGGAAGGATTCTTTCTTGCTAATAAATGGGCTAAGCACTAACCTAATTAATAAGATACAGAGAGAGGTGGAGAAGGGTGGAAGTATACCTTGTCAATGGTTGCAGGGTGCGTGGGGTTTACTTTTTCAGTAGTATCTGGGCAGAGAGGCTCGGAGCAGCTTCAGGCAGTAGTTCAAGTGGGAGGGAAAGTGTAAGGATTGAATAAATACTGCCATCCACCAAGCATTTAAATCCTCTATAACGTCTTTGAAGGATGCCAGCAAAACTGGCATATCCTTTCAACTACACTTGGGCTGTTGAAATCAGGGCTTATTGTATGTGACAGGACTCTGAGATAGAACTATGTGATCTCTGAGTTCGTTAGGGTTAGGGCATAAATATTACCCACTGAAAGACAAGGATATTGGAATTTAAAGAAATAACATAATTCACCCAAAGCTTTCAGTACGTTTGGGAAACTGTGATTTAGCAGCCCAGTTACCCTTTTTACATTCTCCCCCTTTTTACATTCCTTCCTGTGCTATTCTGGAACAGTCCCATATTCCATGATTTTACTTGGCCAATTACATCTATTCCCCTCAAAGCCTGAACTCAGAATTTAACTGCTTTTCTCTCAGTAATAATAATACTTTTACACATTGGGTACTTACTGTGTGACAGGCTATGCCAAATGCTTGACTTGCATTTTCTCACATAATTCCCTAAAGTACGTACGTATCCTCTCCAATAGACAGAAGGGAAAACTGAAGCTTCGGGAGATTAAATAACTTACTCAAGACTGCACACACAGCTCTTGTATAGCCCAGTGTGCAGCAGAAACCAGCTCTGCCTAACTGCAGGCCTGTATTCCCTCTTCTGCTTTAGGACCACTGCGATGCTCCAGGTAAATGCAAATCGTTACCCTTGGGAGGGGGAGGACATTGAATCTCGCCCAGAAACACTCCAGGCGTCCTCAAACCTTGGACTGTTTTCTTCATGATCATTTGAGTTGCCTGTTGATCTAAAATGGCCCCATCATTTGAATAAACTGTGTGCAGAGGAGGGAAGTGTCCCGCGGGGGATTCGGCCCTAGGGATTAGCTTTCCTGGAGGAGCCTGATAGGTAAGCCGGGGTTTGTGCTGGCAGGCAGTCTTCAGTTTGGATTTGTCAGAAGCAGGAAGACTTGGTTTTGTCCTGCAGTAATGTGAGGCTTGGAGTGAGTTCAGTGTAATGTTTGTTCACCTTGACTGTGATCTTTCAAATCATGGCCATGTTTCTCAAGCCACCCACCTAAGAAAACACAGGCATGGATTTGTGTAGTGTTCCAATGGAAATAGTTTTACTTGAAAAGCAAAACATTTTTCTTCCATTCTACTTCATGTTGAGTGAAGTTATTTAATGAGAAAAAAAAAGATGCAAAGAAAGAAAGGAAAAATGCGGGAAGAAAAAAAAGAGGAAGAAGGGTTGTGTCTTGATTTTTGCCCCAAGGACTGTAACTACGACATCTCCTAATTGGACCAAGGTCCCTGTGCCGGTGAAAAACAGATATTGGGTATTCCGTAAAGTTGTCCTTTCTCTTCTCAACCACCACTCCCATGCAGGAGGTTTTAATTTCATTTCATTTCACTTTATTTTTACATTGGCCAACTGAAGCTGTCATGTTCGGGAGCTAAATGTGTTGTCTTGTGTGGGCGTCACATCCATCAATTAATGCTTCTGCCTTCTGTGCTACAGGAATTATCTCCGCGTTCATCTTGATGAATTTTACTCTCTACCTCATTACCCAGGCTAGATACAGCAGAGACTTGTCATGTTCAATGGCGACCATCTTACACATACTTGGATTCTTTTGTAAGCACACATTCCCGTGTATAGAGGCCTATGAACATCTCATTGACTATTTTTGCATTAAAAACACTTAAATTACAACGGTCATACAAGTCCCTTAAAAAATAAAATCAAACATTATAGAAGTGTTGTTTTAAAAGTGAAAGCCCTTGAATAGAATTTATTTTCAATGCACTACCAAGAATCAAATTACACTATATTTATACTCCTGTGTTTTGATTTTTTAACTTACTTTTTTTTCAAATCTAAATACATAGTAGTGAAACAGACATTAATAACACAGTCCCAGTGCACAGGGATTATGTAATTGTACATCCTTGATGTCAGCAAATAGGCATTTTTCCTCATTTGATTCTGCTTCTACTGAATAATGTTAGGTAGTAAGTTTGGGAATCAATGACCAAGTGTGTTTGCAATGTGTGTAAAGTATGAGAAAGCAGGTATAGAAATGAAATGCCTCTTATTTGTACTGTTAGGTATTTTCTGTATGGATTGGATAACAATATCTAGCCTCGTGTCTATGGAAGACTATTTGTTCAATTGCATATTGATTTCTTACTTGATCTCATTGTTAACCATTCATCGTTTAGTAACATGTTATTTAGCCTTCATGTCTTTGCGTGTTTTTCAGGATTTTTTAAATTGATTTCTAGTTTCATACCATTATGGTCAGAGAAGATGCCTGATATGATTTCAATCTTCTTAAATTTACTGAGACTTGTTTTGTATCCTAACATGTGGTCTATCTAGAAAATGTTTCATATGCACTTAAAAAGAATGTATATTCTGCTGCTTTGGGGTGAAAGGCTCTGAAGATATCAATTAAATCCAGCTGATCTAGCGTGTCATTTAAGGCCACCATTTCCTTGTTGATTTTCTGTCTGGAAGATCTATTCACTGATGTCCATGGGATGTTGAAATCCCCTACTATGACTGTATTACTTACTGTATTACTGTCATTCTCTCCTTTTATGTCCATCAAGATTTGCTTTACACATTTAGGTGCTCTTACGTTAGGTGCGTGTTTACAAAGGTTATATCCTATTGTTAGATTGCTCCCTTTATCATTACATAATGTCCTTCTTTGTCTCTTTCTATAGCCTTTGTTTTAAAATCTATTTTGTCAGGTAAGTATTGCTACCCCAGCTTTTTTTTCTTTCAATTTGCATGAAATATCTTTTCCCATCCCTTTACTTTTAGTCCATGTAGGCCTTTCATTCTGAGGTGGGTCTCTTGTAAACAGCAATTATATGGGCCTTGTTTTCTCATAGTTGGTAATTCTTGCTCACACATCAGTAAGATCATTAGAAAAGACATTCTAATAAATGTGTTTACTGGTCACACATAACAATAGTAAAAACAATCATCATCATCATCAACACTTCTGGAGCAGGTGCTAAATGTTGGACACTGTCTCACATTTAGTTCTAACTGTCGTCATAGCCTTGCAAAGAAAGTGTTAGGATCCATGTTTTTGTGGCCACATATTTATTATGTCTCAAACGTATGTGCAGGCTCCCATATTCCTTTCAGCACGCTTATCAATGCTCATTAATAAACTCCTCTGAGCAGATATTCTGCCAGGGACCGAGGACAATAGAGGCTCTCATTGCGGGGGGTAGGGGGAGGAAATGAGAGTGGTCTCAGTGCTGCTGACCACATGGAACTAGAGAGACACTGTCTCCCTGCCCTGCTCCAACCAAAAAGGGAACAGATCTGAGCAATGGGCTGGGGGAGGGTGTGGGAATGACCCCCATTGTAACCATAGTTAATTCCCTGTTTGGGGAGCTTGCTAAGCATGCCAGGTTTTGGGGATTTTGCAATGCACAATCCTATCTCCTTACTTGTTTCATCAGGGGCCCATCTGCAACAGAAATTTCCATGGTGCCCCCCTTCTTTACAGCCCCCTTGCACTCCACTGCACTCCATCCTGTGAGAGCAAATACTCAGACCTGGCCTTTTAAGAGTTTAGAGGTGGGGGCCAATGGGGAGGGGCAGCCATGTTGAGTCCTTGGCAGATACCCGAACTTGATGTGGGGGAAGAAGGTGGGAGCGGGGTTATGCCCAGCTGGAAGCCGCCTGTAATTTAACACTCGCAGATGGAGACTGAGGGTGATATGACACCCCCAGCTGTCTGCCACTGCCGCTGTCAAGGCCCCCCTTGGCTGCCTGGGACTCAGGATGCTTTGGGAAGGGCCTGGTGCGGGTGGGGGTGGTCTAATAAAGCAGCTGGTCTATTAGAAGATAAGCTTTGTGGAGAATCACACAATCATTCCGAATCCCCCTAATCCCAAACTTTATTGCCCTAGATAATAAGCTTTGGTGGCAACGCTCCATTGAAATATGGAATTGTCTGCAGGCTGGAGGCACCTGCTGTGCCACTCAGCTTTGGGCCGGCAACTGCCACGCACAATTTAGGGGCAGGTGCACCTTGCCTGCCTCAGCTCCCAGAGGAACAGGGGACAGCCAAGGGGGCCGGCCATGCTCCCATGGAGAGCTCCAAATACTCTGTGCCCAGGAAGCCTGACGAGGGCCTGAGAATGCTCTTTCTGTGACTTGTGCATTACCTGTTTTGAGAACTTGGGAGACAAGGAGCAGGGTGGAACATGTGCCTGTTGGGGATGCTGAGGCTCTGAGACCAGTTCTCTCTGCAGACCTCAATGGTCAGGAACTGATGGATCTCTCCCTTCCTCCAACTCCTTTTTGCAGCTGCCTAGGGCCACCTTCCTACAGGCCGTTTCCTCTTCCTGCAGGCTCCTCCCCTGTTCCCTTACCTACAAGTCTTCTTGGAGAGCTTCCCTGTCCCCTGGTTTGTGATGCCTCCATGCCCCCACAAAGCAGATTTATGTGTCTTCTCCTATGTGCCTCTCTAGTATTTGATTCGTGTCAAGATCGTAGCCCACATGACATTAATTAATCAAATCATCAATTAATGGCTTTTATGCCTGTCTCCTCCACTAGACTAGGAAGTCTTTGAGAGCACGAACCATATCTGATTTATTGTTTTGTCCACAGTATCTTGAAAATGCTCAAGATTTACCCTCCTCAAAAAAAGACTAGAAGCATCCTAAATGCAAATAAAATGGGAATCCTAAGTGGCCATTGAAAATAATGAGGCAGATCTACACATAGTCACAAGGACTGAGGTTCAAAGCATATTGTTAAGTGAGAATAATGCAAAGTGCCAAACACTGTAATAATGTTATCTTATGTTAAGACAGATGATAATGGTAGTAATAGTTGCCTCCGGGCAGGGTACTTGGAAAGGGGTTATGACAGGTAGAAAGGGGACTTCTCTAACATTTTCGTAACCCCTTTGAAAAACTGAAACCTTTAGCGTGTGCAAATACCACCTTCTAAAAAGGTGGAAACAAATACACTTGCAGGTATTTGTACAAAGGAGGCATAAGCACAGTTTATGGACAGGTTAGTTGGTCTTACTCCTCATATGCATTGTCTAAACTACAGTCATAGATGCCCTTTCTAGAAGGTCTGCCCTCCCTCAGATGAACATGACCTAAGTTATTCGGCTCCCTCTCTGATAGTGTATTGATTACTTCCCCATTCCCATAAACAACCTCTCTGCACCTCTCCAGGGGACTGACTGCGCTAGATTAAATTAAGAGCAATCTTCGCTTCTAATAGAACCTTTCCACCAAGCAGTTGCCTTGTAGGAGCAATTCATGAGTTTCATTTATGATCATAGCGGCCTCTAGTAAGGCTGACTGACCCCTTCCTCCAACAGAGCCTGTAGTTAGGTAGACTGGATCTGGGGATCCTTGATTAAGGTTGGGTGTATTCCCCAACCCAGGGGATAGAATATGAGAACAGACATAGCACGTGTGGTCACCCTCAGAACCAAATTGAGAGCTCCATTTGGGCAGAAGTGTCTAATCTGTATCTTTGAAAATGGCATCCTGGGGATTGCCCATCCTCTGTGGGTTAACATGGCAATGAGTTCTTTACAGTCCTCCTGCTAAGCTTCTGTGCGATGTTTGCTTCTGTGTTGTGATAAAATACATGTCGGTGGTCCTGATTCTGATGGGCAGAAATTCAGGAACTCCCTGCTTCCTTTCCTCAGGTGGGATTTAGGTTTAAAATAATTCTCAATTAGCTAATGAAGAATTCAATAATTCTTAATGGCTTCACTTAGGTGTCCCATCATGCACTGTGACTCCACAATCCTCTGCTTTAAAAAGTTCCCTGTTGTTTTCCCATGTCCTGTCTGCTGAATTTAGTTGCCTTGAATTGTCCAAGAAGCCTCTGAGAGGCTGAGGCAGGAGTTTGCCTTTTTGGTAACTGACTTGGGTAGATAGAATGCCCTTTGTTTCAGAAAGTCTACAGCTAACCTCCCCGAGGACCGGATAGTACAACATAGCCAGAGTTTGGGGCATTAGAGTAGAACTTAATGGTCAAATAGACATACTTCCCAGATCCGTCAGCACCCAAAATGCCCAAGCTACTCGAAATCTTCGTGGGCCCCAGATCACCCACCTTTTGGAAAGAGTATCCTAGATTATGGATTCAAGCAGAACAATCCACATTAGGCCTATTTTGTAGAAAAGTGTTGAAATGCAAACAACTAGTTGGCATGCTATTATATTTGCAGACATTCAATTAATATTTATTAATTTTGATTGTTAGCATTCTTTGAAAATATTGGACAACAGTTGCCCAGATCTTAAACACTGCCATAGTCTGGGTGCCCTGCCTTCGCTGCCTGAAGGATAAAAGGGCCTGAAACCAGGTTTGTTCTCTGGAGGGGTTCTCTGAGACGCAGGCGGGACTCAGAGCATGTGTTTTCACTGATTGCATTGTGGCGGCCTCGGAGGTGTTCCAGAGAGGTGTGTCAGCCAAGGACGCATCTTCATTGCTCTGAACTTCAAAGGAACACTGGTTCAGTTAGTCTTTGCTGTATAACAGACCATCCCCAAGTGTGGCTTAAAACAATGATTTGTTCTTTTCCACGACTCTGTGAACTGGATCCAGTTTTGCTCTGCCAGTTTTGCTGGGGTTCACTCAAGCAGCTACACTCAGGTGGAGGATCAGCTAGGCCCAAAGGTTGAGATGCTGACATGTGTGGGAGGGGATGCTGGCTGTTGGCTGGGGTGCCCCTCTTCTCTCCCATTTGGTCTCTTATCCTCCAGGGTAGACTACCTCAGCTTCCTTGTAGGGAGGCCTCGGGGCAGCATTCACAGAGTATAAAAACGAGAGCAAACTAGGCAAACAACTAGAACATGAGGGTTGTCATTAAGGGAGTGGGAGGGGGAGAGGGGGGGAAAGGTACAGAGAATAAGTAGCATAGATGATAGGTGGAAAATAGACAGGGGGAGGGTAAAAATAGTGTAGGAAATGTAGAAGCCAAAGAACTTATAAGTATGACCCATGGACATGAACTATGGGGGGGGGAATGTGGGAGGGAGGGGGGTGGGCAGGATGGAGTAGAGTGGGGGGGGAAATGGGACAACTGTAATAGCATAATCAATAAATATATTAAAAAAAAAAAAAGAAGAAGTAGATTGCTCAGAGCAAGTCTCAACACCAGCCCAGCTTCAAGAGGATGGGGAGCTAGACTCTCTCCCTGGACGGGAAGGATGCAGAATTACAGTGCAAAGGGGCCTGGCTGTTGGGATGGAGGGAGTTCGCAGTCGTTAAACAACATACCACGGCCATGGCACAGATGGATTGCAGGTCCAAGGAGCAAGGGAGGAGGAAGTGTCTGGAGTCTTCAAAGAAGCTGGAGCACTGGGTCTGAGCCACAGGCCCTGTGGCTTTGCCCCGCCCCCCACTCCTTTATAAAGTGGCTTGCCTGGTGAGGGTAGCTGAGCAGCTTTTTGACTGAGCACCTTGAGAGGCAAAGGCTAAAGAGGCACTGGTCTCCCATATGGTCATTTTGTCCTTTCTCTTGTACTTCTCATTCACTCTGCAGTGAGGCTGTCCTCCACCAAGGAAATCCGGGACAGCTGCTTGCTCTATCAGTCATGGCAGAATAAAAAACATTGTCCCTAATTGATACTGTAGGTAAGAGTTTGACTCTCAGATCAAAATGCCTGGGTTTGAATTCAGACCCTATTGCATACTAGCTATAATATTTATATGAATAAGAAACATAAACTCTTTAAGCCTCAGCTTCCTCCTCTGTAAAATGGGATGATTATTTTATCTTTTAAATATTGTTAATCTTTGTTTTTGTATGTGGATTTGATGAGATGATGCATTTTTTGCTTCAATATCATTTTGTTAGGTATTTGTTAAGTCTTAAATATTAGTTCTCATTATTTTCCAAGGACACAGAAGTCAAACCAAAAAGAGTTGTCTGAAATGAATATCTTAACATATATTTATAGAATACTAGTACAGAAAGAACAAAGAAAAATTCCACCTCCCCAGTTACCCTGATATTTGAAGTCCCGTCATTGTGCTTCTTGTGGGCTGGGGAGTAGTTGTGAAAATGGTCTGCATTTTGTGGTCAAATGAACCTGGGTTCTAATCCTGGCTCTGCAAGTTATGGACTGTAATTTTGAGCAAAATACTTACCTGAGTCTCAGTTTTTTCATATGCAATGTACTCATAATAACAACACATATAATTACATCAAAGGATTAGATATGAAAATTAAGGTAACTTATGTGAAGCACCTGGCACACAGTAGGTATTCAACACATAGTAGCTCTCTTACCTCCACTTCTTGAATCTTGAATTTCCCACTTGCATTCAAATAACAAATTCAACATTTTTTGAGCACTGGCATGTAGAAGGTGGTGACAGTTTCTTTGATTTGGGGTCTTTACCAAGAGCCACAAAAATAAGCCTCCCATCTCTTAAAGTATCAGATATATTTTTGTCCTTACTGACTGTTCTCACTGTTCTGTCTCTTTAAGGAAAAGGCCCTGAACAGGCTGTTCACCTCATTAATACTAAAGGCTGTAAGTTTTTCAGTTCTAGTGAACTCTGCATGACCCTCACAGACAATAATTGCTTTAACATAGGGTTAGGCAATAGCAACAAACTTGTCTAAATATAAGCCAGGGCTTAAAATACAACTTAACCTGGGAGATTTAAGTAGGTAAAGAAGATGGCTTCTCTCTGGAATTGCTTCTTGATTAATCACCCCATCTGAGGCTGCTGGAAAAATGACAGTTTTCAAACAGGGCTTTAAATGTCTCCCGCTCTACTTTTCCACGCTGGCAGGAAGCCAGTCCCTGTAAGCCATTGGTTCTTAAAGGGGACAAATACCCTTGGATTTTCTGAGTTGCACAGCTCAGGAAGAGAGTGGGGTTGTTAGGGACTGACCGATGAGAGGAAGAATTCATACTCTTCATTTAAGTTTTGATTATTTTCAGGATAAACTCAAGGAGCAGCCATCGAGTCTAGAGAAGAAGCAATATCTGGGGAAGAAGTGTACTTTTTCCATTGTGCCCAGGACTTAAGGAAAACAAGCTTCATGAGGCCCATTAGTTTATTTCCAGTCACATTAATCCAATATCTTGCCATCTACACTTGGGTCCACATACTTTATTGACTTGGCCCTAGTCTGCCCTCTGTCCCTCCTGCTGGTCTCTGTCAACCCTAGAGTTTTTTCCAGCCACCACTTCTCTGAACATCCATGCCTTGATCTGGGAGCCTTCAACTTGCAGCCAATCTGGAGATCATCTCCCATCTATATGTATACGTTTCTCTTTCTCAGATCTGGGCTGGTCTTAGCTGTCCTCCATACTTGCTGGGCATCCACAGCATCACTGAAAGATACCAGTGGCCAGTCTCCTCCCCCTTTATGTCCCTGCTATGGACAAGCTGATTTTTGCTCTCTCCACACCCTGGACATCGTCTCTGTGGTCTTTAGTTGACTTTGGTTTTATCATCTAGGACTAAAGCATGTCTCCAACTGATGGGATTTTTAGATGAGAGTTCCATCTTGGCCTTGAATAAGAGATTTTTCTTAGCCAAGAAAGGTTCCTTCTTGACCTTAAACCAAAGTAAGCTTTGTATAGAGAGAGGTTGGCTAAGTGGTTCTCACATTGTGCCCCTCATCCACAACCTAGGATTCTGCAAAAGATCCTCTAGGGATCTCCCACTTGGTTTCACCAAGAGTGGTTCTACTCTGACCAGACTTGTGTATAATACTGGCATCCTGCCTAAGACTGCCCTTTGTGTCCGAGACATTCATCCCAAGATATTTGCATAGCTTCCTCCTTCTCTCTGTGTCTGTGATTCAACTGTTTTCCACAACCACACTATATAAAATGGCAACACAACATCCTTAAAGTCCCTATTTCTCTTACCATATGGTATTTATACCATCTGATATACCATTTAGTCTTTATTTATGGTAATTCAAGCTCCCACAAGTTTTTGTTCTGTTTGGTACTTCATCCCCTGCTCCTAAAACAATGTGGACACAGGAACTACTAAATAAACATGTGTCCAATAAATAAAAAACTATACTTACAGATAGAGTCCTAGAATTCTAGGGTATTATGTCTTGTCTATCATAAAGCAGAATGATTTCTTGATGGAATCCTTTTTTCTTTCTTTGTATTTTATACTATTTAACAAAATTAACATACAGTCAATTTGACTTTTTTTGGCATGTGGTTCTGTGAGTTTTAGCATATGTATAGATATGTGTAACCACCACCACCACAGTCAGCGTAAAGTTCTATCATCCCCCCAAACTCTCCCATGCTTTGGAGTCAAATATCACCCCTTTCCACCTTGTTTACTAGTTTTGTCTTTTTGATAGTTTCATGTAAATAGAATCATCCAGAATGAAATCTTTTGAGACTGTCTTCTTTCACTGCCATTCTTGTCCTTGAGATTTGTCCATGTTTTTATATTAATGGTTTGTTCTTTTTTATTGCCAAATAGTATTCCATTGTATGGACATACCACATTTTGTTTATCCATGTACCCACTGAAGAACATTTGAGTTGCTTTAAGTTTTTGGTGGGTATGAGAAGGGATGCTATAAACATTTGTCTACAGGTCTCTGTGTCAACCTAAGTTACCACTGTTTAGGGTAAATACCCAGGTGTAAGATTGCTACACCACATGGTAAATGTATGTTTAATTTTGTAAAAAATCTACCAAACTATTTTCCAGGTGGCTGTACAATATTGTGTTAATATCAGTAATGTATGAGAGTTCGAATTGCTCTGCATCCTCATCAACACTTAGCATTATCAGATTTTCACTTTTTTGCATATTTTTTAGCCATTCTTATAGGCATCTCAGTGTGGTATCTCACCGTGGTTTTAATTTGCAAGTAGTGGTATCTCATTTCCCTAATGGCTAATTATGTTGAACATCTTTTCATGTGCTTATTTGCTCTCCATATATTCTCTTTGGTAAAGTGTCTATTCAGCTCTTTTACCCACTGTTAATTTGACTGATTTTTTTAGATATATTCTAGCTACAAGACATAATGTGATTTACAAATATTTTTCCCAACCTGTAGTTTGTTTTTTCATTTTCAAAGTACAGAGCAAAAGTGTTTAATTTCAGTGAACTCCAGCTTCCCAACTTTTTAATGGATTGTGCTTTTGGTGTTGTATCTAAGAACTCTTTGCCTAATTTCCAGGTTACAAATATTTTCTCCTATGTTTTCTTCTGAACGTTTTATACATTCGTGTTTTATAACTAAGTCAATGATCCATTTTTAGTTAATTTTTGTATAAGGTATAAGGTTTAAGTCTAAGTTTACTTATTTACTTTTACATATTAAGTCTGATTGTGCTAACACCATTTGTTGGAAAGAGCTCCCTCTCTTCATTGAATTGCCTTTTCACCTTTTAAAAAAATGAATTGGTCACACTTTTGTGGGTCTTTCTGAACTTCTTTTTTTATCCCATTGAAGTATGTTTCCATCCCTTCACCAAAACCACACACTGTCTTGGTTGGTGTATCTTGATAATAATTGTTAAAACCAGATAGAATGAATCCTCCCACTTTGTTATGGAATCGTTTTCTAACCTCTATCACCATGGACTACAAAAGGAGAAAGTGAAAAAAAAAAAAAAAACTTTTCTTGAGCATTGTATGTCACAGGCACTGGACCATGGGAACTTAACAGTATTTAATTTTTAAAACAGTGCATTCCAAGTGGATATTATTTTCCCATAACATGCCCAAGGCAGAGTTGGGTCTTAACCACAGGCCAAAGTTACCCTTAGCTCACGCACTTTCTACTGCACAATAGTTCACGTCGACTCTTTGGAACCTGGAGGTGTGGAAAATGCCTGAGAATACCTTGGATACTCTGCTGGATTTAATTTTTAAGAAATCATTTATGTTAAAAAAAAAGACCTCTGTGGCTTCCCAAAGTTATTTCGTTCCCATGGTTGAGATGCAAACATATTCTTATTTATACAGTCTGAATAGAAGGTTTAGTTTGGTCTCTTGAAAGACTGTGCCGAGTTAATAATCTAAGAGTGGATTGTCACACTGGCCACAGGAAGATAAATAATCAAGGATTATAAGTCTTTAATTTAATATAACTTATTCTCATTAATTAAATGCCAATTACCTGCTTGTCTTTCCTGGGAACTGGCCTTTGCAATCAATCTTTTCAGAAACGTTGTACACACATGCTCACAGAGGTATTAATATCACTCAAGATTTACAGGCACTGGACTCCTTGGCTTAAACCATCCTCCAACACTCTACACTGTAACCGCAGATAATTGTCATAAATTTCCTGATCTTTGACCTAACTGGTTCTTAAATTTCCATTCCCTAACAGGCCTGAGGCGTTCATATTTATCATACTGAGATGCTTACTCCTAAGGATCAACGCGTTCCAGCAAGGATCTGGATGTCAATCTCTGACCTGTCCTCCTACTTGGGGTTTTTGCTGGTCACAACAGAGGAGAATCTTTGGGACTAAGAGTATTCTCTCTTGACTCCCCTGTGCAAATCATTCATTCACAGACACTATAACCTCGCAAAGTACCTGGAGAAACTTGACCCCTCAGAAGCCTTTTGAATGCCCCCACCTGCACTGATTTAAGCATTCAATGGCAGCACACACCCACCGCTGAAAGTATTTCCATTCCAGTCTTTAGCAGTTGGCTGTGTGTATCTGCAATTTTTATTAAATTTCTTATCCTCTAGACTGCTTATTCGTTATGCTTGTATATAACTGTACATTTTATAGGTGCTATAAATTTAAGTCTTCCAAGTGGCTGGTGGTTTGCTTTGCGGAGCTTGTCTGGAATACGTGCCTTCTAATTCTGTATTTAAGCGGGGGGAAAAAAAAGGAGACAAAGGAGGAAACCAAATTTATTGAATGAAATCCCAGGTTTACTTGCAAGCTCAGAGTCACAGATTCCTACATCTGATCAGCTTCCACTCTTTCTTTTAACATTTCAGTTTGAGGCCCAGAATAGAATTACCTCCATATCAATCATTAGTTGAATGTTCTTCTGGTGGCTTATTTTAAAAATTAAAATAATTCTGTATGCACATGCAAAGTAGATTTTAGAGTGTAGAAAAAAGAAGAATGGGGGAGATAAGTCGTAAGGTAACCGCTGACATGCAGATATAAATTATTTGATAATGGGAGCTCTCATGCCAGGCACCATGCTCTTTGCATTCGTTTTCTCACTGACTTCTCTCAACAATCCTATGAGATCAATGCTGTTATCACTCTTATGTAAATGATGAGGGAACTGAGGCTCAGAGTTAAAATAATTTGACCAACACCTCACAGCGAGTGAGTGGTAGAATCCTATCCTGAACCAAAGCTGCCTGACTCCAAATCCCATGTTCCAAACATGATACTAAGAACATCAGTTATTGATCACCATTATCATCTCTGATTCATCTTTTTAACCATATACCCCGTGACCTAGCTTTACCATATAACAAAAAAATAATCAGTCATTCATGGATCTTCAATGTAGGGATTTTCAAATATCTTCTAGAAGCACTTCATAGCTTTGCTTTCCTAATTCATTCCTGAGTTTGACCAATTCATTTCTCCAGGTTGTAGGAAACAAAGGAAACTTGTTTGGGAAATTTCTAATAAGTCATTATTCTTGCAAATAAACATGACACTACTGATTCCTATCCACACATGAAAGGCAATGAATTACTGCAGGTTTCCCCCCTTTAGTAGAAGAGACAGATTTGCATCAGTTTACTTACATTCTTTCAACCAGTCTCCATGGTTCATGCTGATAAGTTATTAGTAAGGAGGCAGGGCTAAAACTGTTGTCCTTTTTAACACACTGCTCTGACCTAAATTCAACCTGTTCCACTCATTCCCCAAAGGGGGTAGGCCAGGTCTTACACAAACCTGGTTATTATTGATTGTATTGGGGTGGACATGTGACCTGGGTACCAATTCATTGTCTAGGAAGAAGCCGATGAGATGATCTGTTACTGAGCATGAGATAGATGATACATGAACAACTGCTATGGAGGTACCTGGACATTCTTGGTTTGTTCTCTCACTAGACTTGCTTATTTCTTGCTATTTACTATGTCTGTATCCTATTTAAAAAAACAACACCACTTTTTTTTGGAGTGAATTGGAGTTTTGGTTCCTTGCAATCAAATGACCCCTGGAAAAGAGAGATGTTTTAAACTTACTTTAATACCAGAAAAAACTCTTTGGAAGTACAAATGGGTAAAGGTCCATCCACTAAAGAGCATAAAATGGTATATATATGTATCAGACTTGAAAGAGTTAACTTGGCTGCAAAAAATCAAGAAGTTGACTCCCTTCTCTTCAGTGGGGCCCAGATTAATTTTGGTTGGTTGTAAATGGTGTTTTTATTCAGGAGGCAATGGACATATGTGATAAATGTGAGGACTATCATATGTCTTATAAAGAGCTAATTGTTTGTGAAAGATGCTCTGCCAGTGACACACACAAGTCTGATGCACACTGGCTGCTGGCCCTTCTATAACAATTTCATTAAACCATCAACCCTTACACCAGAACACAATGTGACAAAGCAGAGATTGTCTTCTCTGACCTTGGCAGGATCTGGAGACATTAAAGAAAGATCAAATACTCTTTTTTTTTAATAAACAACTTTATGAAGACCTAATCACCCTGCATACTAAATTCAAGCACAGGGTTTAGAAGCCGACCATTTTCTCATTAACACTGTTGTTAATTTTTCATGCTGTATCCAATTTTCTCCACGTCTCAGACTAACCATTTACTCTAATTTATTAGCGTAGGAATTGCCGAATTACAAAGGTGAGAAAAAATTATATGTTTCACCTTTCCTCCAGAATTAGGCTCCCATCCTGAAGAAGTGGAATTCTTCATTCAAGAAATCTTTTCTTCCCATTCTTTAAATTGGTATTTCATCAAATCTCTGGCCTCTGGAAGGTTGGCGGGCACTACCCAGAGTAGACTGTAATGCACTGTTTCGTGTCTTTGTAAAAGTCATTTTGCATTTATCTTCAGAATTATTTTATCATTTTATGAGCAGTTTAACATATTTACTCATGTGTAAATGGACAATGAGTAAAGATTAGGGAGGCTTCATTTGCAGTGAAGACCTTACTAGAGTCTCAAAAAAAAAAAAAAAAAAAAGGTTGAACTGCCTGCTACAGATTTTAAATTGTGGATGTCAAACTATGGTCATAATCTCTAACCTTTAAGATATTGCTTTTAAACAGAACAGACAAAAATTTCTGAAAAAATGAATGTGTGTGTGTGTAATATCACCCTGACAGAGAGTTCTGAAACTGAGCACTGTACCAGAGACATTTTAAGGACTTGAGTTTGTGTTGATTCTTTAACTGTAATTAAAGAGACATATTTATGAAAAAAAGGTTTTTGACTGACTTGGAAGAAAAGAGAGACATCCCCAAACTGCAGGAAAGTTCAAGAATTGCCCCAAAGCTTTAAAGTAGTCAAGGCCCATGAGAGATATATTCCATTTCAACATCACTTTGCACATGTCAGTGTTATTATTCAGAGAAGTTCTAAATCTTAAATAATAGATCATGCATTCATTAGCCTGTTTTAAGATGTATCATCCAAACAGTGAAAGTTTAAAAGACCTAACACTTTCATTTCTGAGATTTAACATGAGCCAGCCCTCTCTGGATTACAGATGTGCGCTCCTAACTACGTGGTCCAAGAGTCAATGACTTCGTAGTCATTTCTCTTTCCAGTAAAAGATATTTATCAGCAAACATTCTTAAATGAATCTACTGATAACTTTCCTGTTTATACACATTATGACCAAAAAAATAACAGTTTTGGAATATAAACCATCATCTACAAAAGAAGATCGAGACTGCGTTTTATAGGACAGCAAACAGTAGCACCACTGATTTCCATACAGGTTGTTGGGAGGAAACAGGCTCATTTGCTCAGAGGCAGTTTAGACTACTGTGGACAAGGTTTTGGTTGGAGCATGTCTGCCCCAACTCTGGACTTAACCTTATGTTAGTTAAGTGGAGTGCCTGACACAGAGTCGCCACGTGATAGATATTAGTTACCTGGTGACTAATACTCTCTGACCTCAAGCTAACATTCCCCAGGGGTATGTTACTGGGCACTAAAACCACCTGAAAAGATCATCTATTGGGTGTGCCATCCCACTTCCAAACCTCATTCTTAAAACGAGGACTAAAACAGAATTTCTTTGACTTTAAGTGAGTAGTTGAAACATTTCCTGACAAACTAAAAGAACTGTACATAGATTCAACTGAAGAATGACCATGATAATTTGACAAAACTTTCATATGAAAAAGAACTACATAAGAGAAAAAAAATGGCCAATATACATCTCTGTCTAGAATGCCTCTAAGTCAGCCATCAGCCATAACTATTTGGGGGGCTGTAAAAGGAGAATGCCTCTATTGCATTGCTTTTAACATTGGTCCAAAGTGGTGGTGATGAAGGGGTTCTTTAAATACCTTTGAGAATGCTGAGCTTTAAAAACAGTAGGTGATGTCCTCAGCATCCCATCCAAGCTATTCACCGCAAATACTATCAACAGCCACCAAGCTACTGGCGTGGATATAAATATTCATACCAATAAATGGGATATTGCTGACTCCACAAGTATAGTTGGAATAGCCTGTCTATTGTCACTTCACTGGAGATACATCATTTGTTTCTTAGGAAAAGTCTTCTTTAAGAATAACAGCCTCACAAAACAGTCTGCCATGTACCACTGGGTTGATTTTGTTGGAAAAAAATCCCCATCATATATAGATCACGGTGAGGGGGCCAGCTCTCCTTGTGTCCTACACAAGCCAACAGTCCTCATGTTAATGAAACAACCAGCCTGCTCTCGCTCTCTCTGTTCAAGGGTGTCCTGATATCTGAGAAGGTACATTCATCAATTCATAGTTTTGAGAAAGTAAGTGATCAAAAGACATCCAGAAGTCACACCTATCGACCTGGGAAATCATTCAGTTTTAGAGCTCGATCTCTTGCTTTCTCTCCTTCTTATTCTCATTCCCTGACCCTCACACCTCACCTTTGTAATTGAGTAAATTTCTCCGCATAATCTTAGAACTCAAACATATTTTATGGCTTTTCCTGGATATTACACCTATAGACATCACCCTTCTTGGAAAGAGGATCTATTAAGTACAAATGCAAGAGAAATGCAAGGCCCATCTTCCACAGTTTCTGAACCTTCTCAGAACACACGGATTCTGTTCATAAGATGTGAAACCAACACACTGCTCTCACTTCAACCTGTAGTGTTGAACTAGCTCTAGATCTCTCATTTTGATTATTCAGCCCTTTAGGAAACAATGTAAGAAAAATTCTCATCCTTCTATACACCTTATTTCAATTCCATTGGTACCCAGAAATATAGCCAGTCAAGGAAAGGGGTTAATTTGTTATATGTTGGGCATAGTATTGTTGAAGGAGACACACACACATTCATTCATTCTTTCTCATTCACCAGAGATACTTTAATGCAGAAACAAAGTATGATAAGTATGATGAATATTATTATTTTCTTATTTCTATAAAATTGATTTTAACACATTTTCTCAGGTAAACGCTCCAAGGTATATTTTTCAACTTTTAAAGATAAGAATTAAGAAGGTACACATAGTATTTCAAATCTTGTAACAATTAATGCTACAGATAGGAGTACTGTGTTTAACTTCTTAGGATCTCTGTACTCTTTATGCTTCAAATCTTTTATCTTCATTATTACCATCATCTAAGAAGAGAAAAACTTTGAGAAGTGGCCCCTTCTGGCATTTGAATCAGTACGAGATCTTATTTAGAGAATGCCATACTCTGTCTTCTCTCAAGGAACCTTCAGAAGGCAAAAATTATCTTGACATTCCTGTTGATCTTCCATTTCTGATCCACTGATCCATGCAAACTGGGGGCGGGGGGCAAGGAGCAGGCATTTCTGGCATGGGAGAGGGAGGTCAAGGAAGTGGGGCAGACTGAAAGAAAGGTGGGAACTGCACTGTGCAGGTAATACCCTTTTGTTTCTGGTGTGTGAGTTCAAGAGAGCTCACGGGGGAATCTCATTGCTTTTTCAAATGCCCACATACAGCATCAAGGGCCGAAACCCAGTTTCCACACCTCATAATCCCACCCGAACGGTCATGCCCACAGGAAAGCAAGCTCTGGTATCTGAGTGTTACAGACCACAATGGACCATTGGACCAGCTCCCCAGGAAACACTAGTCAGGAGGATGTCGGCGAGCCCTGGCCAAAGTCACCCTTCAATACACGTAAAGAACAACATAAAGAAGCACACGCTCAGGGCAGTATGTCTCCAGGGAGCGATTTCAGATTCCACACAGGAGTAACTGGTGGCCTTGGATAAATCACTCCTCTCATTTATGTGCTGAACGGGAGAAAACAAGTCAACAACTGATGCATGCAAAAGCATTCGGAGGTGATGGATGGAGACATTACGGTGCATTTCGTCAATGGCATGCCATTAGAGAAAACCATTTCATAGAGTAAATTAAGAAAAACAAACCGGCTACGTGACATACTTGAAATTGCCACTGGCCGGACCGGTTTTCCTCCTGCAGGAATGAAGCTGCTTGGACTGACATTATCATTATCACTCGGGCTCCCTTTCCTAGGTCAGCTGCCTGTGCTCCTCTGAGACGTATACTCCCAGCCTCCACTTCCCTGTAATGATGGCCACTCACATAACTGGGGACACCTGTGTATCACAGAGCCTGCGCTGTCTTGACTATTATTTGTGTTACCGCTATTTAACTTCATGCATCAATATGGTATTTTCTTCACCAAGTCATACAAACCTTTATTGGCAAAATCCGGGTCTTACAAATGAAACTTACCAACACAGCACTGGGCTTATAGTGTTCAGTAAATATTTGTTGATTTTACCTGTGATTAATTTCTCCTGTCTTTCTCACATACCTGACTGTTGTTTGCCAAACACTGAAACACTGATTAATTCATTATGAAAGCATTGCTTCAGACTCAGGTTCTGGGAATGCAGAGACAGACTTGGTTCTGACCTCAGGGAGCTCAGGCACATAAGCAACAATCAGAACCTCGTGCAGGTAGAATCATGGGTGGGGAGCGGAGTACCAAATATTGCCGTTCTGGGTACTTGCAGGGCAATTCCGGGAAGGCTTTCGGAAAGAGTAGTCCCTTTAAGATGAAGCAGTTGTTAGCTAAGCATTATAGCTGGTGTGTGACAGGGCATGTTAGTGAGGCCAAGCATGGAGCATTGGGTTCCAAGTCATTCGCTATTGCAGGTGCTTCGACTGCAAAGCTCAACCTATTCCCAAGGTCATCCCCTAAGGTCAGGGTAGAAATGGGCTATGAAATCACAGGCCCTTTCCCTTGGTACGCAGGCTCTGAGAGCATTCGGATGCACCTCACGGTAGCTGCGGCTTCATAAAAATCAGAGCTGATTGATGGGAGCATGCTCTCTGCCTTGGTGAGTTTAGTCTACCCGTGCTTTTAGTACCACTGTGGCTGTGCTTCCTAATGGAAATGCATTTCTCACTCTCACCATTACCCAGATATAGATGCTCTTGGCTATAAAAGGCCATTTACCTCAAGATCTTCGTCTTGTAAGGCATCCCTAATTCAGGAAGGAAACGAGGAGTTGAGAAGAACCCACCACAAATGTTTTGTCAGGTAGTTCACAGAGAGAGAGAGAGAGAGAGAGAGAAAGAGAAATTTAAAGAGCTCAATTTATGTTTGGCTTCAGTTTGCAGCTCCATTACCCTGACTCAGAGTCCCGTTCAAGGAATTCACTTTCTCTTGTGGAGGGCTTTAACACAGAAAACAAATAAACTAAACGTTTCTTTTTGCTGTTTTTTTTTTCCTTTAAGAAATGATGATTGACAGTATAATAAAATCTCTTATTTATTTAATAACTCATTGGGCCCAGGACCATATTCAAATTATCATATCAACTCTGACAAATCCATTGTGAGCTGGGAATTACTCCCATTACACAGGTGTGGAGTCAGAGGCAGAGAGGAGTAAAGCACCATGTCCAAGGTACCCAGATGGTAGAACTGGGATCTGAAAACAAGATGCCTGATTCCAGCGCTGGGGGCTTTTATGACACTCAGTGCCTTCCAGATCAAATATTCACGTATATGTTAAAACACATGACAAGGAGCTGTCAAAGTGCAGAGGTAGACATAGTGGAAACCATGCACCCATCAATTTTAGGAGGAGGAGCTGGGTGCCCATCAGAGTTGCCATAGATGGACTGGTTGAAGGGAAAGCGAAACCTCATGGGAACACTCAGAGGTCAGGTTCTGAGGTTTCTTTCAAATAATTTGGTTTAATAAGAATAACAAGCCACAGATAAGTGGCTCGTTCTCTGCTGTAAAATCACATTATGTCTGGCCAAACTGATCTCTCCATCCAATTACTCCTGAATGACAAGCTGAAAAAGCGTTTCATGCTCAAAACGGCCACTATGGGGTTATCTCTTCAATTTGCTGTGTGACTGTGGTAGAGCCACTGACCCTCTCTGAACTTCTCATGAGCTGCAGAGGCTGGCTTCATTCTGGCACCAGGAAAGAGGGAAGCTTCACAGAGAGGCTTTTGAATCAGTGTGGTTTCTCTTCCATGGAAAGGCAGTATGGGAGCAGAGAGGTAGAAGTGATATATTCAAAAGGAAGAAGTGGTTTTAAACTTCTGGAAGAGCCATGCTAGAGAGTGGGCACACCTGCAGTAATCCTGCTACTTCACTAAGAAGGAGAGCCCTAGTCGGGTGGCTCATTTGGTTGGGGTGTCGTCCCATACATCTAAAGGTTGTGGGTTCGATCCCAGCCAGGGCATGTCGCTAGGCTGCGGGATCGATCCTTGCTTGGGGCATGCACGGGAGGCAACACATTGATATTTCCTTCTTACATTGATGTTTCTTTCTCTCTCTCTAAAATTAATAAATATAGCCTCAGGTGAGGATTAATAAAAAGAAGCAGGGGTAAAAACGTTTTTCATTAAGAGGTTGACCTGCAGAAATGGGCCTGAAGCCTCCTGGAAAACCACCCACTAAGACTCAGAGAAGCAAAGACGGTCCAGGCCTGAACCCTTAGCACGCGAGCCTCCTGCCCCGATCTGAGCAGTGTTCTCAAATGCCTCAGCCCTCAGTCCAACTGCACACTGCAACTTAATTCACTTTGGTTTAATAATTAAACAAAAAGTACCTAACACGTCGAGGAAAGTGAGAATAGGGCAGGAAAAGATAGTGGGGAACCAAACTAATATATGGACGTGAACTCTGTCAAAGCAGCAGTTCCTCGCTAGATAAGGGTTGGGGGAGGGGGACATTAATCTGGGCACAGCAAGTGTTTTATCTGCAACTGACAAATCCCAAACCCTCCAAGCTTCTGTTTCTCCTTACTTAAGACCTGGGTCACAGTATTTATTTACTTAAGTGATGGAGATGAAGGCAGGCTTAATGCTGGCCACCTGTCAGAATAACAGCAAAGGGCCTCTTTAAGGGCAGTTCAGCGACCCCCAGCACCCAACACAACAAAAAGGGATTGGGAGAAAAGTGTAGGAAAAACAACTCACTGATTGAGCTTGCAGGAGATGGTGAGATGGAAGGTAAAGTCTCTAAGGGGAGAGAGATGCTGAGATCCACAGGTGCCATTTAAAGCAGCAGGAGAGCAGACAGGCCCCTTCCCATTTGGCGATGAGAAGGGATTTTGCAATATGATAACCAAACTGAAAAGTCAGGCTCTCTTACCTGCCTCTTGCAAATGCCCTTGGGGTTCTTCATACTTCTTTTTGAAGAGAGGTTCGTCACAGTTTCCCAGGAAGGCAAACACATTTTCTCAGAAATAATGCCACCTGTGTGCTCTAGAGGGTGAGGAGTCAACAGACAGGTCCTGCCTGGAGAAGCTTGAGGCAGCATGGCGAACCTCGACCGTGGAACACACACGCACCACCTACTGGATGGCAGGCAGCAATCTCCATATTAACGCATGTAACAACCTAAAATGACTTCACCATCACCCTCGTTTTACAGAGACGGTAATACACTTGGCCAAAGGCAGCCAGTGCTAGAGGGAGGTGGGGCCAGGCCCGGCAGGCATGCGGGCTGTGGGCCTCCTGCTCTCACCCACTGTGCTGGGCAGCCAGCGGAGAGGAGGTGGTCTGGCATGACACAGTCACAAAGCTAGATTGCTGGGAGCTGCAGCCTCTCCTACCTGAGGAATAGGAAATGTCCCACCTCAGTTTTATATCAGCTCTGATTTCTGTTCCTGCGACAGCGTGATGAAAAGGGCATGAGTTAGGGAGTCAGAAAGACTTGTTTCTGAAACTTCCATTTTCCTAGGGAAGTTATTCAACTTTTGGAGCCTCAGTTTCCCATCTAGAAAGCAAGGCTTTATCTCAGGGTTTTGTGAGGATTAGAAACAAAATATGGGACCTATTCAGCAGAGCGCCTGGTCATGGAAAAATAGAAAGCGCCCAATCTGTAAAGGCTCTTTCAAATGTTTTGTTATAAGGCTCAGTAGAGAGAGCATCAATCCTTGGGACAGTCATTCCTGCCCCTCTGGAGGCAGGTCATGCCTATGGAGTGGTGAACGTGGACTGGCTGAAGCAGGTTCTGTCCATGGGCCAGTCTACCCTGTAGATTCTGCAGACGGGGCCGCTTCCTGCCCCTGCACATTGAAAAGCAATTCTAGTAGGTGCTAAGCTTAATTAGTTTGTGTCCAGACATGCTTTCAAGGGCTGTGCACGCACACTTGTCATCATGATCTGCCACCTGTTTCTGGAAAGCCTACATTTCCAGAAGTCTGAGCCTAGTTTCTCGGTACAGTCACTAGATGAAATTTCCATTCAGTCTACCTCTCACTCCAGCAACCTAGGCACGGGACTGAAGTCAACACCCTCTTCTGCTGATGGAGCAGGTGAGAGGAGGGTTAACTGCTCACAGTATGTCTTAGCTACTCACTCTGATCATGGGCCACCTGTGCTCAGGCAGCTGGGGCATCTGCTCTGCAAGCTCAAAGTGTCCACACGGGCTCTGGGGGGCACCCGAGACAACTCTGATGGCCTGAGACGGTTATATGTGAGTCTGAGCTGGAATTCTGGCCTAGGACATTCTTCCTATTCTGCTGGTACTGAAATCAAGACGTGTTTTCTGGAATTATCCCCAAAGAATCTCTGCTGGGTAGGAAGAAAGGAAGAAGTGGATGAATACAGCCCAATTGGCACTGAAATGTAGACTTTTGGGATATACTGCAGGTTCATGATCACATTGCTTTTCTCCAATGGTTCTTCCCAGAGAAAATAAAAAAGACCTAACAGAGCTTCCCCTGCCCCACTGCCTGCCACCTCCTGGCTGCCACGGCATTTCAGTGGCACACATCACTAAAAAAATAGGGAATGGGGGACAGCTGCTCCTGGGGACAAAGGAGAACAGGTAGTGGTTGCTCTAGTACCCAATGGTTCACTTTCTCACCACCACACATGAGCACAGTAGCGCCTCCAGCCCCCACTGCACAGGCACTCTGTTCCCACGGAAATGACAATGGCTAGAGAGAACTCCACCCTCTGAAATCTGTGGCAAGACAGATGACGGTGTGATGGAAGGCAAGAGTACACTGAGTGCCTTATCGATCTACCTGCCAGCCCATAAATGGTGGGTAATAAAAATTTATTGAAAATTTGAAAAAAAAACTCACTTATTTTAATTCTTCCGAAAGGGAGTACTGATGTTGCATGTGAATAAACCGTCCCCTCCCCCAGGGCTCAGTCACCATCCTTCCACCAGCCAATCCTCCAAATAGCACGGATTTAAAAATCTTGCAATTTTATTTGCATATAAAGGCCGCTAGATATAGAATATCACAATAAATTTAAAGAAACAACTGCTTTCCTAAATTTCATTAACAAGATAACATAAAATAGAATAAAGCTCAACAGCATTTACAATGGGAAAACAGAAATGACTATTAGCGACAATATTTTGTGCTAGCGAAGATTGCATCGACACACAGTGCAAAATGGGGGGAGGGAGAGGAAGTAAGAAGACAATTCAGGGTATTTAAATATAAAGGACAACTAAGCCTTATTTTAGTTAGCTTCCATTGCATCCATTAAAGTCTATACACGCCTGTAACTGTACCTAGATTTAACTCAAGCTCTTTAAGACCTTGAGTTCTGAGAAAATGTGTGAGCTCCTGGGGACTTCAGATGCCCAGCTATACAGCATCCATTTGTAGCTCTACTGTCCTTGGCAATATTAAACTCCTAACTTAGTTATAGTACACAAAAAATACTTATATATATAAACCCATATTACAAAGGAGTCTGCACACTCTTTTTTTTTTTTACTGCACGAAATACCTGCTCTTGACAGATTCCATTTCCATATTTTTAAAGCTAAAATAATTTAAAAGAAACAAACAAACAATGAGACCTTGTATAACCACAGTGTGGATCTCACGAACTGAGCCATCAGTGGAACGAGGGCCATCTTCTCTTCCCTTGACACAACTTTCTTTATAGCGACAGTGTGCAGGGAAGTCTTTTGCCACGCCGACTTTTGTTGAGAAGATCACTATAAACCCGGGCCACAGCTGCAAAAAAGAAGCACTACCAAGAAAACAACAACAACAAAACATCAAAAAATAAAACAGTTCAAACAATACTCTTAAACAGTTGTGCAAATCTGGTTGGTTTTTAAAACACTGCCTACCTGTTTCTTTTTTTCCTTTCCTTCCAGCTTAAAGCATATTAAAATAAGACTCTTATCACCTTTTAAAAAGAAAGCTTGGCTGTCCTTTGGTGAACACTAACAATTTACAATGGCGTGGCCTTTGAGAAAACAGAAGTCATTTTACAAATTCACAACGCTCCTCTGATTTCAAATGGATACCCCATTTAAAAAATAATAATAATAAAGAAGAAGCACAACTTCTAGCATCATTTTTTTTTGTTCCAGCAATTTACAAAAAGAACTCACAGGATTTGGAAATAAACCAGTAAGAGAATGTACATTTATAATTAGAAAAAATGGCAGTTTATAGACCTTCCCTCACATTCCAACGGGGCGTTGGGAACTTCAGGAACCCTGTGGGTTTGGAAGGTCAAATATAATTGGAGGGTTGGTCGGTTGAAAGCTGACTGTACACGTTGAGGCATTGATGTACGTTGTGTAACCGTCGGTCATAATGCCGTAACCTGTGGGGAGAGAGTGTCACACTTACTGTAATATACACACATAGTAGAGACTCGATGTGGGGCCATCAGGCAAGGAAAACAAACAAATCTTTGCTGGTGGGTAGTGAGATGGAATTCCTGGATATAACAGCTTTCAGAAACGGCCTGCTAGTTTTATTCTACTTTCTTTAAAGGGAGAATCCTCTACTTCAAAGAAAAGTGCTTTCTTTTTCCTTATTTAAATACTAGATCTGTCAGGGAAAGGCTGTAAAATGTCTTCACTAGTGAGAATATAAAAAAATCATCCCCCTCTTTTTTGAATATGATTTTCATTTCAAAGCCCTGTGTTAACTATTGCATTCCCAGGGACAGAATGAGCAACATCAAATCAGGGCCACACATCCACCCCCAAACAGTCTTCGGATGAATGAAGAAGGAAGGAGTGTTGCCTTGGGAGTTAGGAGAGGAGGACGCTCAGCGCCTGATCTATGAAATAACGTCTCAACTGCCTCAAGGAGAGTTAACAATAACTAATCTTATCTTACTTGAACTGTGTGGCTTTGATGCCAAATCCCATTTCATTCAAAAGAATCGAGTAATCAAAAGTCCAAGTGATTTGGAGAAACGTCACCCTAGGACCCTGCTTTCTAAGCTAACCTGGACACTGGGTCAAGCAAAAACACTCCCCATAGGCAGTATAAATCTCTTGTGAACTACTGGAAGAAAGCTAAGAAAGTTTCTCTGGGTCTTTGGTATGTATGATCCTTTTATGATTTTTAATACATTGAAATTTTCGGCATAGTTGCAAATCTGCACACTTCCTTTATAGCCTCTGCAATTAAGTTTGTAATTCTACGTTGGTATCAGGTTCTATGGCACAGAAAAATATGCCCATGAAAAAAATAAAATTTCCAGGATTTATAGAAATAACTGATAAGGTCCCCCTCCCCACTTCCAAATTGCTAAAATTTCTGCAAGTAAGCCTGTGGAGAGCTTAATGAGGGTGAATGGAAAAATCTCTTAAGAAAAGAAAAGAGGCATTTAAAATGTGCACTGTTTAGTTCTGGGGTCATAAAGTCTTGTTATCTTTCTCCATCAGGAGGCTGGTATTTGCCCTCTCTCTGCCCTCTTCAGCTGTCTTAAGCGAATAAAATCAAGACGAGTTTATTTGAATATGATCTCCTCCCTTTTAAGCAAGTTTATTATTTTGGGGCTTCAGTGGAATTCCCCAATTGTCTGGCTAGTTTAAAGCTAATTAATGATTTAAAAAAAAAGATGAAATGCAAACCCATAGGCATGCTGCAGGAATTCAAACCTGATAGCTGTCCTTAGAAATGCTGCTTAGACCTGAGCTCCCATCCCCCCCTCCTCAAATCATGCACCAAGCCTTAGAGAAGCGCCCTCCTTTTCAGGGACACAGCTCAGTAGGCGCAGGAAAACATCCACTCTTGGGGAGATGCACCCCTGCTTTTCATCCACTCAGCTGGCGCCTGCACTCAGAGCTTGCTTACTTTAGCCTCAGTAGGATGATTTTCAATATGCTCTTTATTACCTGCCTAAACCAGGAAGCCACTGGACTTGTGGGCTTTGAAAGGCAAACTTGGTTTTTTGGCTTCATCAAGTACATAGACCTAAACCCCTCAAATGCAGATTCATAAATAACTTTGGAGAACAGCTATAAGCAGGAGATGGAGAGAACAGGGCAGCTGCCTACGTACAAATACCCACTGCACGAACGGATGGAATTGGGAGAGGCCAGCGGGGCCAGAAAATAGAGGCCCACCGAAAGAGGGCTCTGGGTTTGCCCAAAGGCCCAGTTCCCCGATTTGCAAAAGGGAGGACATACAAAACTTAGAACTGTGAAGCTTCCTGGGAGACTTTCAGGGTCTGTGAACTTGACTCCAGCTTACTGTGAAAGGCAGACAACGGCAACTAGACCAGTTCCCGTTTAGGGGAGATTTAATTATTTTGTTTAACCTCAGCCGGAGCTAGCAGTGCTGACAATTTCTCAGAAGTCTGAAATGGCTTTCTGAGGTTAGTCAGAAGATGTCTCTGTGCCAATGTACAGGTTCCTGCCACTTCTATTATACAGCCTTCACTGCATGTCCAAAGTTATTTTTTTGAAGAATGTCTTATCTTCCTGGGTCTCTGTCATTCTCTATGAAACACAATATTTAGAGGTAGGAAGAGGCCATAGGAGTTACATAGTCTAATATTCAGGCCATTTCTTCTAACCTCTTGAAGAGAAAATTGGTCCTTTATTACTTCGCAGCTGTTCTCCAGCAGTGGTTATCAAACATTCCTCATCAGGTCCCTGAAATTCCAGAAGCTGCCCGGGGCAGTGCTGGGCTTTCTATAAGGCGGGCCAGACCTGGTTCCCATTCTCTACTCTGTTTCAAACAGAGCAGCTCCACATAACATAGTCATCAGCATGTGCGCCCTTAAGCACAGGTGTTTCTCCTTACAGTTACCTGATGAAAGGGTTCCCCTGGTAGGAAGAGACTGAAAACTACCGCTCCAGCTACTCTCGGGAGAGCTAAGGTCCCCTTTGTGGAATGGGATCATGGGTAAAGGACACAGTATGTCAGGAGCCCCTTTCTTCTGGTCTTACCTTCATGAATTCCGCCAAACACATGGAGCTTGGGTCGGACTCGCCTCTGGACTGTGTTTAAAAGCTCCACACAGCCCACTCTTTGAAGCTCCTTTGGAACCCAGTCTCGAAAACCTAAGGGCAAAATGCAATCAATACTCTTAATTTTCTTTCTTCAGGTAAGGTTTCATTTAGACTTTCAGGAAGCCATAACTCACAGAAGGTTTATTACATTATCTGTAATCCTAGCCTCTCCATTAAAGCTCACAATGGCTTTTAAGGAACTTTTCACTCGCCACTTTGTCTTCTTTAGGTTCTTGAATTTTTTTTTATTTCCACTTTTTTCCTTCCTGTTAATTAACATTTTTTTTTTTCTGTAACAGATTTGATTTATTCAGCCACAGGTTTCAAATCTTCTTCATGGGCCCAATGACATTTATTCCCGGCAGTCTCATAATATCTTTCTCTCCCAATTTAGTTACTTTTCTTTTTTATTATGCCTTTTTGATAGTTTACTTCCAAGACAATTCAGAGAAGACAGTTTGGGAGGGGTTGCCTGAGAACTGGCCACAAGATACCTCGCTCTCCTCGGATATATCAACTCTTAACCCTCAGAGCTTCTTGATGACCAAGGCTTGGAAACATCCAAGTTCCTCCTCCAGTCCCCTCTCTAGCGACAAGCAGCAATGGTGACCTCGTGGTGGCATGCAGGAAGCTGGGGCTAATTGACTACCTTTATGTAAAAGCCACTTAGTTCTACACTTAATGCAGAAAATCCATAAAAACTGACATCAATTATAGCAAAAGTCAGCTATCTGAGTGATTATGGTCCAAGTGCCTCAGCAGGATGGGGTGTAAAGAAGGCAGGAGGGACGAAAGGCTAAATCATCATCAGTGGGAATCCATTCCGTAGCTCCATTAGGTGATTCCTACTATTTAGAAATGATCGGGCAGAAAGGGACAGGCAAGTTCATTCCACTTTGGCAAGACTGGAGAAATGAAGATTTAGCATCTCTGTAAAGACGCATCAGCCACAGTGTGGGGAATAACAGTCAGAGGGTGTGGGAAGAACATCCAGTGGAAGTGGGGGCCCTATAAAAATACAAACCAGGGGTTTTAAAAGTGTGTTAATTAGAGGAAAAAAACCCTTAGTCCACAGTAACTGGCACATTCCCTCATGGAAGTGTGTTTCTTGAACAGGGAGAATACCTCATTTCATATGCAATCACCAGAGAAAGTATCTTGCTCATTCCGTAATAGTACAGTCCCACGGTGTGATGGCTTCCCATCCCAGAAGGGGAAAATTCAAGGCTAATGCCACCACCCACTCCTACCTCCCAAGCCAGCCTTTTCCTACGAATCCTGATAACGGCGCTGGTTGGGGTTTGGCTTTACCTTAGGAAAACTTTGCCTCAGCTTTTATTTTACAACTCCAGACCTTCCTGTGCCCTACGCACAGACGCTCTCCCCTCTCCGGATGCTTCATCTCCACTATGCACGAAGAGAGAGAGGTAGCCTCCTCTGTAAGGATGTCTGAACTCTTCGGAGGCTAGAGTTCAGACTTAAGCATGATTACCACTTTCCTTTGTACCAAAAGTAATTACTTGATGAAGTCTGGGAATCAATCGACCTGTCCAAGGTTGTATTCCAAATAATACTTCGGGCATGTAAATGCCTCTATGTCGAGGACGTCCAAGCCCCTTACACAACCGTATACACCCTACAGGGAGTCACCCCTGCCCCAGCAGGCTGCTCAGGGACAGCGCCCACTTGGCTTGGCCTCTGGAGGACCTCACGGGGTGACTGTGCTGCAGAATTTTTCACAAGCAATTCAAAGATTTAGTTAGTCTCTAACCATTGCTAAATAGGGAAGTGAATTAATTATGACTTGATAAAGATTGTGGATACATAAAATCTTTTAAAACATGGGATAGGCGGTGGACTGAGGGCTGGCCTGCGAAATGAAGGGCCACCAGTTCGATTCCCAGCTAGGGCACATGCCTGGGTTGTGGGCCAGGTCCCCAGGTGGGGGCGCATGAGAGGCAACCAATCTGTTGCTCTCACACATTGATGTTTTTTTTTCTCTCTCCTTCTCCCTTCCTTTCCCTCTCTCTAAAAATAAATAAATAAAACCTTAAAAAAAATAAATAAAACATGGGATGGGGTGATGAATTAGGGGGAAAAAGTATGGGGACGGTGATTCCAAAGCGTTGAAAGTGCAGGAAGTGCCGATCGTGCACAAATCTATAGCCTCCCTGTCTGCAGCAGGCCTGGCCCCCCTGCTCCTGGTTTCTGCTGGCATTAGAACGTGCCAGCGTGGCTCAGGCCCTGGTCCTCCCTTCCGGTGTTTCTTTGTGACACACAGAGCACTTCCCTTGTGAGGGCGGGAGAGCAGCACTTAGTGGCTTGGAGGGGAAAGTATCTGCAAAGAGTAAATTCACATTAGCAGATGCATGTTAGATTTTTTTCCTTTTCAGGCTCATGGAGGAGGACAGTGACATGGATAACGACCCTAAGCCACAGGAAAAAATATTGCGAAAATCATTTATTTTTGTATTAAGTATGTTCCCTCTCTCGCCAAATCAAGATGACTGAGAAAAGTTTTCTAGTACATGTAAAAATTTGTGACCAGGGTGGATTTCATGGTCTGTGCTTTTTACCACAACTTAAACAAAAAGACAGAGAAAGAAAACTCTCCTACTGAAAGTGCACCATCTGAATTTCCTCAGCACGTCTGAGTATGACAAGGGAGGGTCCTGGTGTAACAGATACTGAGTAGATGGGGGATCAAGGGGTTTGTCGTGTCTGGAAAATACTCTGTGGCTAAGCCGAACCGCTCATGAGTAACTAGAAGACCATCATATCAGTCAAATAATCATCTTCTGACCCGTAATCTGGGTAGCAAAAGGTAGCCTGGAACCCTGTAAACCTGGATGCAGGCTCCATGTATCTATAAGGTATCTTTAAGTAACATTCAGTGTAAGTCCTTATTTAATACCTTAGCTAAAAAAAAAAATCCTTCTCTCACATAATCAGCGGAATTGTTAAACTTTAAAGA